>NC_069387.1:113053500-113365000 GCF_027475565.1 Acinonyx jubatus | reverse complement strand
ATCCTACCCGAGCTCATCCCTGCCGACTTCACATTCTACCACCCCTCTCTTCCATTCCACTTCAGGTCCCACAGTGACTTTCCTTCAGACTTTTTAACACGTTACCATATTTCTGCCTCAGGGCCTTTGCACATGCTACTTCTAGTTCCTCACGCTTCATTCCCCTGAGGTTGGGTCTTTCTAATCTTTCAGGTTTCAAATGCAAAGTCACCTCCTTGTGGACACATAACTATAGATCGTTCCATCCTTGTCCCAGTTATTATGAATCCTAGCACTCCACTTTTTTACTTCAAGATTGTTTTAAAATTATATTTGTTATCTGTCTCCCAGTAGACTCTAAGCTCTAACAACAGTTTATCGGATTCCATACTTTGAAGGCGGCAGGTACCTAGGCATCTGGTATGTAGTAGGTTGTCAATAAATGTTTATTGAATGCATGAATAAACACATGGATCAATGTTTGAATTCTTTCAGTCAATATCTTACCAGGCAATGTTGGTACATTGCTAAGTAGGTCTAATCATTAGAGAGTTCTTCAGTTGAGCCAAATTTTGTCCTTGTAAACACTGGACCTTGGTTCTGCCTTCGGGAGCAGTACTAAACTACCCCACACCTCCCACTATCATGCATCTCGGCCTTCTCTAAAGTTTATATCCATAGTTCATCCACAAGTCGTAAGAGAAAATTTCTGGGTCTCTTGCCGTCTCGGTCTGCAGGCAGTCTACAGAGTCAGTTTACTTAAAATATGGCTCTAACATAGGAACAAAGTACTTTAGGTGTTCTCTGACCAAAAAAGGATAATTGGACTGTTTTTTTTCATTATTAGAACAGCATAATTTATGAACATGGCTTCACACTGGGTTAACTCTTTAAAATAAAAACAGCATAATGGTAGCATGGAAGAACAGAAAGAAGAAATTTAGAGTTTAGAAAATGTGGGTTCAAGTTCAAGCTCTATCACTCATAAGTTGTGAGTCTTAGGCAGATGATTTAACCTGCCCGAGGCTTCTCTCCACCCACCATCACCTGTCTACCTATCTGCCATCCGCCAGCCCAACCATCATTTATGGAGCACTCGCTCTTGACCAAGCGCTTGATCTGCAAAATACAAATGGGAATAAACCCCTCTTATAAAACAAAACCAATGGAATGAGTTTTTGAAAGAAAATCCAGCACTTTACATTTCCTGTCACTGTTTTCGGAAGCATTTAGTGACTGAAATGAATGCTTTGAGGAGGGGTTCCATGGATATCTATAATTCATGGGTACAATTCAGAGAATACATGGAATTGGATAAAAACAAATAAATTACAGTTGACCCGTGAACAACACAAGTGGTACGGCCACCAACCCCCTGTGCCAATGAAAATCTGTGTATAACTTTTGACTCCCTCAAGACTTAACTAATAACCTACTGTTGACCCAAAGCCTTAGTCAATTAACACATATTTTGTATGTTATATATACTATATACTGTATTAAGATCAAGTAAGTTAGATGACATTACTCACCATCACGGAAATATAAATCAAAGCCATGATGAGATACCATTTCACACCTGCCAGAATGGCAAAAATTAACACAAGGAACAACAGGTGTTGGTGAGGATACAGAGAAAGGGGAACCCTCTTGCAGTGTTGGTGGAAATGCAAACTGGTGCTCTGGAGAACAGCATAGAGATTCCTCAAAAAACTAAAAATAGAACTACGTTATGATCCAGCAATTGCATGATTAGGTATGTACCCAAAGGATACAAAAATACATATTTGAAGGGATACATGCACCCCAATGTTTATAGCAGCACTATCAACAATAGCCAAACTATAGAGAGAGCCCAAATGTTTTGATGAATGATAATGGATGAATGGATGGATAAAGAAGATGTGGTGTGTGTGTGTGTGTGTGTGTGTATACACACATATACACATATATATGCATGTAATGGAATATTACTCATCCATCAAAGAATAAAATCTTGCCATTTGAAACGACGTGGATGGAGCTAGAATTATGCTAAGCAAAATAAATCAATCAGAAGGACAAATACCATATGATTTCACTCATGTGGAATTTAAGAAACAAAACAGATGAACACATGGGAGGGTGGGGGGAAAGAAAAGAGAGGGAAACAAGCCACAAGAGACTCTTAATGATAGAGAACAAATTGAAGGTTGATGGAGGGGAAGTGGGGGGGGGGATGGGCTGGATAGGTACTAAGAAGGGCACTTGTGATGAGCACTGGGTGTCGCATGATGAATCACTCAATTCTACTCTTGAAACCAATATTGCACTGTATGTTAACTAAAACTTAAATTAAAAAAAGATAAAGTAAGCTAGAGAAAAGAAAACATTATTTAAAAAATCATAAGGAAAAACGTTTATGTTTCTTTACCAAAAAAAAAATCCAAGTAGACCTGCATAGTTCAATCCTATGTTGTTCAAGGGTCAACTGTATTTTAGCTAACTCCAACTGAAATGTAGCATTTCCTTTAATTATGAATGCAGGACACAGTATTTTTTTTTCAATATATGAAGTTTATTGTCAAATTGGTTTCCATACAACACCCAGTGCTCATCCCAAAAGGTGCCCTCAATACCCATCACCCACCCTCCCTTCCCTCCCACCCCCCATCAACCCTCAGTTTGTTCTCATGCTTTGGCTCTCTTCCACTCTAACCTTTTTTTTTTCCTTCCCCTCCCCCATGGGTTTCTGTTAAGTTTCTCAGGATCCACACAAGAGTGAAACCATATGGTATCTGTCTTTCTCTGTATGGCTTATTTCACTTAGCATAATACCCTCCAGTTCCATCCATGTTGCTACAAAGGGCCATATTTCATTCTTTCTCATTGCCACGTGGTACTCCATTGTGTATATAAACCACAATTTTTTTATCCATTCATCAGTTGATGGACATTTGGGCTCTTTCCATGATTTGGCTATTGTTGAGAGTGCTGCTATAAACATTGGGGTACAAGCGCCCCTATGCATCTGTACTCCTGTATCCCGTGGGTAAATTCCTAGCAGTGCTATTGCTGGGTCATAGGGGAGGTCTATTTTTAATTTTTTGAGGAACCTCCACACTGTTTTCCAGAGTGGCTGCACCAATTTGCATTCCCACCAACAGTGCAAGAGGGTTCCCGTTTCTCCACATCCTCTCCAGCATCTATTTGCTCCTGATTTGTTCATTTTGGCCACTCTCACTGGCGTGAGGTGATATCTGAGTGTGGTTTTGACTTGTATTTCCCTGATGAGGAGCGACGTTGAGCATCTTTTCATGTGCCTAGGACACAGTAGTATTAATTGAACCCGCGACTTCGTCACCAAAAGAAATCAGATATATCCATATCATTTTATAGTTATTCAGAGATCTCAAAATACCATTTATGCTCATCTCTACTTTGAAATTATGGTAGTTACTGACGCTAGATCTTGCTATTTAGTGTGTTGAGATATATTACTATACCTCAAATTGAAAAACACCATTTGAGATATCTTTGTATCAATAAAATCGGTTCATGTTGTAATTCTCTGTTTTATGCATCTAAAGCCATTGTTCTGAGAAGAATCTACATGCTTCACAGAAGTCCACAGCACATGGGCTCCATGGGAGGGAGGAGCCCTTGGGGTAGAGGACACGGAGATATTGCTATACACAGGAGGTCTCGAGGACACCTACAACTGCTGACTGCTCGGGACCACGTACCCTTCCTGGTGCCTCAGAGAAGAAGGGTCAGCACTTGGAATACGACTCTTAAGACTGGTCACTGATGAAAAAGGAGCCTCAGGAAGATGTCAATGAGCAATGATTAGGAACAGCTGGTGTGTTCGAGAATCTGCTTCTCTAGCGGACTCTTCCAAGACCAGGTTGACGGGGGAACAACAAGGGAAATGCCCTTCCCTCTGGGCCACCTGGCTTCCTATCAACATAGCTCCAGTGTCACCCCCTCCTGGAAACTCTTAGCTCACTGTGCTATAATCACCATCTTCTCCACCAAATGGAGAACACTTGGTCAGTTTAATGAACATTTATGGAGGGCCCACTGGGTGTGAGACGGTCTTATGATGCTTGGGAGACAGACCCAGTCACACCCCTCAAGGCACACACAGTCCAAATAGCACTGCGTTGAGCCCCAAACAGAGCCTCGCACATCCCCAATCCCTAATTTCACTGCCAACTGCCTGCTTGGTGGCTCCTCCTGGGTGTCCCATAGGCATCTCAAAACCAACACAGAATTGTCTTCTAACTGGTCACCGAAACCTCTCTGTTCCTACCTCTTAGAAAGCTGTTTCCTTTTATGTGTCCTCTCCACCGTCACTGCCACCAGCTGGGTTCAGGTTGTCCACACTCCTCAGTTGGTAATCCACAGAATCCCACGGGATTCTCTCCATATTCACCATCAGCCCTCCAGACCAAGGCGACATCATCTCCTGCCCAGATGACTTCAGGAGCCTACTGCAGGTCTCCCTGCTTCCACCAGTGCCAACCTCCCATCCATGCCCCACAGAATGGCCATTCTCTAGGGGTTCAAACCCAATCACTTCACTGCCCTGCCCAGGCCCCTCCATGCTTTGAGGAGAAAATACCCTCTCCGGGTGCCTGGGTGGCTCAGTCCGTTAAGCGTCAGACTCTTGGTTTCAGCTCATGATCTCACAGTTTGTGAGTTCCAGCCCCATGTGGGGCTCTATGTTGACAGTGCAGAGATTCTGTCTCTCTCTCTCTCTCTCTCTGCCCCTTGCTCTCACTTGCTTTCTCTCAAAAATATAGACTAAAAAAAAAAAAAAAAGAATACAATATCCTCTCCTTCCCGTAGCCTGTGAGGCCTACAGGATCCTGCTGCTGCCGTCTTCTCCGGCCTCCTCCCCTCTCCTCTTCCCTCACCACCTCCCCAGGACCCAACCACGCTACCCTCGTTCTTCAAGGCGACCAAGCCATTCCCCTCTGGGCTCTCCAGGGTGCCAGGAGTGTTTGCAGCCCAGTTCTCCACAGGGGCATCTACAACCGTCCCTTCTCATCTTCCTGGTGTCCCCTCAGCCTCCTTAAAGAGACCCTTCCCCAACACCTGCTTAGCTCATATGCAGTCCTAATCTCTGCCTGTGCCTCGGTTTCCTCGTCTGTAAAATGGAAGTAATAATATTACCCACCTCATCAATTGTGGTGAGGATTCAAGGAGTTAATATTCTATTAATATTATAAAATGCTTAGAACACCACTGGGTACACAGTAGGTGCTCTATAGGTGCTATCATTTTAATATAAAAAGAACTCCTTTACTTGCTACATGTTGTCTATTCTACTTACCAGTGTCAAATATTTTCACCCAGTGCTAGGCATACAATAGAGACTCAAGAAATCATTCGTTTGAACCAGTGAGTGTCCTTCTCATCAGCTGTTTTGCCTCTCCATTCTTCTGCGTGCTCAGTGTGGAACACCATCAGATCATGTCTGCATGTTGTCTGCTCCTGTCCTCCACTAGCCGCAGCCATGGTTTTCACACCCTGTTCAGCAGAATCCTACAAGTTCCTTTGAGATGCCTCAGGGACAGGCATGGGGGTGGGGTACGCAGGCTGCAGGGAACCTCCCGACCCCTGCTGCATGCTGTGTCCCAGCACCTGGCCATCGGTCTCACCCAGAACAGCAGGTCAATGATGAGATGCCAACCTTTTTCTCGTATAAAGCTCCTGGGGAAGATTTATGGTAAAGACCAGGTTTGGAAAGTCGGAAAACGACCAACCATCAGGATAAAATCCAGCCGTCTTGGCCTGTCTCATTAAGCCTGTGGCCATCTGGCCCTGCACACTTGTTTCTGGACACTCCCCAGCCAGGGTGAGCTACCTGCGGCTCACAAGCTTATTCAACGTCCTGCTTGTGCCCAAGCTGTTCCCTCTCGCTGGAACGCCCTTCCCTGCCTCCTCCACTTGGCTTCAAGACACAACTCCGGCATCACCTCTCTGAAGCCCGAGTTTGACGCTCCCTCCAGGGGCTCCCACAGCTTCTTTTTGCCACCTCTCTCACCACATCTCCTGGCATTGGGAAGGCTTGTTTCACACTCACCCTCTGCATAATGGCGGGATGGGCAACTACCACCTGGGGACCAAATCTGGCCACTGCTCATTTTCATTTGTTTGTTTGTTTTAATGGCCCAGGGGCTAAGAATGGTTTTTTTCCATTTCTAAATGGCTGAGGTGGGTGGGGAATGAAAAGAAGACTATTTCATAAGCGAATATTATATGAAATTCAGATTTCAGTGTGCATCATTTTACTGGAAAACTGTCCCATTTGTTTCTATGTATAGTCTATGGTTGTTTTCACACGATAGCAGCAGAGTTGAGCAAATGCATCAGAGACTGTGTGGCAGGTGCAGCCTAAGGTATTGACGATTTGACCTTTGCAGGAGAGGTGTGCTGACCTCTGCATGACAGCACTGGCCAGGGTAGTGAGGCTGGGATTCCTGGGGTCAAATCCCCATAACTCCTCCAAGGAGAACGGTATCTGTAACGACTAGGTGGACAAACCAGTATGAAACTCAACCACAGATTGTGGGGAAGAAAAGGTCGCAATTCTACTGAGTTCTGTGACAGTATGAAAATTAGCACTTCCATCAAAATAGAAAATTAAAACTAAAAAAACTATGAGCACATTTCACAAGAAGCGAAGCAAACAACTGAATACTACCACGTTCCCGCTCCCACAAACAGGTCAGACCCGTAACGCCTCCAAATTGCCCGCCCCTACCCCCCACCCCCCCACAGACTGTGGGATTTCTCAGAGCAGACCTCAGTCTTTATCAGCGATGTGCCACACCACATGTTCAGGGAAGACAGAGAACATCAAGAAGCTTAAAGGGAGACAGAGATGGTGCCACGCTGCTGTCGTCAACATGGATGTCATGATGTGGCCCTTTCACCATTCCTTTCTCAGGGAATCTGCCCAACTGGGCCTTCTGGGGGCCATGTTGATCCCCTTCTTCTGACTGGACCAAGGGGCAGTATATCCCCCGAGGACAAGAAATTCCTACTCAGAATGAGGGCTCTAATCAGACGTGAAAAGTTGAGTTGGACCCCAACGCTATCTCTTTCTTGGTCATTTGAATAAATAATACAGAAAGGTGTTGCCACTGAGTAGCCAATACAGAGGGTTAAATACCATCAAGAGGCGGAGTGGGTATTAAAGCAGTCTGTAGCATTCGGGTGGAGGGTGCGAGGGGCAGATGTTTGAGGAAAACGAGGCCATCTGGTAGCAGGACAGAGGGAAGTGGCCGTGCTAAGTCATGCTGACAGTGAAACCTTAGAATGAGCCTCTATCACCTCCTGCCGCTGAGCTTCTGCCAGGTGCCTTGGGTCCAGAACCTCCTTCCAATTCCAAGGAAAGCCCATCCTATTTGCTATTAATCATGATGATGCTGATGACAGTAAATGCATACGTAGCATTTACTATGGGTCAGGTAGTGTTAATCCAAGACATATCAACTCCTTAATCCAGTTAATAACCCTATGAAGCAAATACGATGCCTCTATATAGACAAAGAAACCGAGACACAGAAAGGTTAAATAATTTGCTTAAGGTCCCAAACTCATATGCAGCAGCCTTGGTCCCAACTGACCTGGCTCCACAGCCGGTGCATGTAACCACTTCGCAGTACTGCTCCTATTCCTAGATTTCCACATAATTCCACATAGTTCTTTCCACTAAGACCCCCATCCCCTTATTTGAGCTGAAGCGGATGTTTCTTTCATGCAACCGACTCTGCCTAATATAGAAATTCCTACCAGGATTGAAGCTATAAAGAGTAGATCCTCAGAGAATTTCAATATGGACATTTCGACAGTGGAACTGGTTCTGATGTACAGCAGAGTGGAAGATTCTAGAAATCCCCACCACATTCTGGAATGAAATGCAAACAAACTGCTATATACAAGAGTGATGGAGCTAATTAAACTGTGACCTTTAGGTTCTTGAGACTCAGACTACAAGCCCCCAATGGAAAGGTTTTAGAAGGTTTTCTAGGTATTTGCTTTGCGCAATTAGAAGAGTAGGAGGTGTATAACAGACACATGAAAATATGCTCAACATCACTCATGACCAGGGAAATGCAAATCAAAACCACAGCGATATATCCCCTCACAGCTGTCAGAATGGCTAAAATCAAAAACACAACAAACAACAGGTGTTGGCGAGGATGTGGAGAAAGAGGAAACTTGGTACAGGTACACTGTTGGTGGGAATGCGAATGGATGCAGCCACTGTGGAAAACAGTAGGAAGGTTTCCCAAAAAGTCAAAAATAGAATTGCCATATGATCCAGTAATTCTACTGGAATACTGAGTATTTACCCTAAGGAAATGAAAATACTAATTTGAGAAGGTATATGCACTCCTGTGTTTACTGCAGCATTATTTACACTGTCCAAGATATGGAAGCAAGCCCTGGGGCCATTGATAGAAGAATGGATAAAGAAGATGTGGTACATATACAATGGAACATTACTCAGCTATTAAAAAAAGGATGAGACCTGGTAGTGGCCAGAAGGGAGGTAGGTTGGGGGATGGGTGAAATAGATAAAAGGGATTAAGAGGTACAGACTTCTAGTTACAAAATAAGTCACGGAGATGAAAAGCACAGCATAGGCCATATAGTCAATAATACTATAACAACATTGCATGGCAACAGAGGGTGATTACGTTTATTGTGGTATTCACTAACGTATGGAATTGTCAAATCAATGTTGGACACCTGAAAATAATATAATGTTACGTTAATCATCCCTCAATAAGAAAAGCATAAGGAATATAAGGGTAGTGGAATGAGCTGGTCACTTTATACGGTCCTAAGTAAAACTGCAACAGAAAAAATAGGACAGGTTCTTACTCCAGGTGCCTCCGCCAGAAGACAAGGAAAATTGTGTCACCTTACCACAGTGGTTCTGAAACCTGAGTGTGAATTAGCATCGCCTGGAGGGCTTGTTAAAACAGATTGCCAATCCTGTCCCCAGTTTCTGATTTAGTAAGTCTGATGTGGGGCCCAAGAATGTGCATTTCTAGCAAATTCCCAGGTGATGCTGATGCTACTGGTTCGGACACTATACTTTGAGAACCATTGCTCTGTAACAAAGCCCCTTCCTCCTGTCACTGAAAGGCATGATCACAGATGTTATTACGTTTTGCCATAGAAGTGCCAACCATGCTGGGTTTCTATGGTCAAAGTTGCAGACTGATAAGAGCAGAGGAAGGGCTATTCCAATAAATGGGGTTTTCTGGGAAGAGCTGGAGGGGTGAAGGATCTCTGATAGCTTAGGACTAGGAAAGAGAGGGGCCCTGATGCACACATTAAGAAAAAGCCAATGGCTGGAGTGCCTGGGTGACTTAGTCGGGTAAGCATCCAACTTCAGCTCAGGTCATGATCTCATGGTTCGTGGGTTTGAGCCCCCCGTCTGGCTCTGTGCTGACAGCTCAGCGCCTGGAGCCTGCTTCGGATTCTGTGTCTCCCTCTCTCATGCTCGCTCACTCTCTTTCTCTCTCAAAAATGAACATTAAAAAATTTAAAAAAAGACAAAGCCAATAGTTAAGGGAGTATGAAGTGGCCAGACTGAAGAAAATGTTGCTGCTAAGCACAGAAAACATTTCCAACATGATGCTCCGAGACCCTGCATTTATTAATTCCACAAATATTTCTCAAGCCCCAATGACATGTCAGGTACTATATGCTAGGTACTCCGGGTTCAACAGAGAACAAACGGTTACACGTTCCTGACTTTCTAGGGCTTACATTTTAACCGTGGCTGCTAATAAATACCAGAGTGCCTGTAACCCAGACTTAACAGGCTGAGATCTCGGGATTCAGGACATGAGCTACGTCGTGTCCGGGAGCAGCCCTCGGAGGCCTTGTTGGTTTCTCGGACGTCGTTTGTGAGTCTGAATATAAAGAATGCCAAAGCGGTCTAGAATATAAAGAATGACAGCTAAGGAGCTAATACCCTCCCCCCCCCAGGGTCTGAACTTTTGGTCATTCGGTCTGAAAATCCAGAAACTCACTCAGTTCACAGTCAAGGGTCCTCTGTCCTATCGTGTCTTATGTCCACAAACAGCTGATCTTATCAGAGCAGTTGCAAGGGCCTGGCTTGCTCCGTGCGTGTTAGGATTGACTACACAACCCAACATCCGCGGTGCTGGACTACCCATGGCAGTGATTTACAAGCTCAGGTCCACAAGCCAGACCACCCAGGTCCTAAATCTTTAGCCATTTAGCAGCTGTGGAACTGAACCAAAACTCTCCAGGCTTCAATTTTCTCACCTATAAAATCATAATAATAACTACAGCTCTTGCCCCATTGGGAGACTGTGAAAATCAACTGAAAACAAGGCATGTAAAGCGCTTAGCACAAAGCCTGGCCATCGTAACTACCCAGGAGATAGTAGCTATGATTGCTTCCCATCCCCCCCCCAACTGGGTGTTGGGTTTATTTAAATCTACCCCTGCGTTTCAGATGCGTGTACAGGGGTAAAATTCACCATCTCGTCTACAAATTGCAAAATGGCTAGACAGGATCGTCACAGAAACCACAGGGAGGAATAAACATCACAGGAAGACTGTGGATTTTGAGGTCAAGAGGCAACGCACAAGGTTGCATTGCTGAGTGGTCGTGGGACATCTCTTCTGCACGTGATGGCTAGAAGTATCTCGTGTTACCATCTGCTGGAGAGCATGCGAGTGTTTTGTGGTTGTCTGTGTGACAGCTAAATTATATCAGGCTTTGGAATTACGTATGGAAGAAGGGGTGTGTCTCCCCACAAGGGGTAGAATGAACTACAAAAGTCAGTCCTATTAGCCGACAGTATGAAAAGCAAAACAAAAACCACACTACCCTCGGTGTCCATACGAGGAGTGGCTGCCATGTTTAGACCACAAGCAACTCCAGGACCCAAATATGGCCGCCAAGTACCTGTGGAACAAGCAGACTTGAAAACTTGGGTACACTTTTCTAGGAGTACGTTGGTGTGCCAGGGACAGCAGGAGTTCAGAGGGGGAGGAAGTTAATTAATTTGTACAGAATTTAAAGCATTTACTATGTTTTTAAATATGTTAACCCAAGCACACAGAGAGGTTATGGAACAGAATGAAAAAAAAAATCACATAAAGTTTTAGAACACTTCAAAGGGCAGCCTCCAGCCTCAACCCCCCCATGGTAGGGGAGGCTGGTTGCTTCCTTTGTAATTAGGACTTTCAAGGGAAAGTTTGAAAAGCACTCCAGTGGTGGAAAGAATACAGAAGTAGACATTTCAAGACTCGAGTTTAAGCTGGGAGGCTCAGACGCTTGTTTTGTTACCTTGAGCAAGTGACCCAACTGATCTTGGGCTTCCTCATCAGGTAAATGGGAATGTTTCTCACTCATTGCACAAGCACCTCGTAAATTCATCCTTAGCAGGAGAAGCAACTGACTTAAGGGGAGAAAACACAACCCAGTCGCTCCTGTCGCTTCCCGTGGTTGATTGAAGATGGAAAATAAGAGAGAGCCATCTAGTAGGAGAGGAGAAGGCAGCAAATCCAGCCACTCGGGCCTCACTGCCTGTGGATTACTGTTAAAATTACTGTGTCTGCTCTGCAGAATTGCTGTTGGAATCTATTGAGGCTCCCTCTAGAGTGTTTCAAGTCAGTCTCTTGTTTTAGGCACCTATAATTCAGCATGCCTTTTCCAAAATACATTCAAAACCTGAAAATGAAATGCACAGCCAAGGCAAGTAAATAACATCATTGTTCTGAGTGACAACCAGGGGCACTCTGATCCTATGACCCCATTAAATGGGGCTGCAACCTGCCATTGTCCTTTCAGTGGCAAAATCAGGAGCGCCCAGCACAGAGCATTGCTTACACTGGCAGGCGTCAAACAAATATTTGTTGAACTGAGTATCTTATCTGCCTATTTGATAGGTTAGAAAAATTGTCAGCTTTTTCATCAAAACTACCTTCCTTCCCCACCCCCCCCATTCAAACCCCTCTTGAAATTCACTTCCATTAAGGCTTTTGTAATGCATACTAGCAGCAAGGAATTTACTGAAATGAAAAAATAAATGCAAAACTCCAAGCTCCCACCTGTGCAGCCATGACATGCTATTGTTTGAAGCAGAGTATATTATTTAACTTGGATGACAAGCTCAGGAGGTAGGGACCCTGTCTTTCAGAACACCCTGCTCTGAGCACACTGGGAGTTCTTGATAAGCAGCAGCAAGAAATGCTGCGGAGGGACCTCTTTTAATTATTTATTTTTCCAACCCCAGATTTTTGGCTGCAGGTTTTTACCCCTGGCTTGATTTCCAAGGGAACCTCTCTCCCAGAAGCTCCCACGAAGATGGGTAAACAGCGCTCTGACCCACCCCCTTCCCTCCTCATCCCAGAGCAACTAGGAAGACCTGACCACCCCAAAACGTGGATTGTGAGCGAGTGCACTCAGGATGTCTGCTGGGTTTGGAAGGGAACTAAGTCCTCCAGGACCCAACGGGTAGAGAGAGGCAGTCAAGAGAAATGTTTTGGCTCCACACATCTACACAGCTGTCAGATGGCAAAGCTCGGACTTCCACTGTTATTACCTGCTGTGGGCCTCTGAGCTGTCTTGTCATTAACCCCAGAGACCAAGTATGCCTGAAGCTTGGCACTAAGTAACGTCTGGGGGGCGGAGGGGCGGGTATGTTCAAGTCTTTCAACAGAGGAGTAGAAGGAAATGGTTTCTGCCAAACTGGAGCTCTCAGATTATAAAGCTCTCATGAAAATAGATGTTGAATATATGTGTATGGCAAGATGAAGGCATTCAGGGAGCATCATTTGTTATCTATGCTTAAAAAAATTATACCAGTAACTAAGGAAAGGCATTATGTGTGTGTCCCAGCACACAACCGACAGGCAAGGAGGGAGAAAAGCAAATGACCATCTAAGGAGCCTTGCAAAAGACCTCAGTTTTTTTTCTCCCTGAATAATGGGACTTAATACTTGGTGAGATGTGCTTTTCAGAGACAGGGGTGGGGGGGGGGGTGGGGTGAGAGTGTCTTTCCCTACATATAGTAACATACCTTAGAGCCAGGGCTCTCCTGTGTGCTTATGCAACAATGTATCAATACAACACATTTTCCAAGTGGAGACTTCTCCCCTTCCTCTCTGACGCATTTTATACCAAAACAATGGCAACACCTGTAGCCGTTAATTTCTGCTCTTTGATTTCTGTCCAGTTATAAAGGAGGCTCTCAGCAGGCTCCCCTCTCAGGAGCCATATGTGGAGTCGATGTGCCAGCAGCCTTGGAAGGAAACCAGCCTCTGAGAAGTGCACAATGGCTCCATAATCCCCATCAACTGGACCCTCTTGAACCGCGGCTTTATTTTCCAGTCAAAGAGCTGCCAATCTCCAGAGTCAAGCTGGGGCTGCCCTGAGAACCCAGGGGAAACCTGTGCTCTTACTGGTTGGACACAAGACAAGGGTGGTGCTTCTGCGCCCCACAGTCTCCACCGGCAACGTGGAGCCCAGAAGCTGCCTGTAGCACCCCAACATCTTTCCTTGCTTCCCTCCCGGCTGAAGCTTTCATCCACAAAGCCACCTCAACCTCCCCTGCCTCTCCCCCCAGAGACCACAGTGCCCCCACGGCAGAGCCACAGCCTCCCCCGCCCGCCCTCGCACTAGGTCAGGCTGACGGTTCCGTTCCACCCAGCGTGGGCCGCTTTTCCAGGCCAGCACTGACCCAGGTTGAGCAGGCTACCAACTCTTCAGACCACATCACGTGTGTTGCGGGGAGGGGGGTGCGCAACGGCTGGGGTGTGGCAGCATGCCTTTTGGGTTCACCGACTTCTGTGCCCAGGGCGCTGTGTTTGGCAACCGAGTTGAGAAGGGTCAAGCCACACGCCTGCTAACACCCGTACACCTGGGGAAGGCGATTAGGGAAGGGAGCGTAGGCTGCCTGCGGCGGCTCAGCCCCAAACAAGCGTCATTTGGACAGAGAAGGATGACACTGGGATACAGTCACTAGAGTTTTAAGCCAAACTCCTACCCTCTCCACCTCGCCGTTTACGCTCCCTCTGGGGACCTCTGGCTGTGCTCTAGAGCAGCCGAAGGTCTCCGAGACCCCGTGAAAACGGCTCGCTGGCCGCCAGCCGGCCGTGTGAATCCCAGACCTGGTAAATGGCAACCTGGTCTCCCTCCCGCTCGCTCTTGGCGGCGGCTCCCCACCGGGAGCACTCCCCTCGGCGTCCCGGCGGCAGGACTTACGCAGTTTTGCTCGGCCGTCTGGAAGTCCCAGGAGCAGCTCTTGGCGCGCTCCTGGATCTCACTCATCCTGAAGAGGCAGAGTGCCGTGGTGGCGGGGGAGCGCTTCTCCTGGCCCTCGCCGGTGGCCGCGCTGAACACACCCGCCCAGACGCCCAGGGCCTCCACCAGGCTGGAGGAGAGGAGCAGGCGCCGGCCGTCGGAGTGGCCGTGGCCGCAGTCGAGGGCCGCCTGGCCCTGGAACTGCAGCACCTTGGCGCTCTGCGCGATGCGCACCATGCTGGGCCAGCCGGTGGCGGCGCCGCTCGTGTAGTTGTAGGGATAGTAGGGGAAGTAGACGCTGCCGTTCCAGAGAAAGGCGTCCACGAAGTGCAGGCTGCCCGCGCCCCCGCGCAGCTTGAGGCGGCCCAGCTCCTCCGTGGCCAGGCTGCGTCCCTCCGTGTCCTTGAGGGCGATGGCGGTGTCGCGGTCGGACGCCGCCGGATTGCAGCGGCTCGCGGTCTCGGGCTCCGGCAGCACGTAGGTGGCGGCCACTGCCAGGTACCAGCGGTTCTGGTCCCCCGCGCGGTACACAACGCCGGCCGTCGAGCCCTGCGGGTGACAGGACACCACCTCGGTGCCGTTGCGCAGGGAGCTGTGGCTCAGGTTGCCCAGGAGCCGCACCTCGCAGGCGCCTCGGTCGAAGGTCCAGCCGGTGAGCAGCAGCCCCTGGAGGTCGGCCGCCCCCTCGCTGTAGGGCAGCAGCAGCTTGCTGAAGCTACTCCCCGGCCGGGGCCGCGCGGGGGGCGCCAGCGAGACGGGCTCCGTGCAGTTGCCCGCCTGGTCCCGGTACAGGCGCGAGAGCCTGTGCTCCAGGCTGTAGTCCAGCTGGTCCAGGCAGCTGCCGCTCGCCACGAACACGCCGTCCGCCCGGCTCGCCGCGATGGCTCCGATGGCTTGCTCCGACCGCCACACGGGCTCGTCCGCGCCCCGGCTCGGCGCCGCCAGCGCCAGCAGATAGGCGAGCAGGGGCAGCGGCGCGGCGGGGCGCGGGGGGCGCGGCGGTGCCTTCCTCCGGGAGACCTCCATCGGGCTGGGGGGGCCGCCCCCGGGCAGGGCGCGCGGCGGCGACGGCGACTCAGGCGCGCGGCGACGGAGACGCGGGCGGCGGCGGCGGCGGCTCCTGCGCGCGCTCGGGCTCCCGCGGCCGCCCCATCCCCGCGGCTCACCCGGGAAGGAGAGCAGGGAGGGCGGCACGCGGCGGGGTCGCTCCGGCAGCCTGTGCGGCGGCGGCGGCGGCGGCGGCAAGCCCTGCGCGCTCCGGCACCGCTTCCTCCTCGCCCTCCTTCTCCGGAGAGTTCCTCTGTGCAGCGCTGGCGCTCGCGGGGAGGCGCGGAGGGTAAGGGAGGGGACGGGCGGAGGGGAGCGAGGCAGGCGGGGAGGGCTGGAGAGGTTGGGTGCGCTTGTGCGTTTCACTTTCCCATTGTGAAAGTGGGATGCAACTGGCCCCCTTCCTCATCCTCTTCCTCCTCCGCCCTCCGCCTCCTGCCCGCCCGCCCGCCCTCCCTCCACGCCCATCTCCCCTCCCCTCTTGATTCGGTGAGATAGGGAGGAGGAAGGTCTCGTAATTTGGGTTACTGTGTAGGTGGCCTCTTTCATCTATTCATAACAAAGCTGAGCAGCCTGCTGTTGCCGCCGCGGCCGCCACCATCGCCCCTTGGCTCTCCCGGGGCTCCCGGGGCGCGCTAGCAGTACGCCGAGCGAGCTCCCGCGCCCGCCCGTCCGCCCGCGGGGCTGCTCCAACGCTCGGGTTTTGTTTACGAGAGCAGCCTGGGGATACGCAATGCACGGGGAGCCAGAACCCAGGGCGCCGAGGGTTTGCAGCTGAGGCCCAGGGCTCAGGCCACAGGGAGGCTGCGGGGAGGCTGACAGGTGTGGAGCGGCGGGAGGGAGGCCCAGGGGAGGCGCGCGGGAGACGTGGACGAGCCGGGGAGGCTCAGGGGACCAAGGCGTCCCTGCCACAGCGGTTGGGTTTCCCCTGGTCACAGGAGTGAGGTGAGGAAAAGGCAGGCGCCAAGACTCCGCTTCTGGACAATCCCCGGGGCCAGAGCTCCCATATTTGAAAAGGTTCTCTCATCTCCCTTGGCAACGGAGTCCCAGGCTCTCAGACCTAGTGCTTAGAAAGTTCTACTCACCATCTAACCGTAATGATCCTTGCTAACGTTTATTGAGCACTTACTGTGTGCCGGGTGCTGTTCCAAATTTACCACATGGACTAAGACTCATTTAATACCCTAAGAACCCTTTTAATTAGTGACTGTTATTATCACTCCCGTTTAGCAGTGAGAATGATCATGGTGAGGTTATGGGATTCCTCCGGGGTCCTAATGCTGGTTTGACAGTGGAGGTGAGATTCGAATCCCTATCTAGCTCCAGGGCCCTTCCTTTACCATCCCGCCCTAGCCGAGCGCCACCTGTGGCCCATTCGATACCGCTGCGAGATCATCCTCCGCAGGTGAGAACTGAAAAGGTCCCCAAGTTAAATGCTCCAACCTGCCCTGCCCAGCCCAGCCTTCTAATCTTAGAGCCAGGTACCCTATTTCCCTAGAGGCTCTCCCTCTGTCTCATCCTTTCCCACTTCTTTTCTTTGGACCCTCCGAGGTCTCCCCACCTCACCCAGGGGTGCCTCCAAAGCCAGCAAGAATTTGTGAAGCATGGCGAATGTCTGAATCATTGCACGCCTGGGTGTCCGTTCATGATTTCACAGGAGGGGCTTCCTAGAGGAGGCACGAGTGCCTCCCAGCTTCCTGAGGCGGCCGATGGCAACACCAGCACACTTAGAGTCTGGCAGATGATCCAGATGGTGTACCTGAGGACCCTTATGCATCCTTGCAAACAGATCTCTGTCCCCTCCCTGATTATTTCCAGACCAGAGGGCCCAGGGAGAGTAACTGGTTGCATCCCCTCTCTTCCTTCCATTCCTGGTTCCCCAACTCTAGATGGAATCTGTCTCAGGGGGGACGGGGTAAGTGGGCTTCCTCCAGATGCTGAGCCTTCTTGAAGGAACAGCTGTTGCAGGTTTTCAACGTCTACAGTAGTGCATCGCGTCCCCGCCCCGTGCTGAGGGATAAGGCAGGAGAAGGAGCTCTGAGAGGCTGGAGGAGCTGAGGGTGAGGTGAGGTGAGGTGAGGTAAGAAGCAGAAGAGAAAGAAAAGTTTCTGCCCTTGACGTGCAGTGAAAGGATCGGATCACTCCAGCGGCGGCTCCCCTATTCTGGATTCAGAGCGGTCATCGATCCCTTCGTAATTTCCTCGTTTGAAACTGGATAACATTGTCTTTGCCTACCCGCGGGGCAGTGAATAATCTCGTGAGCTGTAAGGTGGCTCTTTCCACTGCAGTGGTGGTGGCCGGGAGACCAGTAGGAGTGGAGGAGGAAGGGGAAAGAGCCGGGACACCAGGCCGATGTTCACCAGGAGATGAGCCGTTAGGCAAATCAGATGCCGTCTCTGTTCCAGAATCATCAGGCCTCACTCCCCCAATCCCTGCCCACCAGAAATATTTTAAGAACTTCTGCACGGCTGGAAATGGGGAAAGCGGTGCGTGAGAGACATCTGCAGGAGCTCACAGAAGCCGTCACCGCATAGTAGGGCATTTACGTGCTGGCAGTTTGACAATTTTCCCTGTGAGCGATGAAGAAGGCGATGATCTCCACCGCTGTCATGAACCGGCTGTGGCAGTGTTGTTATGGTGCTGAGAAGCAACAGTTCAATTCCATTCCGGAGATAGTTTTACTTCACTAGTAACCAAGCAATTTCTCTAAGTCCTGCCGAGTTGGTACAATCAGTGGCCGACCATCTTGGGAGCTATTTGGATTAAGCATACTCTATGGTGCAGCATTTTGATCACTACTCAATTCATTGCTGCCTCATTTTGAGAAAGAGACATCTTAAAAATACTACCAGCAAGAGGTATAAATGGCTTTGATGGCTACAGTTTCTCACCATTCCACGGGACCATAAGCCCCACTCTTGAAAGCACGCTTCTTTTTCTTCCCATTTAATTGGATGCAGGCGCCCATGGTGAAAGAAATCAGAATCTGTGCCTACTTTTTGGCATGAAAAATGCAGGAGACTAGGAAGCATATAAATGTATTCTTTGCTGATTCTACCCCATTTGGTACAAACATGTTTGCCCCTTTCCAATTTTCCTGCGTACTAAAGCTCCACCTTCAGGACACAAGTTCACATTTGAAAAGTGTGGGAAACACGAACAACAAAAATAAATATTTAAGCATGTGGATTCTGTCTTTGATGGCTTTCTCCTGGACGCTGGCGTCTGGCCAAGGGGGCAAGTCCCATTGGCAACAAAGCTTTCCTCTCCAACTGATGGAGCCCATCCTGGTGGGCGTCACTCGTGGCACATTCGGAACTCCTTGTAACACAACTGGCTGAAACCCAGAGAAAAAGAAGATGGTGCAGATTTATCCTCCAGACAGAGGCCTGCTACCACGGAAACAGGCAGTTCAGACTGATTCCGAGCAGTTTTATTTGTAGCATTCAGTAGATGGGAAAGTCTTCATAATGAGAAAATATCAACTCCCTCAGGCATCTAAGGCAATCTGGGTTAACCAGACCATCCACAATCAGACTCATTTCTGCTGGACAGGACTTTATAGATTCAGTGGTTTCCTGCTGAGGCTCAGGACATTAAGAGCTGCTCGGTAGGCGATTGGTCACAGTCACAAGATGGCTATCACTGGTGTTTTCAGTTCTTTCTGACTTAAAAAAAAATTATCTGACAGTGATCTGTAGGGATGACTGGGCTGGCAGAGATCAAAAGCAACTAAGATACTAGTTCTAGTGGTCAACGAATTCTCTGCCTTGTACAAGGAGCTACAACCCCTTGGCAGCATTTGGGAAATGCCCAGTGGGTCGAATAGTACCAGTGTTGTCCTTCTAGGACTTAAAACAGGCCACTTCCTTCTCCACAGCTTTGCTCAAATGTATGTGGTCTTCCACATCCAGGCCCTTATCAAAGCTCCCAGCCCCTTTTGGTGACTGGCAGGAAAAAGAAATGAGCCCGCCTCCTTTCCCCGTCTGCTGATGAGTAGATGGTTGAAAGCAGATAAGATGAAGGGCCACTTAATAAGTTTGAATTGACGCTGAGAGAGATGAGTTGAATGCAACTCAATCACCATGAAAAGTCAGTCAAATGCAGCACAGTTAAGACTGAAGGAACACAATGCTTGTCTTCTTGCCCACCCAACATGGCCCCAGGCAAGTGTTGAGCATTCTTATGCTTGGCGACACTGCCCCATGCCTTTGGTTAAAGTGATGGAATTCTGGTTGACCCCAAACATTACTGTTGTCCTCTTTCCTGTGTCATGGCTTGCTTAATAGTTCATGGTCATTTACCAGCAGAGTTGCAACGGTAGATGGGAGAATGGGTTGGAGGTACAAATAAACAATTCTTTACTCCAGGTCCAATGACTTCCTTTCAGCTAAATACCAGCCTTCAGTCAGCTTTAGGGACAAATGAGCTATTTCCTATAGAGAGGGTGTAAAATGTTGCTGGTTTTTAAGAGACGCCATCCTGGCACCCTAGTAACTCATTCCTCAGGTAATGCACTCAGTGTCATGAAGTTTCTCTCGAGCCCTTTCTCCAAACATTCACAAAAATTATCAGTGTAACCACTGAGTCTGAGACCCTTACTGGTTGAAAGCAAAAATGTGGCAAATCATCAGCCGTCCCAGTGTTTTCCCAGACCACCTGGGTGAAGTACGCAAAATCACTGGTGAATTGTTTCTTCAGATTTGCAGAACCTGTGTAACGTGCTGAGCAATCTCCCGGTCACCAGCTTTTGTCTGATTTTCACAAGATTTCAGTCTGTCCCTGCTCGAATTTTCCTTGCAGTTCTTTTGAAATACGGAGCCGAAAGGGCATCAAGGACTGGACACAAAATGCTGATCCCCTTTTAGTACGGTGTATTTTCCTGCGTCTCTGTTCTGCCATCACAGCTCTGAGGCTCCCCGCTAACATGATCCTAGGCCCCGAATCCTTTGATAACTGGCAGCTTGGCATAAACCCATTCAAAGAGAAGAGCTGCCAGAAACCAGGCCCTCATATTAATAATAACTCAAACTCTTGAAATGAATAGCAGACGATAAGATAAACACACAGATAACTTCACAGTCACTCATACTTCCATTTCCTTGAGATTCTGACAGAGGGAGATGCTCTGAGCTGACAATAAAGTTTTTCTGGACTGGGAAGTGAGGGGCCTGCTGCTCACCACCGAGCTGGCTTCCCTTCGGATTCTTACACCCTTGCTGTTCCCTAGAAAATGCTTCCACCAAGGTGGGCAAGAAGCAACTGGCATTGGCTTTGTGCTTGGATCATTGCTGTTGGGAAGTTCAGCATGGTCTCCATGGTCAGAACATTCCCACTTGTCACCCATCCTGAGCAAGGCACTGGGAGTACGGGAGTCCAAACAGCATCTCCCGGACGCCAGCAGCCTCGTGCACAGAATCCCAAGTTCAAATCCCATGGGTGGGAGACTGAGCATTCACCTTGCCTTCTGCACTTTCCCTAACCCTTCCTATTTCTATCTTCTTCCCCATCTGTGCTGGATGTTCTCCATTTCTCTGCACATACCATTTCCCCACGCTTCCCCATCCTGCCTATGCCCGGAAGTTCGACGTTTATGGGCATCTCCCTTGGTTTTTTGGCTTCTGTTTGGGTTCAGCCAATGGGAGGTCCCAGCAAGAGATCCAGAGGTAGATGGCTATGGGTGATGCTCCCTCCCTGTGGCTGTGTTCATTGGCCTTGGTTGTGTCCCTTTGAAGGCTATAGATCCTGAGGACAGCCTTCTCTGGGTAATAACCACTCGCTGACCCTCAGGCCTGTGGGAGCCCATGCCTTCCTCTGTCACTGGCCCTTCCTTTCTCCCTTCATCTTGCCCACACATCTGCTGTGGTCCCTTCATTAATGTACCCATTTGCATGTGTTCCCTGTTTCCCGTCAGAACCTTACCTCAACGTCCCTCCAAACGTGGAGAGAGAAGTGACCTAGAATGATGTTTAAACCCAGACGTTCTGCTTGTCCATTGATGGAACGCATGGGAGACTGCTAGGCACAATGGAACTCCTAGTCTTTCCAAATGTTTGGTTCTCCCCCAATCTGGCAGTGGACGAGCTCCACTTTTCTACTCTCTGCACAGACTGTCCTGTACGAAGTTCAACTTGGTGATACAGACAAACGGAAACTCGACTGGGTAGGATCATATTTTTTTTCCAGCTAAATCATAAAGCTGAAAGCTTTACCTTACAAGTAAACCAGGAACTACCGGGAGCTTAGGGTTCAGAAGGTGACATGGGGACGGGGGTGGTTATGATCTCTAAAACACTGCTGCACGTTTGAAGTATATTTTCAAACAAGACACGAAACTGAACATACTGCTTTTTCCTTTTTAGACATTTCTCCTTAAGAGAGAGCTTCAGCCGTCCCTTCAATACAGTCGAGAAATTCCCTTTTTATTCATTATTAACCGAAACAGGATTATTAAGAGATTGCCAAATTTCATCTCCAGACCTCGCCCGTGCCACCCCCCACTAACCTTTAAAGAGAAATTGGATATTCTCCGTTCCCTCCTGGCTCAAGGACAGGTGACCCACACAGCGTTCGGTGGAGTAGAAATAGAAATCATCTTGAGTTCTAAAGACGGTACTTTTTTTTGAGGGTACTTTATTTTTACCCTGCTATGATTTCTGTGCTTTAATCACCTGAACCAGCCAATTTGAAACCCAACTCCCTTCATTTATTGGACATTCGTAATGGTGATTAAATATTTACACTGTCAGAGGCCTTTTTCTGCCCACCATGAAAGCTGCACATTGGGAACATTCAGGAGCTTTAAGAAAGGCACACACACTCACATTCACAGTCCAATAATCAAAGATAGATTTGTCAGTCTCTTTGATTGGGGTTGGGGGAGGGGAGGCTAGCAACAGGACAGGTGTGTGGTCCCAGCAGGTTGGCTTTCTTGCTGAATAAGGACTAGAGACAGAGCTCTTCTGAGGTCAATTAGCAGCATTAGGCTGGGTCAAGACCCTCTTGTGGCTGGAGGATCCCGGAATCCATCCACTAGGACTGCACTCCAGCCTGCCTTCTTCCACTCACCGAGCCCTGCTCCCTGGCACGGGGTGAGGTATGTCCCAAGGAAAAGATGCTTTTGCTGTGTACAGAGACTCTGTAGGCTAGCTGTGGTCTGAGGCAGACCACTCAGTAATTATGTAGCCTCGGGCTCGTGGATCTTCTGGCCGTCCCATTGGGTTTCCAAGCCTGGCACACAGGAGATGCTCAAATAATACCATTGTCGTTATTATTACCATTATCAGATACCAGGGGTCTAAGGCTACGTCAACCCATTGTATTAGTTTGCTAGGGCCTGCCAAAACACAACACCACAGGCTGGGTGGCTTACACAACACAAACCTATTTCCTCACAGTTCTGGGGCCTCAAGTCTGAGACTAACTTGTCAGCAGAGTTTCTTCTGAGACCTCTCTCCTTGGCTTGTAGATGACCTTTTTTTCTCTCTGTGTCTTCACATGGTCTTCCCTCTGTACACATCTCTGTCCAAATTTCCTCTTCTTACAAGGGCACCAGTCATACTGGATTAGGACCCACCCTGACCAACTTCCTTTTCCTTCATCAAAGACCCCCGTCTCCATATATAGTCACATTTTGAAATACTGGGGGTTAGGACTTCAACATGTGAATACGGGAGAGGAGGGCAACAATTTAGCTCATAATGCCCACTTCAAATCCCATCCTTAGGAAGGAATTTTAACTCGCATTTCTTGGGCACGTGCCTAGTACTGAGCATATTACTTGGGTTTGGCCAGCACTTAGGACGTATGCTCATCTTTTGGCCCTTACCATCATTATCAAAAACAGCAAGTATTTACTAAGGGACTTCCATATATAGGGCTTTATGCTGAGGATCTGGGGATATACCTGGTACTGTCTTTCATTTTTAGCAGTGGGATATTCTTTAAACAAGCCAGGCCCTTTCGTGCCTCCAAGATTTTGCATATGCTATACTTTTTAAAAAAAAATTTATGTATTTGAGAGAAAGAGATCGAGCCAGGGAGGGACAGAGAGAGAGAGACAGTCCCAAGCAGGCTCCACACTGTCAGTGCAGAGCCTCATGTGGGGCTCCAACTCACAAACCACGAGATCATGACCTGAGCCGAAATCCAGAGTTGGATGCTTAACCGACTGAACCACACAGGTGCCCCTGCTATACTTTTTGTGTGTGTGTGACTATAGTATATCATTTTAATAGATCCAAGGCAAAAATTACACAATAATTTTTTTAATATGATACTCTATACCAAGTCTGGTGAAATGCAAACAATTCTCATTGGATACTCACAATATCCTTACAAGATATTTATATTATTATCTTCATATTACAGCATAAAAAACTGAAATTGGAAGAAGACAAATAACTTACCCAGTGTTATACACTTTAAGAGGAAGGGGTGTAACTTTTCTCTAACATATCCTTCCCCTTTTCCCCGTCTTGCAAACTCCTATTCATTCTTCAAGGCTCGGTTTAAAAGCCACTTCCTCCTGGGAGT
This sequence comes from Acinonyx jubatus, assembly GCF_027475565.1. Classification (NCBI taxonomy): domain Eukaryota; kingdom Metazoa; phylum Chordata; class Mammalia; order Carnivora; family Felidae; genus Acinonyx; species Acinonyx jubatus. The sequence continues at coordinate 113,341,140 of NC_069387.1, read as the reverse complement.
CTACCTTATAAGTGTACTAGAAGCTCTCTACAAGACTATGAGTTCCTTAAAAGATTTAATTAGAAGAGAAATCAAGTTCTGATTCATCTTTGTGCCCCCAGGAAGGAGCACAGGGCCTGGTGTGTAGTAAATGGTCATTCATTTATTCCAGAATGGTAATGAGTTATCTCTTGCTTGCCAGGTTCCATTCTAGCACTGTACTCAGACTTGCCTGTTGAATTTGTTTAACTGATTCCTCCACTTGGTTCCCCCTCTGACCTGGGATAACACTTTATTTGCCAGTCTATGATAGACTGGCAAATAATGCTTTATTTAAATGCTATGATAGCATTTAAATCTTGCAATTTACATTACACACATACATTAATTGTGGATATAGCTTTTCTACTCCATTGTAGATTTCTTGAGGTCAGGGATAGTATCTAATTCAGTTTCCCTCCATACTTTCTTTTATGCTTTAAACTCTTTGTTCATTTACTTTCTAATTTCTTCACCAGATCCCTTCTGAGAACCTACCATGCACTAAACATGTGTTGACATCTGGGGGGATATGGCAGTGAGCTAAACTGATGGTTCTACCCCTATGAAGCTTACATGGCTTGGGTAGACTCAATGTTCAAGAAACATCTGTTGAAATGTACACTAAAGACTTTAAATTCTTTAGGCACAGGGGTCATTCTTTGGGGGTACCCACAGCCCCAGGTACAGTGACTTAACCTGGCAAATGCACAGTACATATTTATCAATTTGTGGATTGATGATCTCTGCTAAAGACAATAAACACAAAAGGAGAAAAGCAACATCCCACACAAATATTACCGACAATATGGAGGAACAACCACTGACTGTAAGTCTGAACATTGTATTTGGATTATTTGTTAATTTACGGCACCTTTCAAACTTTGTTTGAAAATGGCTTTGTGTTGAAAGAGAAGAGTCTTATACTGTAATTATGTTAGACAAGCTTATAATAATTATAATAATTATCAACTGAGTGCCAATAATACTTTAAGAACTCCACTGAGCATTAAGATCACACTGGTGTCTAACAGGTATTTAAAATTAAGCTCTTTCAAATTGAAAGGGCAAAGATTCAGCATTTTCTATTTTTTTAATAAGCAAAGATTCTAACAAATAAAAACTCTCCTTCTTATGCTAGAAATATCTGTTTACAGTAAAAACTTTCATCTAAGATGGTTACTGGATCCCTTCTAAATCCAGTTAGAGTTTAAACAATTGATTTTTTTGAACACACCTTCAATGATAGTCTCTAATGTTTGGAAAATATGATAACATGACAGATCTCTGAACTCTTACACTGTGGAGGACACACCCATTGACAGACAAGCACATTTTCATGGGTATATCATTCCATTACACATAGAAATGCCAAGTTTTGATGTGCCCTAGGATTCCCCCTAGTGGATATGAAAGGTACTTAATAAAAATGAATACACATTCACCACTAACTGAGGGGAGTTGCTGGGTACTATGATTTCAAGCTTCCATTCCTTCCTAACATCCGTTCCCCAAAGGTGGAAGTATGTCACCAATTAATAAAGATTTGATTAGCACTCCTCTTTCTATCTGGCATCCGCAGTAATTAAGGTGTCTGCTTGCCGGCCTGCAAATGCAGCATGAAATTACAGTCAGCCCTAGAACAGAGCAATCAAGTGAACATCCTTTAAAACACCACCACCTGATTTCCACAAGACACTTCCCCAATCAAATTCTCAACTGTAAGTATTTTGGTGCAAATCGATATGGTACCTTCATCCAAATCATGAAAAAAAAATCGTCTCTTTCCAGAGAATCTGTTAATAACTTTGTCAGTAGTGGCCAGCTACTGGCCACTCAAGCACAAATGTGCTTTTGTGTAATGTCCAACTCTGATTTCTGGGTGCTAGTCTTTGTTACGTCTTTTGACAAATCCCCACTACTTATCATGTGGAGTGCTTATAAATTCATTCTATACACACTTGTTGATTATAGGCATACAGCACTAGGTACCCGAGGATGGGTGAAAGGAGGAAACACATATGAAGAAGACACAGTTTTTGGCTTCCATTAAAGCTAATAATCTACTCTGACATGGCATTTTTCTGTCTCGTCCCTGGTTCCCCTCCTTCTACCTACCTCTTTAAATGTTGATATGGAGGGGATCATGGTGACTATTTTTACCTGCCCAGAGAGCTTTACCATCCCTGTTTTGCTGGTAGTAGAGCCTGCCCCTGTACCCCATTCCCAACAAGATGTGGGCACATGACCGAGCCTGGCCGATCCCAGTGCTCCATATCTTGCCATTGTGTTTGGTCTAAGCATGGGTCATATCATCCAAACAAAGCCAATCAGAGTTCTATCTTGGGATTGTTATATGGATGGTAGGAGAAAAAATGTCTCTTACTGAGGTGGTTAATCTGGGGCGACCAGTTGCCTTTGTTCTCTGCCTAGTAGAAAAGTTGAGTCTGGAAAAGTAGACAATGAGGCCAGCACTCAAAGAGAAGCAGAGAAGAGACAACTAAAGAGACAGAGATTGAGGCCCACTAGGACTGTCCTTTGACCCGCTGATTAGGACTTTCATCACCGTTCTGTCTCTTGCCACTGTTCTACTTTCCCTGGTCAATATCACCAATACCCATGGGCTTCTACTATTACTTACCTGCTGGAAACTCTAAAATCTCTACGCCAGAGTGATCTCTTCAGTGTTAGATCTATATGTCAAAATGCCTAGTGGTCACCTCTCTTGAAATTCCACATGCACCTCAAACCAGCTTTCTTCCACACCTTTCCCCCACATGTTCCCAATATTGATGACACCATTGTCCACCCACGTTCTTAGTCCAAAAGCTGGAAGTCATCTCGGATACTTCCCTCCCTCTCTATATCTAATCAACTAGTAAGTCCAGTAGTTTTTTATCTCCTTAAGATTTTTCATATCTCAGGTCCCTTCTGTTTTCTCATTCCTACTCCATAATTTGGTCTGTTCTTACTTCAAACCTGGGCTGTTTTAGGTGAATTGGTATTCCTGGTCCCAAGCTCCCTGTCTACCCCCATCCATTGCCCTCTCATTTTCTTCCAAGATGGAAAGTTCATTAGACTGCTTCCTTTTAAAAATCCTTCAATGACTCCTCATCGTTTTACAATCTTTTCATGTCATGGCCCCATGAGGCTCCACTGTGTTTCTTCTACCCTCCTAGACCCACACGAGGCCACTTGCTGCTGGAGGCAACTGGGCTAGGGGCTCTGGCTGCCAGGCTCTGCACAGCAGTCCCAAGGGCGGAGAGAGTACACATATAGCATACTTTGGGGGAAGCTCTGGCTTAGAAATTACAGCTTACGCTTCTTAGCTTGATATATAAGGTCCCTGCCTGCCGATCTTTGAAATCTTATGTTCCCGTTCTTTCATATACACACGTAACCACACTCTGGGCTGAGCTCACTGGAGAGTAGTTGTGTGGGGCCAGTGCACCTGAACTCTGAGGCATCCTTTGGTATGGATTGATATGCCTGGGGGTTTGTTGTTTTCTTCTGTCTAAAGGAAGAGGTTGATGTTAGGCTTCTGTGGAAAGACACAAAGAAAAGTAGATGAAAACAGTATGCTTCCTATTCTTCAGACATTATCCAACAGAGAGCAGGGGGAGGCAGGAGCTGGAAGGTGTACTTTGACCAAGGCTTATGATATTCAAGGCGTTGACACCACTGTGGGGTCAGTGACTTAGTGAACACGGAGGCAGAGAATAAGGCCTCCTTCCTACCTTTGCATAGAATACTGTTGCAGCATGAGGGGTGACACAGAGTATCAGGGAGGAAGCCACATTCTCAAAGACGCTTGGCTGGGGTCTCCCTAAAATGACTGGAGAGATTGAAGAAGGAAGGAATTGAGTCTTAGTGGGTAAAACTCAAGAGTATGAATCATGTGATCTCATTGTTACCCATCAGGGAGACCTGTGAAAAATAGTGAGAGGAAGTTGTATAAATCAGTTATGATGTGTTTAGCTACAAAGGAAAAAAAAATCTAACTACTTGTAGCAGAGAAAAATGAGGGTTAAATTTTTGCACACAAGGAGTTCAGTTGCCAGTATTGGTTGCTATTCTGTGTTAAAATCAAAGAACCCTCAAGCTCTTGTTATCTTTCTGCTGTCAAAAGACAACTGCCACATTTGCAAATATCAAGCCAAGAAGGGGAAAGCTAGCTTTCTTCAACAAGACTCTGTCCTTTTGTATCCAAAGCAGGGACCAGAGCTGACTTCCCCATAGTTTTCATTGACAGGAATGTGATCACATGTCCGCTCTAGATTAGACCAATCACTGGCAAAGTGAAAAGGAATGACCGGGGTTGGCTCCTGACTGGCTCCTGAGCCTGGGTCTGAGGGGAGGAGCATACCTCCCTTGAGGTCATCCCAGATCATTCCAGATAGGAAACTAAAGTTCTGTCAGCAGGGAAGAAGGATGGAAGGGGAGGAAATGAGTGATGGGTAGGTAAAGAGTGATTTCTGTTCCTCCAATGATGAAAGGTTTGTGGTTCTCCATTCCAGGAAGGTCTCCAGCCCCCTCTTTGCATTGGCTAAGTCCTGCTCATTCTTTGGATTCCCACTCTAGCTTGCTCTCTCTCATTCTCCAGAATTGACCACTCCCTCCCTGGGGCCACCAACACACCAGGTTCACACCCCTGTCTTTGCTGTCATTACACTCCATTGCAATGGAGTCTCCCGATGGCCCTAGCCTCCTTGGAGGAAGGGGTTATATCACATTCATCTTTGTTTCTAACGTCAGCCATGATGCCTGGCACATAGTAAGTGTTCAGTATTTGTGGGATAGATGTTGTCTAAACAAATCCAAGGTAGAAAATAATCATGTTAGTACCACATCTTCAAGCATGAAGGCCCACTAAATATGCACAGTAGACAGCCATTCAATTCAACCACACATATTTATGGCAGGTCTATTGTCTGCTAAGCGCCAGCGGCAATCTAAGAGGATAACATAGGCTCCGTGAACTCAGAAAGCATGTGCACTGCAAAGATAACCAACAATACAAAACAGCATCTGATAAGAGTCTCATTGGAGCCACAGGAGTGCAGTGGCAGGGGGAGACAGAGGGCCCTGGGACAGGGGTGGCATAGTAATTAAAATCCGCAGGTAATCCAAAATCTTAATATAATCAACACTTTCAACCTCCACCCATCCACAACTTCTTAATGATGTAGGAAAATTGTCAGATTTGAATGTCATTTCCCCTGGGTGCCCTGCCTATCTGTCAGTGCACCTGTGACCCATAGTAAAAGAACCACATGGTAAACAGCCAAAGAGGAAACCAGGGAGAAAAGGGGACCTTGGTAATTCACAGCTCAGATAGTCAGCTCTTGAATAGCTGAAAGCTGATGCAGTTTTAGCCGGTGATTTGAAGATCAAACGATTCTGTGTTTCACAATGGTACTGCATTTGAGGTTTTCGTTGAGGAAAAGTGGTAACTAAAACCACGTGAAAGGCACAGTGAAATGTACCAAATGGTTAATTTTATAGGCCCCGCACCGCATGGAAGCTGTGTTTTTGCAATGGGGCAATACTGAAGTCATCTGAAGCAATGCGGACAATACTGAGAGTCTACTAAGAGGTTCTTAATATTTTGGGGGTGGGGGTTGGGGGAGGGTGGGCATGTACTCCTTTGACAGTCCACGGAAGTCTATAGATGCTTCTCAGAACGTTTTTCAATTTTAAAACATTTTTTTTCAGTTAAAAGAAAATACATAAAATTACAAAGGAAGCCAATTATGTTGAAATACAGTTACGAGATAATAACATTTTGACACAGTAACAGATGTGCTTCTTTAGTAATATTGTAAATAACAAGACCTAACAGCATCTCTAACGTGTTGTCATGATCCAAAGTAGGGATAACTATAACTCGGGTGTGTATGGCAATTGCCACGCGATTGGAAAAAATCCCTGGTTTCACTTGGTGAGAAAGTCACAGGTGCTCCTGTTACTATTCTAATTTGTTGCCTACATTCATAATCGAGGGAAATGCTAAGTTTCAGTTAGGGAAAGTGAAGATGTAATTTCGTTTTCGATCCAAGGTCACAGACCCAGTTTAAAAACTGTTGTCCCAAGGTCCCTCTACCACATGGTGGCCAAGTTGAAAACCAGGGTCAGCATGTGTTTTCCTGTCATCAGTGGACACAGGTCCAGGATGTCATCTTCCGCCTATTTGAGTAATTACATTACAATTTGCATTCTGCTCCTTAAAAAAAAAAAAAAAAAAAAAGGTTCTTAGATTCAACAACAGAAAGGGGGATGGGCCCCTATCAGGATGCCAGTTGGAAAAGACCTTTTTATTTTATTTTTTTAAAATGTATACTTATTTTTGAGAGAGACAGAGAGAGAGAGACAGAGAGAGACAGAGGATCCAAAGCAGGCTCTGCACTGAGAGCAGAGAGCCCCATGGTGGGGTTTGTACCAAGAAGCGTGAGATTCTGACCTGACCACGTTTCCTGCTGATTTAGTAGTTGTTGGGTCCTTTACATCGTCTGTGGTATTCTTACCTCATCAAATGTGGACATTTCAGAGGCAGAAAATGGCTCACGAAGCAGACGTTCACCCTCTCCACCTAGGGAGGCAGTTTGACCATCCGTTACATGAAGCAGCACTGAAAATGGATGAAACAAGAGTCCAGGTCCCCCTGGGAGGGGAATTTTGTGCCCCTTAAAATACAAATTATTTTGTAAACTCCTGTAAATTTTCATCTTTTTTTTTTTTTTCCAAACAAAAAGCTGTAATAATGGATGGGGCTCATTCACAGTTCCCCTTTCCTGTTTATTTTAGGACTTACCTAAATGAGAAGGAGAGGGTAGCCCAAGGGGAAGTGTCCCAACACTGTTGGCAAGGGCAGATCACTATTTTTTTATTGCAAAAATTAAGTTCCCTCCCAACTTAGAAATAAACATACCAGGCGCCAGTTCTTCAACAATTACTATTTCATTTCTTAGGTGTGTTTTCCAAGTTCAGCTTCCATACCTGTGAATTTGTTTTTAAAGGTAAAAATCAATTTGACGTCTAAATCTACATCTACACGGCAGGTAACTAGGAAAACACTAGGTGACTTGGGCGGGGGACAGACACATCAGACAAATTTCTCAGACATCTGTCTGATTCTCAGACAAATCAGATTAACAAGGGCAACATATTCCCAAATATGGAGTTGGTACACCTTCCTGTTGAAAAGGCTTTTGACCAGCTACACATTTATTATTTATAAAACATAAAAGTAAGCTAAGGTTAAGAACACTGCTGGGTGGTTGTCTACCTGACCATAGGCCATTATTTTTCCCAATCAGCAGCTGGAGAATCACTTCCTCAGTTACATTTGCATTTCAATGATAAGACAAGGAGGGCATAGATCTTAGCCTATTACAGCTACTTGTGTGCACGCTTTTCTTTCCTCCGTTTTGAATTTCTAGATCTGATCTTGACATCTGTGGTCATGCTGGACAATTAGGTTCTCGATAAACATTTACCAAACTGGCTAGAACTCTAAGAGGTATGGCCAGCTAGGGAGCATGCAGCAACTGATTTTTTTTTTTTTTTTTTTTGTAAAACCTGATCAGCAGTGTCAAAAGATATCCCGCCAATAACTTGAGCAAAAATTTGCAAGCCGCATAGAAGAGGCGAGCCGGTAGGGAGGGTCTAAATGGGTAGCGAAAAGGCCAGAAATGAATAAAATGAAGTCTTCCAGGAACCCGACAAAGCTCAGGTCACTGTTGAATGAAGTACTAATTTTAATATTAATAGTGACCACGGTTGCATACTGACTTGTGTAGTTTCCTCATCTGTAAAGTTGGAGACCTGAACAGCAGCTACATCGTGGGGCTCTTCATCAGGATGAAATGAGTTAATGCATGTAACACACTTAGAAGAGCAATTGATATTTAATAACTGATACCTTTTAGTAAAAGTAATACTGATACTAGTAAAGATATCGGTTTAGTAAAACTGATACTAAAAAGTATCAGTTATTACGTATGCCAGGAATGGTCTTTCATACTTTTCCGGGAGAAACCACAAAGGAGCCAGGATGGAAAGAAACCTACAGAGGAGAAAAAGAAGGGTAGAAACGTAAATCCTGGAGGCTCTCAGTTCATAGTCTCCCTACGACTGTCCTTGCTGCTGGAATAAGCTTCCTGGGTCTCTCTCATTCTTCAGATCTCACAGCATCTGCTCAGAAAAGCCCTCCCCGGCTCAGTCTAAAGTAGCCCCCTCATATGATTCCCTCTTTCAGTGCAGGGTTCGTTCCCTTTAGAGCATTTACTGCAGTGTGTACTTGCTTGTGGCATTCTTTGTTTACCCATCTATGGACTGTCCCCACCTCTAGACTGTGTGTTCGCCCCCCGCAGGCAGGAACTGGCTGTGTTACGGATTATCCTTGACTCCCAGCAAATGCTCAGCACATATAGATGCTCAATGAATTAATGATCAGCGTACCTGTTGTACACAAGTGAAATACATGATTGTAGCAGGGCTCCTGCTGTTGGCCAGGCTACCTCCGCCAGCGTGGCATCCGCTTGTTCTGGGAGATATTTGCCTCTCAAAAGCAGACCAGCACTTAAAAAAGTGATTTCCCCCCCCCCCCCCAAAAGATTGTAATCTAATGTTGTACCCTCTTAGAGCACCCTCCAGGGTCCTGGGATTTGTGTGGCTCACCTCCGAAGAATTTAGAACTAGCCCTATCACCACAGACTTCCTCATTCTGATCTGGCCTACAAAGAGAGGTGTGAAGATGGAAAGGGAGGTTACCCTGACAGCAGCTGGGCTGTGAAGGCCGAGGGGCAGGTGCAAGACATCATCTCTCTGAGAAACACTTCCTTTTTGATACTTCCTTGGGAGGCAGGCAGTACAGGCCCAAACCTCAAAGTTTTAGGGTAATCAACAATACCCTAAAATCCCTGATCAGGGTTCAGACACCCGGGGTGAGTTATAAGAATGGCCCGGATGTCTTTAAGGTAAAGACCAGACGTGAAGGAGAGGAAAAAAATGAAAAAGGAGTCTAAGAGCGGGCCTGTTTATAGTACAGGGAGAACCCGAACAGAACTTAGGGAAGGAAGGGAAGAAAAGAGGAGGTGAGGTTTCCTGCTCTTGCAAGGTAAAGAAGGAAAAAATGGCAACACCTGGAAGTGACCAATAGGAAGCCAGGCTGCTTGCTCCGCCCTTCTGTTAAGGCCCGTGGTGCACGCGGAGCGTGCCCTGGAGTGGGTGGAGAGGCTCCTGGGGTGTGAAAGCCACGTAGCCTTCCCAGAGGCAGAAGAAGCCTTTCCCTCTAGGCCAGGGATGACCAGGGAAGAAGCCAGTGGATGGGAACTAGAATGGGGCTGGCGCGAGCCTAAACTGCACCTAGGTATGAATTATCAAAGGACAGCCCTCTCCCCTTCTTCAAGACACTTTGCTTACATCTTTTGGAAAATCGTTGTTACAGGCTGATTTGTTGGAACAATACACACAAACCACCTGCCATAAAACTGATGTAAAAAATACACACATCAACTGTGTTTGCCATAAATGGTGGTCCTTTAGATGTGGTCCTCTTGTGCAGTGCTCATCTTGCACAACTGTATTGGGCAATCCTGTCAGAAATCCAAAGTTCTAATGTGCTTCAGTGATACCCAACGTAAGATCTATCAGGAAGACAGAGGATCTCTGGGGTCCCTCTCATGCCAGTAGTCTTTAGCTTAAGGTGTTCCAGGGGTGCTCAGATGGGGATGGCGATGGCGATTTCTCTTGGTTTATTTACCCCATCATACTTTGATACTTCTGAACAGCTCCCTGCAGGCATACTGGGTGACTGTGTCTTAGCACTTGTTTAAAAACGCAGATGCCTCAGCCCCCATCCAACAGTTTCTGGTTCTCTTGGTCCAGGATACGATCCTGACAACCATTTCTCATAGTAATTTTGGTAGAAGTTATAATTTGAAAATGTCTATCTTAGTGGAAAGAATCTGGATTTGCTCCATAAGAAGTTTGGGAGTTGTGTCAGAGCCATCAAAAGCTTGACTTCCTCTTCCTAGTATCTTTATCAATCTGTTGCAAAATCATAATCTTTAACACATTTCTTTTCCTGCTATGGCCAATTTGTGGTACACTGAATACACAAATCGTAATCAATGGAAATGACACAGATCTGTTTGTCCTAGAGGTAAAACCATGAAGTTTCAAAAGCAAGGACTGTCAACATCTTTGGAGTGTTACGTAATCTGTAACTCGTTTACAGCTGGGGTTTAATGGCAGCCTAATGCTGGGCATCTAATGTGTGCGTGTTGCTTGAAATGAGGACTAAGGGGGTCGCATCTTTCCTGCATTCGATTTGTCTGATTAAAATGCTCCCACCTCAAATGGCTGTGGGTTTACCCTGAGTATTAGCTCTGAGGTTGGGCATAAATAACTGTGTATTTCTGCCTGCTGATTCATGCCTGGAGCTCTCTGATCCCAGGGCCTGAAGGTCTCAAAACAGATAAAACTGAAATGTATGTCTAAAATTCCTGGGGGCTCTCACCAGCTATTTTGGAAATAAATATAGCATCATGCAGGCGAGCTTCCATTTGTCCAGAATTACCTAGCTGAATGGAAGCTGCCCACACAATTACACTCTAGTTAAAGTATTTTGAGTTCCACCCACCCTCTGCCCGTTTTTAGCATGGTGTGATGGAGGCAAGCAGGCCATGAGAACCCATGTGGAAATGTCACCAACCGGCTGAATCCCCGGCCTGTTGGCAGGTGGGGCCCGACTGCTGGCCACTAGGTCCCTATTACCGTAAATACACAGATTACGTTTCAGAATTCTCTCAGACAAACTCTCATGCTGAAAAGTAATCAAAGTAGGGCAGACCTCTCATGTCTCTCCTTTTACAGAACAGGAAACAGGCTCAGGGAGACTCGCGTGTGGCAAACATGAGTGTCCTGATTCCTGGTCCAGTGTTCTGTGAGTCTCAGCTCTCAGCATTGGAATCATCTGGGGGAACTTTGAGAAAATGCAGCTGCCCAGCCCACGCCCAGCTTCCCAAGGGATGAAACCTGGAACAATTATTTTTTTAAAAAGCACCATAGGGGCGCCTGGGTGGCTTGGTCGGTTAAGCGTTCGACTTCGGCTCAGGTCATGATCTCACGGTCCGTGAGTTCGAGCCCTGCGTCGGGCTCTGTGCTGACAGCTCAGAGCCTGGAGCCTGTTTCAGATTCTGTGTCTCCCTCTTTCTCTGCCCCTCCCCTGTTCATGCTCTGTCTCTCTCTGTCTCAAAAATAAATAAACGTTAAAAAGCACCATAAATTCAGATAAATAGCCAAGGTTCTGAACCCTTAGCCTAACATGTGTTTCAATGGAACACCCAAGGAAAAGAACGTGAAAATGAATTTAGCTGAAGCAGAAGGAAAGAAACCTAGTGTGTCCCATTCAGGAATAAAGTCATCCATTAGAGCAATACCACTGTGTTGCATAGTGTATCGTACATGAAGGCACCCTGTGGAGTTGTGCAAAGGGCAGGGAACCTGCTGGGGAGTGATTTGCTAATAAGATCCCTGAGAAAACAGTAGGAACGCAAGAGGGATCAAGACGACTCCCTGGAGGCCTGGAGGGCAGATGCCCACTTAAATTCTCCTAACTCATTGGGCTTCTGTAACACTAGAGAGTGAAACAATACGCAATATATCCGGTAGGGGCTCTCTGCAGGTCTAAAAGAAAAGAGCCCCATTTAAGACACTGTCAATCTGTTGGGGTGATACGGTCTTCTCTCTTCTTCCACCCGTGTTCCCTCTGTAATCCGGGTGATTCAAATATCTCAGGGGTCACGAGTGAGGAGTCAGAACACCTGGCTCTGGTCCCAGCTCTATCGTTCCCTGCTGTGTGATCCCATCAGCTGAACTGACCTTCAATTTTCTCATCCTTGAAATGGGGAGTCTAATTCTTTCTCTACTTGAGGCAGGATGCACTGTGATGATGTATTTACACGCACACGTATGCACGTTTACTATAAATAGCACCACTAGATTCATTAGTGCCAGTATATATCTTTAAATATCCTATTTCCTGGAGGCCTCATCTCTTGTCTGTCTCTGCAGTGAGAGTGTCTGAAAAGCACTGGGTTCTTTCTTTCTAACGGCCCAACCCAGAACACTCCAGAGAGCTGAAGTAAGGAGAGGGAGCCAGGCCACTCAGCTCATGATAAGAGATTGGCAGAAAGAGGCTGATAATAAGACCAGACTGGTTCGGGCTTGCTTGACAGAAGGTACTGAGGGCTGGGGAGAGGCGCCGGGCTCTAGGCTTGTGCTTTCCAATACAGTAGCCGTTGGCCCCATGTAGGTATTTAAGTGAATTACAATGAAATAAAAATTGAAATTCAGTTCCTCGGCCACACTAGTCACATGTCTAATGCTTAACGGCTATGTGTGGCGAGCGGCTGCCATATTGGACGGTGCTGATAGAGAACACGCTCATCACTGCAGAAAATTCTATCGGACAGTACTGCTCTAGAACTTCTGAGAGGTCAACAGAGGTTGACCTTTTCCATGATGTGGCCGGATTTCAGTCCGAGAACAGCATTCTAATGTTAGTAGTGCACCAGGCCTGGGTAAGCTAGAATATGTCTGTATTCTTTCTGGCCTGACTCAACTCCTCCCTCCGATTCAGCCTGGAGATAGACTGGGAGGCACTGGTGGCAGTCACTCTCTAGGTAAGACCAGAGTTTGGAAGTCCTGGATGGGACTGACTAGAGGTAGCAAGGAGATTGAGGACCTTCCTTGAACCCTTGGGAACAGCCAGGAGGAAATGAAAAGCAGTTGAAAACCAGAGGAAAACCACAGAGAGCTTTCCTTCAATGCCAGTCCCCTGGAGACACCAGCCAGCTGCTGGCACCCCCGTGAGCCTTTCAGGATCCGCCTATTAGGGCTTGGTGGGAAGAGAAGCACCAGAAGATCCAAGAGGTCATCTGGGCAGGGCCCTGGAGCCCACAGAGCACCGCTTCTTGGGAACAGACTAGGCCAGTTTGGTCAGGCTCAGCACTTAGATGTCTGGATGGTAACAGCAGCCATGAGAGAGCCCCAGGTGGTGATGCTGGCTCTTTCCCCAAACCTCATGTCCTGGCTGAACTGAGGTGAGTTGCAAGCCAAATTCTGCCATGCTTCCACCTTAAGACAGAATTTCTTTAGCCGCCAAGGCACGAAACCTTGATGAAACAATCCTGACAAAGTACCAGCTCTCCGTCCTTTTGGGTTTCTGAGGCAGGACCCTGGGTTCCCAGCAGGCTTAGTGCCATCAGAAGTCCCCCATGCCAGTGGCCAGAAACTGACTAGGGGTCAAGCCTCAGGTGCCATCCCAGGGTTTAGGGCCTGGCTGGATTCTTATTCCCTAATCATTCCAGGTATGTGGGGGGGAGGGGGTGGGGACGGGGGTGGGGCTGTCTCTGAACCACTTTAGCCCAATCGCACGTCTTGACTGTCTTTGATGAAAGTTGTTTCTAACACGCATTATGCAAATTAACAAGTCACTAATTTCAGCAACAAAACCATAATTCTGATACTCAATATGCTAATTAACAAATCACTGGTTGTTGATTGAGATATCGATTGCAGAAGGATTTGCAGCTGCCTCTGGAGTTGGCCAGCTCTGTGATAACGTCAGTCGCCCCTGCTTCAGACTGCATTCCGAATGGGTCAACCACCTACCAGATGCGTATCACCCTGAGCATCATCAAGGACTTCAGTACCAACAAGGAAAGGCGCAACATGCTTCCGTTATGACTGGGATACTGAGGCAGAGTGAATTCAATTAACTTTCAGTCACACAAAGAAACAGAACTGAACGGATCCCAGCTGCTGTGAATCCGGGATCTATTTCCCTTGCAATCCCAAGCCGAGCCCGTGCGGGTGTGTGTGTGTGTGTGTGTGTGTGTGTGTGGCCACATACTATTGGTCACCGTCTTGTGATCGCCTCCACTAATCTCTGGTCATAAGTTCAGGCAGTAGGGGTATCTTTCAAGAGGCCAATTTGTCTCTTAACTCTTTGGAAGACTGAATCTTGTAGACTGAATCTAGAATAATTCAGTTCTTTGTTCTCCATAAGCCTCCTGCTTCTTTAAATAATTACCATATGATGTTTGCTTAATTGAACCTTATAATTATTTAAACAATTGTCATTTGATATTTATTTAGTCTAACCTTAGATTCCAAATCAACTAGGGATAGGAAGCTTTTTGAAGGGTGAAGGCACTCTTATTTTTTTGTGTGTTACTAATACTCAGTGTAGTGCCTGGCACTTATGTAACAGCAATAAGGCATTGCTGGATAAAAGAAATATGGCTAATATTATCATATCTTGGGTACAGAGTTAGAGGCTATCCCAGTGGCAGTTCACAGAATGGAAGACTATTGTTCATAAAATACGTCCACATGTTTACAACCCTTATTGTGTGCCAGGCTCTATTGTAAGCACTTTATATATATTCAGTCACTTAATCCTTTTTAAAAAATGTTTACTTATTTTTGAGAGAGAGAGAGAGTGCGTGTGCACTCGTGTGGGGGAGGGGGAGGGGCAGACAGAGGGAGAGAGAATCCCAAGCAGGCTCTGTGCTATCAGCACAGAGCCTGACCCGCGGCTTGATCTCACAAGCTGTGAGGTCATGACTCTGAGCCGAAACCAAGAGTCAGATGCTTAACCGACTGAGCCACCCAGGCGCCCCCAGTCATTTAATCTCTATACAAATCCTGTGCAATAGACGCTACTATCCCCATTTTACAGATGAGGAAACTGAGGTCCAGAGAAGATAAATGGCTTTCTCAAGGTCACATAGCAGCGAATGACAGGATGTGAACTCAGCCACTTTGGCTCCAAATCACATGTCCTTTTCCTTAAGCCTTAGAAGTGGGAGCAAATGAGATTTTTACCCCCACCACACGTGCAACACAAAAATAACATATAAGGCAGTTTCAGGTGATCTTGTGCCAATCAAATGGCTAAAAGGCAATGAGTCATCAAGCTGGGAATTGTCAGTGAATCTGGGCCACCATTCAGGCAAGGATGGCCATGGGAATCAGTGGGAGAAGGCAGAAGTTTTACCCTTGCAGCCATTTCCTGGAGGTGTATTTATGAGTGTGTATGTCTGGGTGGATCAGATTGCTAAGGAAGAGAGGAGACAGAAGAAAGGGTGAGAAGCAGCAGAAAAGAAACCTCGTCTCTTTTTACCCTCTGTCCTGGGGCAGCCCCAGTAACAGAAGAGTGACAATAGGACCTTGCGTCTTAGGACGGTGATACCTGGGGCCTGTGGTCACCTGATTACTGCCATGCAGGGACGTAGACCCAGGTGCCAGAACTTCAATTTTTAAAAAAATGTTTTTTAATGCTTACTTATTCTTGAGAGAGAGACAGAGACAGAGTGTGAGTGGGTTAGGGGCAGAGAGAGAGGGGGACACAGAATCTGAAGCAGGCTCCTGGCTCTGAGCGGTCAGCACAGAGCTGGATGCGGGGCTCAAACTCACGAGCTGTGAGATCATGACCTGAGCTGAAGTCGGACGCCTAATTGACTGAGACACCCAGGCGCCCTGGAACTTGAGTTTTTAAAGAGGACACTACATCTGCATTTTTGTGTGAGATTCCCTGATTTTTTTTTTTTAAATTAACGTTTATTATTGAGAGACAGAGCATGAGCAGGGGAGGGGCAGAGAGAGGAGAACGCACAGAATCCAAAGCAGGCTCCAGGCTCTGAGCTGTCAGCACAGAGCCCGACGCGGGGCTCAAACCCACAAACCGCGAGATCGTTTGTGACCTGAGCCCAAGTCGGACGCTCAACCGACTGAGCCACCCAGGCGCCCCGAGATTCCCTGCTTTTTAAAACAAAACACCTCTCCCTGATGGAGACAAAGTCTACCAGCTTGAGAACTCGGATCTTAGACTTCAGGAGGTTCTGGGATTCAGAACTGTAAAGGTTTTCGAGGATCCAGAATTAATGCAAATGTCTGCGTCTGAGTTACTGTAACGAACCAGGAGACGCCTTGGATCTGCTGCAGAATTCCCCTTGTGTTTTCCGATTTTCCCACATTTGCATGCCACACGCATCACAATTTATTCAACATTCTATCTCTTTATTGGCTCTATATACGAACGTACTTTTTAGAACATAGGCTTCCATGGCCTATAATACAATCCTAGGTTTGATACCAAAATAGACAACCGGTGGAATTAACACTGCTCGTTCTGTCTACCACTTAAACTCATTCGCAGGTGATACACTTCTCGTCATTAGGAAGCCCTGGCATTCGGAAACGGACGATTTCAGGCAAGGCTAAGATGGAATGTTGGAGAAGCAGGAGGAGACAAGACTGCTGGGCTGGAAGAGAAACAAGAGAACTACGGGAGAGAAATTCCATCCCGCCTGACAAGAAATATGGAAACCTGGGGGGTTAACTGTTCAAAGATGTGCCGTGGTCTTATTAAAGAACTCCCCACCCCTACCACTGGTTTAGGAAAGCCTCTGCCTACCTCCCCGTATTTCATTTGCCTGTTATCTCCCTACTACCAAAAACAGTCTGCGTGAAAACAATCGGACTCTTAGTTCGCGGGAGTCTGGGGGCTTCTGCTGTCTTCGTGCTCACTCAGGCTCATGCTTTCGCTGTGGTTTGATCCCCAGCCCCTGCTTTGGGTGCCGTTAGGAAGCGACAGGTAGTGGAGCCGGCTTCAGATGCGGGAGGAGGCGGCATTTTCATCTATGAGGCCGGAATCCAGTGGAAGAAAATCCCTGGAAACGTACCCACAGGACGGCTGGAATAAAGTGACTGCAAGCATCCAGGGAGGGGGCACTACATTTTATAAGGTGGTGGTGCAGAGGTGTCCACTGAGGGGTAACAGATGCCGACAGGAAGGAGTCCTCGGCAGCACCTTGCCTCAGGCACTAGTGACAAATGGACACTCACCAAGGTTCAGTCCTTGGCACCCTTAGCTGGTGATATAAACACGCTGCTGGATGGAGGTTCCCCACTGACACCTGCAGGAGAAAGCCTCTTTTGGGTAGTTTTCTCGGAGTGATGTCTTTAAGCCATCTTGTTTTTAAAAAACACTTTTTTTTAACTTATAAAAGCAATTCTTTCTTTTTAAATTTTTGAAATGTTTTATTTATTCTTGAGAGAAAGAGAGAGAGAGGGAGAGAGAGAACAAGCAGGGAGGGGCAGAGAGACGGGGAGACACAGAATCTGAGACAGGCTCCAGGTTCTGACAGTGCAGAGCCCCATGTAGGGCTCTAATTCATGAACCACGAGACCATGACTTGAGCTGAAGTCGGACGCTTAACCGACTGAGCCACCCAGGCGCCCCTGTGAAAGCAATTCTTTAGGACAGGGACCATGTTTGTGTTCTTCCCATCACTGAATTGGTAGTGACACCGCGCATGTAATAAGTACTTGACTATTAGTTCAATTAAGTTAACTGATTTAAATTATTTATGAATTAAATTAATTAACCCATTTGAGGGAAAGATGGAGCAGTATGAAAATGGAAATGAAAACCACCAATGATTCTACCCACAGAGACACCCTATCAGTATGTTGATGAACTGGTTTCCAATCTTTTCCTTTGCATATGCATTCTTTTTCACATAAATTGAGATCATGCTTTAAGATTAATCTTATATTCTGCCTTTAAATTCGTGTTATATCATGAGAAATTTGCAAGATCATTAGTGTTCAAAAACATCACTTCTAATGACTGTGTGACCCTCTAGGACGTGGGTCTAAAGGTTTAACCACTCCCGTGTTGGGTATTCAGAATGCTTTCAAAGTCTCAGTTGGGACTCAGAACAATAAATGGTCATCACCGTCACTGGGCTCCTTCTAGAAGACAGGCACTGTATCTGACACCAGGGCACAGAGAGGTGGGAAAGCTCTACGTCAACGCCCACAGTTAAGAGGCAATAGTGGATAGGGGGTGCCTGGGTTAAGTATCTGACTCGGTTTCAGCTCAGGTTGTGGTCTCATGGCTCGTGAGATTGAGCCCCCATTGGGCTCTGCGCTGACAGTGTAGATTGGGATTCTCTCTCTCCCTCTTTCTCTGCCCCTCACCTGTGCGTGCTCTCGCTGTCTCTCAAAATAAATAAATAAATAAATAAACATTAAAAAGGAAAAAAAAAAAGAGGCAATGGTGGATGAACCTGGGAAGGTAGGAACAGTCAGGAAGGGGGAGGAGAGCCAGGACTGAGCAATTCTTGGACTTCAAGGGAGGGGGAGACTGTTGGGAAGGAGAAAGTGGAGAAGACATCAAAGGTGGCAGAGAATTCCTGGCTCTTATTTGCAAACTGTGTTGTGACCCCCAGGTCACCCTCTACTTCCTCTAATGGGGGCCCTGCCCCCTCCTGCTCCAGGGACTTTGCACATGCCGTCCTTGCTGCCTGGACTCTATCCACTGACTTAAGGCCCCCATCTTTCCGCTCTTAGCTCAGTCTTACATCCTTTCATTGCCTTCCCTGACTCGGCTACCTCCCTCTATTAAACACTCACAATGGATGGTCTTCTTTGTACTCATTTTCTGTTCATTTCTATAATCCTTGATTGCTGCATGCCTCCTCCGCTAGAGGTTCACAGGTAATAAAAATATGTTGGATGAATGAGTGAGTGAAGGGGCAGAGCTGAAAGATGTGCCTTTTCTTTGGGAAGATATGACAGATGCGAGCAGAGAGAAATATAGACACAAACAAGCGGGCAGAGGCTCTCCTCCAGCTCTCTCCCGTGCCCAAGGAGAAGCATTTTCTCAGCAGGCATCTGGACACAGAGCAAGGCTGGCCGGCCCACGTCGGGCAGGGCCAGGAATCAAACCCATGAACTTGGCATCAGTAGCACCTGCGCTGTTCCTCTGACATGGAGCAAAGATGAAAAGGAAGGAAGGTGGTGGGCACCCCTTCTTGTCCCCCCCACCTCAGTTTCCTTACTATAGAGGTTAGAAGGGGAGATAGGGTGTCTTTGGAAGGTTCTCCAAGCATGGCAGGCAACCAGGAAGTAGCCAGCAGAGGACGGAGATTTGTGGGCGCTGCAGATGAAGTGACTGAGCATTCAGGACCTGTCTGGTGGCGATACCGTCAGCCATGGAAGAATACATTTCTAACAGCTCCTTCTTATACATTATTCATGAAAACAGGAAGACACAGCCGATAACATCAGAATGATGCCGCTGTCCAGCAAATCTAATGACTGTAGCTTAAGGGCATTTTAACTAGCATGGAAAAAATGATTGTTGCCAATCTGGGGTCCTGGAGGCTCAGAAAGCTAACTCAAGCTGGAAGAGCCTGTGTGAGTTTCATATTTGGAAAAAGGCGTGGCCTTCCACTGGCAACATCTGTTTCTTTGTGGTGTCTGGGGCCTCCCCGCCCTCCCATTTCTTAGTTTCTAATGGAGAAATTAATGCTGCTCTAGCTAAATAACCTCAGGTTTTCAAATCAGTCTCTATTTTCATATCTGTCAGTCAGAAGGCAGGGACAAGCCATAGGACTTTATGGAGGGCTTTGCAGGATTTCAACATAAATTATTAGCTTCTAATCTGTTCAAGCCTAAGGGACGAGTGCTTTTTAAACAGAGAGCATTCTGCTGCTGCCGAGATCTGATTTTTGTGTCCCGCTTCTGATTCATTACAACTGCAAGATCGATTCCATCCTAAACCCCGTCCAACTTGCTGTCAAATAAGCCAGGAGGTTTGTTTGTTGACAGGGGAGAGAGAAAATTGGGAGGGCAGGTCAGTTCAGTTATCCCAGAGGCAGAGGCGAGGAGAAGCAGAAGGCAGCTCACTGCAATTCTTAATTTGCCTGTTATTTTCTGTTCTTTGCCCTGGAATGTTCTGGCTTCCTGAACATCAGAGGATGCATTCAATTACATGCATCCATTCATTCATTCTTCCCCAAACACTTATTGAGGGTATACTATTTGTCAAGGGTACTCGCAAACTATTTGCAAACTAAAAAAATAAACCAGGCTTTGATGCCTGCCTGCATGCAGTTTAAAATCTGCAGGCAGATGGAATGAGATCGAAGCCGTTCATAAAACAGGGCTTCTCCATGTGTGCTGGGAGAGGAGATGACTGTGGCAGGCCTTCAGATGGTCAGGTTTTATTTGAATAATTACATATTTTATTCTCATGTGTATCATATAAGCATAGCCAGCCCTTCCAGCCTGTAATTTCACAGACACTTGCTCAGGGGCCTGGTGAAGGTGAGTTAATGAAGTAATTATTAATAGACCAAGTGGTATTGTGATATGCAAACCCAAAAAGTTGGTGCCTAATCGTTGTAGGAGCAGTAGTAGCCGTACGTTGTAGGAGCCGTACTAAGCACCAAGACCTAGAGTGCTTAGTATGGCCCAGGTACTTTTGGTAAACATTTGACAGATTTACTTCTTGTATAACCTCCACGCCTGATTCCTGGTGAAAAAGTGCAGTGATTTGATCGCACGTGCATCTGCACGCAAGATTGTAAGGTGCATGAAGGCAGGTGCCAAAGCCTGGTTCACTATTTAGTTTGCAAATGGTTTGCAAGTACCCTTGACAAGTCATAACACCCTCAATGATTATTTGTGGGATAAGTGAACAAATGAATGTAATTGAACACATCAACCCATGTTCAAGAAGCCAGAACATCTTAAGGAAGGACAGAGAAGAAGAGGCCTCCCGTTGGCTGCTGTCTTTCCTGCTCCCCAAAGGGTATGTGTGGGGCAGTGCACCCTCCCTGGGACACTTTTGGGTGTCATCGTGCAGATTCTTCCGCCCCACAGCCAAGCCCCAGGGTGGGGAGAGTGGATGCAGGGAGCCCGATTTCAGCCTAAGTACTACCTTATTAACCAGTCCAGCTGTACTGATAACAAGCCAGTCGCTGCATTTCAATCTCCATCTGGTTCCTGGTCTGGTTTGGTTAAGATTCTGGAGGGGATTAATTCACAGCAATAACATTCAACTTCACCATAACCTCATGCGTCGTTATCACCTCCACCTGGATGGGGAACAGGCTCAAAGAGCTCCAAGAACTTGCTGGAGGTCACAGCCAGTCAATGGCAAAGCCAGGATTCAAACGGATGGCTACTCTCGCATCTTTAAAAAATTCATTATCTCAGGTAGCTGAA
This sequence comes from Acinonyx jubatus, assembly GCF_027475565.1. Classification (NCBI taxonomy): domain Eukaryota; kingdom Metazoa; phylum Chordata; class Mammalia; order Carnivora; family Felidae; genus Acinonyx; species Acinonyx jubatus. The sequence goes on along the minus strand of NC_069387.1, from coordinate 113,320,026 downwards.
CTGGTCTTCTTCAAAACTCTCTAACGTGCTAGTATAATATAACTGCTAGAAATCACAAAGTTCTTTTTTAAATTATTTTTTTAATCTTAATTTTGAGAGAGACAGAGAGGGAGAGAGAGAGAGACAGAGTGGGAGTGGAGGAGGAACAGAGAGACAGGGAGACACAGAATCTGAAGCCGGCTCCAGGCTCTGAGCTGGCAGCACAAAGCCCGATGTGGCGCTCGAACTTAAGAACCACGAGATCATGACTTTGAGCCCAAGTCGGACGCTAAACTGACTGAACCACCGGATGCCCCTAGAAATCACAAAGTTTAAAGAAATATTCTCTCTGCCTAGTTTTTGATGTGTAACTAAAGTCTTACAAAATGAAATAGTCACGTGAATGATTAAATTCTAATTATGACAGCGGAGTGGCTGCCCGTTTGGAAAGACTTAAACATTTTATAGAAACTCAGTGTTAACACTGGCCAGTTTTCCCCCTTGATTCTTCTCTGAATTCCAATGAATTTTTCATCAGCTTATTAATTAGCACAAATCATGGATTGCGCTATGTAATTAAGGTCTTATGTGTTCCTCCAGATCTTATATTTGAGTTAAATGTTAATTTTTCACAGAGAAAAATTAGAAATTTGACAATCGCCTTCCTTCCTGGCAATAGAATATACATGCTGCCTGTCAAAAAAGATTGAGTGCCTGAGTTTCCAAGATATGGAGTGATAGATTATTCAGCATGAAATTGCAAACTCATTTGCCCAATATCACGATCAATTGCTGACAGCAGTGTTTTTCCCCCAGAAACCCATTTGTGAAGTGCATTTGGTAGTCTAGTCACTGAACATTAACTCATATGCCAAGGCTTGCCATTAGTCTTTGTAACTTTTCTTTAGTCCCTACCTTGGTTTGCTTTGTTATAATTTCTGTCAGTCTGAGTCACAAAAAAAAAAAAAAAAAAAAAAAAAAAGAAGCAGAAGAAGAAGAGGAAGTTATATTGTATGGATACAATTTCCATAGTATTATTACTATTAATAATAATAATAGTTCTTACCACGTACTGTTGGGAGACAATTCTCATGGATCTCTTATATTTCTGTACATCCCATAAGCAGGGGCGTTGACTCTTTCTGTTCCAGATTATCTTTTCAAAGATGTTTATCGGCAAAGGGCCTTGGAAGATAGAGATAGTGTCTCCCACTGAAGCAAAGAGCAATGCTTACTGCCCATTATAAAATATTTGGCTCCCCCTGGGTGGCTCAGTCGGTTGGGCGTCCGACTTCAGCTCAGGTCACGATCTCGCGGCTCGTGAGTTCGAGCCCCGCGTCGGCCTCTGTGCCGACAGCTCAGAGCCTGGAGCCTGCTTTGGATTCTGTGTTTCCCTCTCTCTCTCTGCCCCTCCCCAGTCATGCCGTGTCTCTCTCTCCTTCAAATATAAATAAACATTGAAAAAAATTGTGAAATATTTGGCTCACCAAGCTCAGGGTTCCACTCAGATAATACAACCCCCTGCATGTGCAGGTAGTATTTTTTGCACTACACCATGTGAATCAGGCTCAGGAAACGAGCACACATACTGACACTCTGGCAATGGCTACTGATGTGACTCGTAAGGGCCTTCATCCTTCGCCTCTGACCAGAGTCTGTGTCATCTGCCAACATTTATGAAAGAGTGGTAGGGTAACTTGGGAGTTTACAAGTTGGGTAAATTCTCAAAGCTTTTACAGTTCTTGGCATAATACCAGGAAGTGTTAAAAAAAAAAGTGCGTGTGTGTGTGTATGTATTTGTTAAATATATATGCATAGGTATATTAGACATCTGCTCACGGAACAACATTATGAGGTAGGTATTACTATTATCCTTATTTTACAGATAAGGAAACTGAGGTACAAGAGGTTATCCAACTGGGTAGTGGACCAGGCACTACGGCTCTGGTATCTTTTTTTTTTTTTTTTTTTTTATTTTAGAGAGAGACAGAGACAGAGACAGATAATCAGCAGGGGAGAGGGGCAGAAGGACAGAAGGAGAGGGTGGGAGAGAGAGAGAGAGAGAGAGAGAGAGAGAATCTTAGCAGGCCCCATGTTCAGTGTGGACCCCAATGTGGGCTCAATCCCACAATCCTGGGACCGTGACCTGAGCCAATGTCAAGAGTCGGATGCTTGACCGACTGAGCCACCCAGGTGCTCCTGCTCTGTTTCTTTGCTCTCCTCTTTTGGGTGGAAAACCCCAGAGTTTGCCTTAGCAACTGAATTTCACTTTGAAAGTGAAGTGCTGCTTGGTTCACGTCCAAGAATAGACTGACCAAATGTTGGTGTTGATGCAGAGCCTTCTAAAGTTCCAGGAAGTTCCCGTGCACTCACTTTGCAAGTATTTATAGAGCATCAGAGTGTGCCGTTCCAGGTACTTCAGGAGAACAGAAAAGATAACTCTGGGCACTGCTTGTGGTGTGGTCCATGCTTTTGGTGCCCAGGGTGCCGGGGGTAGAGATCAGTCCAGGCTGGGGGTGGGGGATCCTCGTTTCCTCTTGTAGTTTCCACTGGTCAGTGCAGTTAGGATATCCCACCTGAAGATCTTCCTCCTGCCCTGGTCCACGCTCCACAGGGCAATTGCTCCTTACCTTCTGCTTTCCAATACCCCCATTAGTAATAATGGTAAAAAAAAAAAAATAATAATAATAATAACACAGTCATTCACTAAATATGTATCACGTGCTTACTTTGTACCTGGTACTATTACAGGCATTCGGGATAGATTGTGAACGAAACAACATCCTTGCCCTCCAGGAGCAGACATCTAGCTGGGGAGATGAGCAACAAGCAAATAAAGAAATACGTGATACCAGCTGTGGATAAGCTTGTTGAAGGAACGAACAGCAGAGTGAGGATAGACAGGGTGAGCAGGAGGGCTGTTTTAGGTGGTGGCCGTGGCACTCCCTGAAGAGGTGCCATTTGATCCGAGACCTTAGTGAAGGCATCATTCATTCCTGCAGGACGCATCTTTGCTGAGCGCCAACGACATGCCAGGCACAAGGGGTGCTCACTGCAGTGAGCAAAAGGATAGGCGTTCTATTGAGGAGAGATAGGCAGTAGACAGAAAAATAAAACCTGGGGCCTGGCCGTGGTGGAAAGCGCTGTGGGGCCAAAGAAAGCAGAGAAGCTGGTAGGGAGGGCCGGGGCACGGACGAGGGCGTCGCGAGCTGAAATTGGGCCGATCAAGGCGGGTCTTGCTGAGGTGACATTTGAGCAAAGTTCTGAGGAGGGAGGGAATGAACCACGGGGATGACTGGAGCAGGAGCGTTGCGGGGAGGAGGGACGTCAGGGACAAAGGCGTGGAGGTGGGAGCAAGTCTGTTGTGCTTCATCAATAGCACCAAGACCCATGTGGCCGGAGCAGAGAGGACTGGGGGAGGCACAGGAAGGCTCAGCTCCTACTGTAGGACTTGGGCTCTCACTCTGTGTGAGGTAGGAAGCAGGCAGAGGGTTCTGGGGCCATTACCTGGCTTATAAAATAACAATAACGGTAACCCTGGGGTAGCCGCTGCTTATGAGGGCTTTCTATGCTTGATCACGGCAGGTGCCATCCTAGGTACCCGTCACTAGCACAGACTCTGATTCTTTAATCCCGGCTGGGCTCTCAACAGAGCCCAGCGACCCTTTAGCCTGTGGGACCTCAGCTTTCCTGTCTTGTTCTCCAGAGAGTGAAGCCCGTCTCCACCCCGCTCCTCTTTCCTGCCTCATGGGGCCAGCCCCACACCGATACACGTATCTGCACCCTCAACCTTTGGCATCTAGGCACCCTTCTTCGAGAACCTCTCGGTCCGGGTTCGGCGGGTACAGGGCTGCCCAGCTTCCAGCCACGTTGTGGGCCCTGTGTCTAGATTCACACCAGTGGTTACGGGGGAAGGCTGTGCCCTCAAGATTGCACCCTCTGTCTCTCCTTTTCCTTACAGCCACAATTCTGAAGAACTGTTCCTACTTCCTGCCTGGGGAGGTCTGGCCTCCTCTTTCCTCACCTGCTGAAATGGGCCTCACCGATCCCACCAGTAGGCTGCTGGTAGCTAGGTCTTGGGGTGCGTTCACACTTTGTCTATCTGGACTGCTCCAAGACCAGGGACACTGGTCGCGGCCACCTTCCTGGACCCCTCTGCACGCAGCATGCAGTCAGCCTTTCTGATTGGTCCTGTTCTTGACCACCGTCTGGTTCCACAGGCACCACGCCATGACTTCTCATCCTCGCGGATGTTCAAAATTGTCTTCCCGGCCCCAACTTACCTCCTAAATTTTAGTCGTCTCAACTGTCTACACGACTTTCCAGTGGGATGTCCCTTGATGCTGGGACTCTCGTGACCCAATCTGAGTCAATGTAACTACCTACCTCCCCCAAATGTCCCTAGCTCATCCTTTGCCCTCTGTCTTCAACCAACCCTCCTAATCAGTTGCCTTACCTCCTTCGGGGTCTACCATCTTCTTGTTCCCACTGCCGAGGCCCTGGTTGATTCTGTCAGCCACTCGCTGTCACCTGGACTATTACCAAGGCCTAGTTATCTCATAAGGGTCACCCGAGAAGTTTCCTGAAAGTGGAGATTCTCAGGCCCCACCCCCAGAAAGTCTGATTTAGTCTGGACTCAAGATAGGATTCAGGCATCTGCACTTTTAATAAGCTCCCCAGACAATCCCAGTAAGGGGGTCTCCGACCACACTGTAGGAAACTGCATTACTTAGCCTCCCCTTAGTCTGGTCCATTCTCCCTTACTACAGCTATTACTACCCACTTTTGTTGAACACTTATCATATCTCAGGACTGCGTTGAACCCTCCATGTGCATAGGTCCCACTAAACAACCCTTTGTCCTAACTACTAGTATGAGCCCCATGTCACTTTTGAGAAGACGGTGGCACAGAGAACTAGGTTAACTAGCCCAAGGGCACGGTTCATTTGACCGAAAGCCAAGTTCTCAGCATTACATTTTACCACTTCCCTTGCTTCCCATTCAGCTACCCTGAGTGACTTCAGTTTTCCAAATGCACCTGCTGCTTTATACCTCGGAGCCTTTGTCCATGCCGTTCCCCTCTTTCAAATGGCCATTGGTATAAGTTCTATGGCTGTAGACCAAATTACCACGACGTTAGCAGCCAGACACAATGTGGCTGGTTCATTGCTCAGGTTCCCACAAAGCTGAAATCAGCTGGGGCTGTGTTCTCACATGAAGCTCAGGGTTCTCTTCCGAGCTCCTTGGTTATTGGCAAAATTCAGTTTCTCTCTTCTCTGCAGTTTCTCTGTGCTCAGCTCCTAAAGGCTGCCCACATTCTTTGCCATGTAGTCCCCTCCATCTCTAGAGCTAGCAGATGAGAATCTCACCTATGATAAGTTCTTTTCATGCTTTAAATTTCCTCTGCCAGGACAAGACTAGTCTCTTTTAAAAGTTGCCTGATTAGGTCAGGCCCACCAAGCAAAATTTCCAGATTTTAAGGTCAGCCGATTTGGGATTTTACTTGCATTTGCAAACCCTCTTGCAGCTGAACCGAAATCAGTGTTTGGATAATTGGAAGCAGGTGTGTGTACACTGCGGGGGGGGGGGGGGGGCTGGGAACCTTGGGGTCACTGTAGACTTCTACCTACCACCCCATCTAATCTTCAAAATTCGGCTCAAGGATTATTGTCTTCCTCAGTGCCTCTAGGTAGAGGGCCCACCTCTGTTACCCCCACCGCCTCCAACAAAACACTCTTGACATTTGCCCAATGTAGTATAATATTTCTTTACAGCTCCATTCCCCGCCCCCCTCCCCGCTGGGCTGTGACTTTCTTGAGGGCCGGGAGCAAGGTTTAGCCCTCTTTGTAGCCCCAGCACCTAGAACAGCAGCCAGCTCATTACCTACTTGCTGCCTGTGGGTGAGTGATGCGCCCGAGTCGGCTGGACCAAGAACAGCGTTCAAATTAGATTTGCGTATACTGCACGAAAAGGGCTGTTGATTGGAGCCCGGGGAGGTCCCAGGAAACGTCAGCGGTAGCTAGCCTGTGCTTCCAAAGCTTTTAGCCACGATTACCAGGGCCTGGCAAGTGCTCCAGAGAGAACCAGCACCACGGTGACGGTGAGGCGGATGAGCCACTAGGTGTCACTCCCGATTCAATAAAGAGAGACCAGTTCCTTCGAGGGCCCTCTAAGCCTTTCTTGTGAAAGAAGCTGGTCAGTGGGTCCCACCCATTGTTTTCTTCTAGTTCACGCTCCAAATCGTCCTCTGTTCTCCAACTTCCCCCCACTGACACAGTCTGGGTCTAAAAAAGGACAACAGATCAGGAGTTACCAGGGTTGGGGCCACCATCCAGTTCAGCCTCCGGATTTTGTAGATGAGCCACCAGATTGGGGGGCTTGTGAGGCGGGGAACAGAGCCGGGCTTCAGCCCCCACATTGGCCCTGCGCGCCCCTCCCTGCCTTCGGGCCATCTCCTGGAGGCACAGGGGTCCCGACTCTCAGCCTCAAGGGTGTCCTGGGCGATCCCGGGGCTGCCCCACCGTGTGCCCCCAGATCAAGAGCCAGGCGCTCGGGCCGCACTCAGTCCCTCTTCCTACACGGAGACCCAGCCCAAGGAATCCTGCTCCTGTACTTAGGAACTCAGGAAGGGGAAGGTGTCGTGGTCAAACGAGGGTCCTGCGGGTCCGTTAAGACCTGCCTTTGCGGATCATCCCAAGCGATCTCTTCTTTCTTTGGATTCGAGGGATGGGAAGTGGGGAGCATCCAGCTTCCTGGGACCCGGGCGATCAGTATCTGCAATGAATCGCAGTCCTTCCCCTTGAGGCGGGGGAAGTTTGGGGCTGTAAGGGGGAGGATCGAAAAAGGCTTGTGAAGAACGTCTCTTCGGCAGGAGTTTGAGTCGGTTTTTCGTCCCCTCTACCTTTTCTCCCTGGAAGAAGTTGGCGTTTACTCCCGAGGTTCGGGACCGAGGGGGGAATCGCCTCGCCGCGCGTGCGGATGCCTTTTCCTTCACCCCCGGCAGGGGGCGCCCTTCCCCCGTACCCGCTCCCCTCGGGGCAGACCGGCTCTTCTCCCCACCCACCTCAGCCCTGGGCCCTGCCTCGTCCAGGCAGGCTCCCAACCCCAGGCCCAGGCGATAATTTCAAACTCATTTCTGTCTGACCTTGGGCACAGCCTTTGACTGGCCTGTTCCCTTGTTCCCAGTTGACTTACTGTTCACTTTGATTTTAAGTGAATATTGAAAATCATTCGCATTTCCTGGAGCACTGGGTAAGAGAGGTTACTTGGGTGGATGGGAATTGAGCTAAAGAAGTTGGCTCCGGATCCAGACTCCTACCTGGGCTCATCCATAGAATAATCTTATCTACCAATACAGTAATTTCCTTTCAAACTTGCAAAGGGTTTTTTTCCCATGTACAGCTTGACTGATTCTGTTTGTTAATCTCTTTCCTCTCTGCCTGAAAAGGTTGATTCATTTATTTTTAACCAGTATTTTTTTTTAGTTTTTTTTTTAATTTTTATTTTTGAGAGAGAGAGAGAGAGAGAGAGAGAGAGAGAGAGAGCACGAGCGGGGGAGGGGCAGAAAGAGAGGGAGACACAGAATCCAAAGCAGGTTCCGGGCTCTGAGCTGTCAGCACCAGACCGGAAGCGGGGCTTGAACTCAGGAACTGTGAGCTCATGACGCTTAACCGACTGAGCCACCCAGGCGCCCCTTCTCAACCTGTATTTTATTGAGCACCTCTGTGCTTCAGGTACCAGGGTGAAGAAGGCAGGGTTGGTTCTTGAGTTTGGTGGAACTAGGGCTCTGGTAGAGGAGACATATTGAACAAATAAGCGTAGGAAACATTAATTTGTTATAACTGAGATATTTACCACAAAGAAGAAGCACAGGCTCTGGGGAGAAGGTGGAGTCAGCCGAAGTCCTCTCCTGAATCTGAGCCACAGGTATTTTCCATGTTTACCCTGATGCTGTCTTCCCTCCTCTTCCTGCTGCAAACTCTTACAAATCAGGAAGCCCCAGGAGCAGATGAGTCAGTGTTTTCAAGGCTGCATGTCCCCATGTGAGGTAACCAGAGTCAGAGTCTTTCTGGAGTCTCCTCCCTCCTCATTTACACTCCTGGGAAGGGCGCAGCTTGGCAAGGCATTAACTATTTTGCGTGATGAAATTTACATTGCAAATTTCTTCCGACCTGATGATTAACAAGGTCTGAAAACAAGAAGACAGTTCTGGATACGCATCCTCCTCCTCCTCCTCCTCCTCCTCCTCCTCTTCCTCCTCTTCCTCCTCCTTTTCAGTGTTTATTGAGCACCTACTAGGTATGGGCCTGTGTGTTCAATGCCAAGGATCAAAAAAAGACACTAGAGGGGCTCCTGGGTGGCTTAGTCAGTTGAGTGCCTGACTCTTGGTTTCGGCTGGGGTCATGATCTCACGATGTGTGGGATCAAGCCCCACACCAGGCTCTGTGCTGGCAGAGGGAAGCCTGCTGGGGATTTTCTCTCTTTCTTCCTCTTCCCCCCACTCAATAAATAAATAAATAAACTTAAAAAAAGACAAGATACTAGAAGACAAAAGGGGGAATATGCTAAAAGGTAAGAGGTGGTATAGAATAATGGCTCCCAGAATTTGGGATTTTATGAACAGCTAAAAATGAGAGCTTTATTAGTTAAAAGAGGTCTAATATAACAGTGTCTTAAATAAGATTTAAAAAAAAGTTTATCTCTACCATGAAAGGCAGATGCTCCAGGTAGGTGCTCCCAGGTTGATAGGGCTGCTCTGCTCCAAGCAGCTCTCCAGGACCCAGAGACTCCTTCTGTCTTGTTTCTCTGCTATGTTTGACCTCTATTCTGAAGGTCATGGTCCTTTCAAGGTCCAAGATGGTTGCCGCAGTTCCAGTCATCACTTTCAGTAGGAAGGAGGAAAGGATAATGAAGAGGGGCAAAGGGTGGGTAGTGGGTAATGTACAGAGAAGGTTCCCAGATTAAGACTCATGTACTTCTAAGTTATTGGACAGAACTTAGTCACATGGCCCCTAAAGTTACAAGGAAGGTGAGAGATGCAGTTTTTATTTTGGTGAGCCACGTGCCCAGCTAATTACTGGAAATTCTGTTACTAGCAGTCTTTGTCATTGAGCCTGACTTAGGGTGTCAATGTCTAATTTTGCCAGTAAGTATAAAATGCCCTGACAATTCTTCCCCAATATATCACAAATGCACCCTCACTCTCACAGGCTTTTGTAATTTCTCACCTTGAATGAATGCAACAGCCTCTCTCTGTTGCCAGGGTGATCGGTCCAAGATGTAAAATTAATCATAACAGCCCTCTGCTTAAAATGTCTCGGTGGATCCCTATTGCCTTGAAAGAAAATGTAAACTCTTTAATAAGACTGGAAGTCCTGTTGTCATCTCACACTGGTGTCTTCTGTAGCCTTATCTCTCATGACTTTCCCACATGCACCCCACAGTCCAGGCATACTAGGTGACTGGCAGTTGCCAGGATGCTCCCCTTCCACCTCCTCTGTCTGGAATATGTTCTTCTGTAATATCTTGGCAACTGGCCCATTTCTACAGAACTTTGCTGAGGTCCATCTTCATTGGAAAACCTTTGCCAGTTCTGTGTTGTATACCTCTGACATCTCCCTCTCCCTCCTCCCCACCCCCTTACCTCCACACACAAAGCAAGATCTATTCAAAGAACGGGATGCCGTTGCCTGGGTAACAGTGAGTACCAGCCAATGGTTGAACCACCAGCCACATTTGCAGTGGGGCTCCTGGATTTCTGGTTTGCACTGTTGGCCACACCCTTTCTTGAAAGACTGTCACTCTCCTTGGTCATTGCCTATTCCCCTGGCCCTTTCTTCCCCTTTGCTGTGTTTCTTCTTACTCTGCTCATTATGAAATGTTGATGTCTCTAGAGATCAGGTTTTGGTCTTCCCTTGTTATTCCACATACATGCCCTGAGATTCTGCATTCCCTTTTGTGACTTCAGGTACCACCCCCAGAGTTCTCATTCTCTACCTCCAAATCGGATTTCTCTTCTGATCCTTGGATATGAATGTCATCTATTGAAAACATGGAATAGGGAGAGGTAGTTTTCAAAAAGGAAGTAATGAAGCTTCACCCTCCCAGCCGACTCTACCCTCACCCCAAAGTATCATTGCCTACTGCAGGCCAGGAGTCTGGGAAATGACCCTCTGCCTTTGCTTGCTCCTTGGTGCAGGGTGTGCACTCATCTAGAAAGGGCCACTAGCCAAGATTTTCCCTCTGAGCACTTCTAGTCTCTGGCCTTCATGTCATTTCCCTCAGGAGCTCTTTCGGAGACAAAAAACTTCCTCCCCATTTTTATCCAAGGCAAGTGTGAAGCAACAGAATACTCAAGACAAAAGACCCAACAATGAGTCAGGGCAGCTCCTGATAAAGGCATCCAGATGTCCCCCCAGGCTGCCACCTCCAGAGGGGCTCGTGCTACAGTAGACAGAGCATCTGGCTTGAGACTTTGACAGAGGTCCTGCTGAGTGAAGGTGAGGCGAGGCTTAACTTTCTGCAACCTGTGATCTTCCCAGAAGAAAGAAGGGGGGAAAACAGAGACTCACATGCTGCCTTCTCAACCCGGCAGCTACAACACGAGCACTCCTTTAAATAAGTAATTCCGGTCATTTTCCTCCTCATCATCTACCTCCAGCTTCCCTTAATTGGTCGGAATCCTTCCCTGAGCCTGCACGGTCCTCCTTCCTCCACTATTGTGTCCTGCCATGGTTGTCTGCCTTCTTTCCACTCCTTGAACACACTGAACTCTTTCTACATGTAGACCTTACCATTTGCAATTTCCTCTGCCTGGAAAGCCTTCCCTGCAGCCCTTCTATGGCTTACTCCTATTAGCTTTGGGTCTCAGCTCCAGGCTCTCCTCTTAAGGACAGCCTTCCCTGATGCCCTGGTCAACAGTGACTCTCCTTTCCCATAGCCACTCCTTGTCACATGTCCCCAAGTAGGTCCCTAGTAGGAATGACACGCTCTGAAGTCATCATGTTTATTTGCTTGCTTACTGTTCATACATGTACAACCTCCTTCCCCATCTTGCTCACTTCTACAGTGACTGGAAGAGTTCCTGGCACATGAATAGTAGGTGCTCTATGGGTATGTGACAAATGAAGGGAAATAGAAAAGAAGGAGAGCTATCACCACACTCCAGCAGACACTGTTATTCAATGTTTGGGTTGTTGTTTGGTTTGTTGAGGCCTTTTATTGACTTGGGTAAATCTAATAGGGTAACAAGGTTGGCATGTTCCATAACAGATAAGCCACAGATGTGAGTATTTACATCAACTCTTGCAATCTGTACCCCATCCCGCATATACCACAAGCTCTGGGTATGAAAAAACAATTTTCCTAGATGAGAGAGAGGCTCCATATCTCACCTGCCCGTGTCAGCTTCAAGGCAAACTTAATTCTATGATTTGGGTGGGACTCATTTGGGTTATGTGGAAATGACCTCCAGTGTATAAGACTGTCACTCTGACATTGATGAATGTCATTGGTGAATGCATCTGTGTCCTTTTATCAAGGCTCGTGTTCCTGCTGGGAGTGTAGGTATTTGATGGACATTCTGAGACAATGCTGATAAACCCAGGTTTGACCAAAAGTTTATCTCCAGAGAGGTTACCTTTTCCTCTTTCTTTCTGGTAGCTTTCTTCCTCTTTGTGATCACAGAAGATCTCCCAGGCTGTGTGGGAAAGAAGGGCTGCTAGCTCACTGGTGCTGAGACAAATTGGCCACCACCACCATCATCAAAACTTCATGTTGCGTGTTGTAAAATTTAAAAACTCTCAGGGAATATTATGACTTTTTCTTTTAAAAAATATGCCTGAAACAACCCAAATGTCCATTGAGAGATGAATGGATAAAGAAAATGTGGTATGTACTGCCAGTGGAATATTACTCAGCCTTTAAAGAGAATGAAATTTGGGGGCATCGGGGTGGCTCAGTCGGTTAAGCCTCCGACTTCGGCTCAGGTCATGATCTCACGGTTTGTGAGTTCGAGCCCCGCGTCCAGCTCTGTGCTGACAGCTCAGGGCCTGGAGCCTGCTTCAAATTCTCTCTCCCTCTCTCTCTGCACCCCTCCCCAAAGATAAATCAACATATAAAAAATTTTAAAGAAAGAATGAAATTTTGACACGTGTTACTACGTGGGTAAACTTCGAAGACGTGCTAGGTAAAGCAAGATGGATACAGGAGGACAAATATTGCACAATTCTACTTATGCGAGGTCCTCAGAGTGGTCAGACTCAGAGAGACAGGAAGTAGACAGTAGTTACTGGGGGCTGGGGGGCAGCGGGGAATAGGAGGTTATTGTTGGATGTTGAGTTGGGGGTGGTGGAAAGGCCTGGAGACGGATGGTGGCGCTGGTAGCATAACGGTGTGAATGTACCTAACGCCACTAAGCCGTAGCCTTAAAATGGCTAACGTGGTAAATTTGTGTTATGTGTATTTTGCCACAACAAAGAAATGTCTTTTCAAATATATCTTTTACTTGTCTATTATTCCAACAGATTTCATAAATTGTACTTGAATTGCTTTCTAAATGCGTGCTATAAATTTGTTTACTTCAGAGTGACAGTTGGTCCCAAAACAATCTCAGGAAAAGACGTGTGTGTGCCCATGAGTGGGGTGTGTGTGTGTGTGTGTGTGTGTGTGTGTGTGTGTGTGTGTGTGTGTTGGAGTGTGATGGGATGTATACCACATGTATAAAAAGAGCTCAGGTGTTAACCACCGAGGTGGAGAAGTCACCCAGCTTCTTCTGGCTTCTCTCTTTGCTTCTTCTGCATGGAGGTTTTGTAGAAGATTGTAAATGTCCTATTGACAAAATTCAAAGCCTGAGGCACGGATGTACCTAACTTTGTACGTTCCAAGTGTAAAACTTTAGGTAAAAGCAGACGTATGAGCATTGGTCACCCATACGACTGTGGAAGTGAAATTCACTCATTTCAGAAATATTTATGAGCACATGACGTGCAGAAAATGAAGTCAGCATAACCCCTCAATTCCTATAAGCAGGACTGGCTACGTAAGTTGTGGGGCCCAGCACAACATGCAGATGTGCAGCCTGCTAGCACAGCATGAAGAGTTTCAAGGTGATGACAGAAGAGCGCTAAGCCAAGCACGAGGTACTTCCAAGCGCAGGAGTTGGGGGTGTGAAGGGTTAGGCACCTGCAGAGGGCGGGGCCCATGCAGCCCCAGGGCAACAGAAATGCTTGTCTGCTGACGGGGGTCAGGACAGCAGGGAGTGAACCCCAGGGGCTTCTCATTGTCACATTATATCGCATCTCACCTCGGTTTAAGTAAATCTTTACGTTTCAACGTGCATTTGAAAACCTGTTGATTCCACAGGTCAGTAAACCTTCTTATTGCCAATACTGTCCATTCAAACAGATCACAGTCTTGTCATATGTGATTTCTGGATCTCCATCTCTACTTGCCCCCACAGTTAGTAGCATGCTGGGTAAGTATCTAGGTACCCGATATATACCCGTTAAAAGATTCAGCGATTGATTCTGGAGTAAAATATGAGTAGTGTAGGATGATTATAGAAATTTATTTTCTGCTAGGATAAGGATGATTATGAGAATTATGATTTATACCTGCTATACACTGGGCACTGAATCAGTGCTTCATAGAAACTTTCTAATTTAATATTCTCACAAATAAACGTCAAATAGGTACTTCTGTCTCCATTTAGAGGTGAGAAACTGTGGTTCAAAGAGATGAGGCACTTCCTCAAGGTCACACGAGTGGCCAACGATGGAACAAGGATTCAAACCTAACTTCAGAGCCCTTGAAATTGCCACTAAATTGCTAGGCTCTCTTCCCCACCCCACCCCCCAGCCCCCACATGTCCCTATGCCTCCTAAAATCTGATGAAAGAAACAGAAGCTGTTCTAAAAATTGAAGGGCTTGGGGCACCTGGGGGGCTCACTGGGTGAAGCGTCCGACTTTGGGTCAGGTCATGATCTCATAGTTGGTGAGTTTGAGCCCCATGTCGGGGTCTGTGCTGACAGCTCAGAGCCTGGAGCCTGCTTCGGATTCTGTGTCTCCCTCTCTCTCTGCCCCTCCCCTGTTTGCACTCTGTCTCTGTCTCTCTCAAAAATAAATAAACATTAAAAAAGAATAAAGAATAAAAACTGAAGAGCAGAAGCTTCCCACCTTGATGCCATTTTGAATGGATATCGTTTCTGAACGTAGGGTACAAAATATTTGCGAAGATAGTGGATCAGTGCACGTGATTACTAAAGTGACTACTCCAACTCCAAGTCAATTCAAGTACTATTTATTGAGCCATTACTAAGTGTAAGACACTGTGCTCGGGGCTAAGGGGAATACAAGATAAACAGAGAAACTGTCCTCAAAGAGAAGGCTGAGACAAGCACACAAATGGATGGAGAACAGAATGGAAAATGGTGTTTCCCCATCAACACCCAAAGAAAGTATGTCTGCCCAGAAGGACAGGGTAGGTTTTTGGAAGAAGGTGGCGTTTAGGGTTGGCCTAGAACGGAGGGAAGGATTCTGAGAGAAGAAGGAGCTGGGGGCTGTCCAGGCACAGCAGAGGTGTTTATCGAGCAGATGCGGAGTGAACTCTGTGCAGAGGGTAAGTGCTGGGGAGCAGGCGAAGCTCAGAAAGTTAAGTCCGCACTGCTTCATGGGGGATCTTGGACCAGCCCTGGGGCACTTGTACTCCATGCAGGAAGGAGAGCCTCCGACAAGTTTTAACCAGGAGACAAACATGATTAAAACCGGGCACTAGGAGACTGAAGCTGGCAGCTGTGGGAGGGAGGGCTGGAGGTCAATCTAGGTGAGAGACGGAACGGTCTGAACTTGGGTGGGCTAAGGGGGTGTTTTAGAGACTCTTTATAGGACATTTCCTCATTAAAATGAAGAAAAGAAAAAAACAATCTGTGAAGCAGAGATCACATATATGTAAAATCCTTCTTTGTTTTGTGGAGTTTCTGGAAGGGAGACAAATTCAAGATAACCATCGCAAGTATTCAGCCTAAGGATATTTGCCTACAATTCTTGTTGGCTCCTGTGTGATCTGGCCCTCTCTGACTCCCCGGCAGCAGCCTGGCCTGTCAAGAAGACAGCAGTTGCACAACAAGGCAGAACCCACCGCATTAAACCCCTGCACTTATGTGGCTTCTTCTGGCACCTTCCACCCTGCCTGGGCTACTGTTCAGTTTGAAATGCACAAGTATTTTCAGTAAAAGGTCATTTATGGGGGGTAGAAAATCAAATCAACTAAACTGGTGAGTCAAGCCCATTTTAGATATCTTTGACACTTCAGGCACCCAAACAACCTCACAGGGCAATGCTAGGCCAGAACAGTTTCTTAAGATCCTGAGGTCCGGGGAATGGGACCAGAAAGGCCCTGTCCTTGGCCTCCTATGGTGCTCCTTGTAACTAGAGTGTGTCATTATAGGAGACAGTGCAGTGACCAGGCATAGGGGTTTTGGGACCAAGGAGGAAAAAAGGCAGAGAAAAATATGACCCATCAGTATAGCCAAAAGTAATTAAAATAATGTTTTGTTTGTGAAATGCTAGCAGATTGGAAAACACCACGCCAATCAGAAAAGCATGTGGAGCCCAGGATGTTGTAATTTTCACCCTGCCTAATCTGCTAATGCATTCTGGAGCTCCAGCGACCACAGAGCTGTGTCTGCAGCGAAGGAGAGCAGAGCAGCCCATCTATTACCCCAAGAAGGGAAAATGCAGCAAATTCAGGAAAAGCAATACTTGGAAATGTGAAGCTCCACTTAGGGCTGCATAATGCTTTCAGGAGAGGGGACACAGACAAACAGCCATCGGGCGCAGGCTGGAGGACTCTGACAGAGACAATTTGGATCAGTAGACGCTTGTGTGTCTCAGCTATTCAGCCAAGAGTTACGAAGCTAGTCAGCTTCTTGGTGTAAAAAAGGAGACCCGGGGCAGCTGACAGATGGAGATGGTGTGGTTGATTCAGAAGTCCAGATTGGCTTTCATTCTCAGGGGCTTCCAGGGTTTCTATACCGCCTCCAAAATTAGAAGATCCTTTCTCTTTGTCTTCAGCAGTCTGTTGGGAGGCAGGCTTGTGTGCCCCACTCCTCACGATCCCTACAGAATAGAGGACCCCTCCCCAAAGGGCTGGGACCCTTCTTTCTTGTCTTCCTTGGGAAAGTGGGGAGGGTGCATGAAGTGGATCTTGCTGAGCACCACCCATTATCCGCACTGCCCGCCCCCCCCGACCCCAGCTCTGCCGAGTCCTGCGTTTGAGGGTCCCACTGCTGCCCGCCCTGGGACCGGTGCATACTTTCAATCCTTGGGGGGAAGAAAAGACTTTTCTTTTGGCCTTGGATCCCAGCCAAGTCTTCAAACCAGCTTTCTCGGCAAGAACGCCGTTCCTGGGATCTTTGATTCTCGTGTATTGTTTCTCCATTGGTTCAGAATCCAGAGGTGAATAGAAATGTGATTCAATAACACCCTCAAATATCCCAGTGCTGTGGAGAAATCCACGAGGTGAAATGCCAAGTGTGAGTGTCAATAATATTTTCCTTGTTCCCCTTGCCTTGAGTTGCTACTAAGAAATAAGATCAGAATCTAGCATTGAGAGCGCCTATCCTTGACACAAAGTTGTGTGTATAGCATGCCGGGGAGGCTTAAAGGTATGAATGTCGGAATAGGAAAGCATGGAGCACCTAAGGCATGTCCAGTCTGCTCTGGGGAGAACAGTGCCCCCGATCTTTAGGAAGAGACAGTGCTTTAGGCCCCTACCCCCAACTCCAAACCCCCCATCACATACTGTCAGCAGTGGTCCAGCCCTGTCTTCCCCGTCTGTCACACTGGGCCACCTTCTGTCAGGTATACTCATGATCTACGAAGGTCTTTACCTTTGCCAGGGTGACATGGACCATTGTCTCCATCTGGTTTATGGGGCTGGCCCAAGGGCCTATCTGGGTCACCCTCCTGTGTAGAGATGTCTGGCAGCCAGAAACCTCAGCTCTGAAGGGTGATGGTGAAAATCACAGAAGCCAAGGGCTCACAGGGGAAGTCAGAGGGGACCTCTGAGGACAGCATCTTTAAACTTGGTGCAAAAATCACTTATCCCTCCTAGCTCAGCCCCTTATAAGCTTTCTGGTTCTTTTTCTTCCATGATGTGCTGATTTATGGGGAGGGGTTGAAATCAAGACAAGATTGGAAAATGTCACAGTAAGATGACCTATAAAATTATGGCTTAGAACAACCTTTCCATCTTGGATGGCCTTTTGACTTTAGGGAGATAAAAAAAAAATCTACCAAGGGGTAGGGATCTGGCTATGGCTTTTTAGTGATTAGATTATCTTCAGTGATTGGAGCCCTTGCTTGGGCTTTGAGGGGCAGCCTTGGAACCAGTTATGTAGCAGAGAGGAAAGGACACAGGCCTTGGGGCTGAACAGACCTGGATTCAAATCCAGTTTTGCCCCTTACTAACTCAGCAAATTACTTAATCTTTTGAACCTCAGCTTTCTTGTCCATAAAATGGAGATAATAATATCCATACCTCAATTGGTTTATGGTTAGAATCAAATGAGTAACATAACCAAGTTCTTAGTACACTGTTTAGTACACAATAAGCATTCAATTAACTATTTCTTTTTTTTTATTGTTTCCATAAAAAATTACATCCCTTCTCCGTTAATACTCATAACTAACGATTGTAAGTGCTGATTATCTGCCAGGTTGCTAAGCAACAGTGACCCAGAGTTTCTGTATATCAGATTTTAAGAGTGGCTATGGGCTTTGTCTTTCAGCCCCATTTGCATATTCTTTAACCAAATATTGAGAAATGTCAGCATGTTGACCTTACCCAGACTCTATGTTCATTTTTGGGTACTTTATGAGAGAAGAGGATGGTGATTATTGAGGGGCCTAAAATTCTTTACAGATATGTCAATCACTGTGCTTTAACGTAACAAAAAGTTGATTTCTCCCTTGCTTCAGTCTCTTCTGAGTAATCCTGGGCAGGCAGCCTTCTGTATAGTGTAGGAGCTGTGGTTCCTTCCACCTAAGCCTCGGCCCTCCTCTAAGGGCTTCAGAATTCTCTCCTTTGAGCTGTTGGTTGGAAAAAGAGTTGGTGGGGGAGCCGTCTACTTTTTAACCACTCTGAAGAGAGACAATCGCTCCCACTCACATTCCACTGGCGAGCATAAGACACATGTGGCTGTAAGGGGACTGGAAATGTAGTTTCCTACTGATGGGGCAGCCATGGGCTTCCCCTGTGAATTGGCACCAGTTAGCTGCCTCTGCCACAAGAACTGTCCCTATTTACAGATGGAGAAACTCAGGCTTAGGAAACTTAATTAACTAGCCCAAGAGCTGAACCAAGAGGGGGTTGACTATAGAGCTTGCTGTGTTAATGGTCATTCCAAACTGCCTGTGACAGCAGGCACTGATTACAGGGGAAAGAAGAAGGAATTAGGAGAAAATGTATCCCTGGCTCATCTCTCTCCTCTGTTTGTGGGCACTCACCGGATGGAGCTCTTGAGTCCCACCCATTCTCGTTTCTCCAAGGTTTGCAGTTGAATTCCCAGGATGCAGAAAACAGACATGCAGCCCTCTATAATCTACTGTGAAGGTGTCTCATCCACCCATCTCTTCATGGCAAAACCATTTATTGTGACTCTGCCAGACAGGTGAGTTGGTTCTATTTTTAAGTGTCTCTAGAGAAATAGTCAGATGCTTCCTCCATAACCCACTCTAGTGTTTCAGTGTTCTGTTCCTATAGGAGACCCTGGGGTGTACCACCAGCTCCCGTTCTTTGGGCCAGTACACCCATCCCTCAGCTGCTGTTAAGTCTTGGCCACTATCCAATGTCAGCTGCACCGTTTCTCAAGAATTGTCCCTGGCCAGTGGGGGCCTCCTCATTGAGAGATGCTTGGGAGATTATGCTCCCTCCTCCCTCTCGGGAGTGGTCTGCACCAGTGACCAACTGATACTAGGGTATACAAGCCTGGTCCCCTTGCCTTGAAGTGGCATGATTCCTTGGTGCTATTCAGGCTCCAGAGTTTCCTCTGGGGTCGGGCTGAGGCTAGACTTGCTCTGAGCCTACATCTTTGTCTTCCCTGGCTCTTACCTGCTTCCCTAATGTCCTTACATCCTTATCCTGAAATCTCTCATATAAGAATACCAATATATGCTTCTAGGGAACCAGCTCCAAAACAGTACCCAACTAGGAAATTCTTATTCTCCTAATCACAGGCTATCCTTGGGGTTATAGAAAACAGCCGATCATTCTTTGCAACTCCCTCTCTATTTGAAGACTTTTTAAATGCCTGTTTCTCTCCCAACTTCTGTTCTCCAGTTCAACAATTCCAGCTCTGTTAACCACCCTGGTTTCATTTTAATGTCAACACCACTGCCCAGGACATGGGAGTCTAGAATTGAACCCATTTGGCAGGAAATGGGATAATGGAAGGATTGTTCCATAGAGCATCACTACTACAACTAACTATAAATAAAGATGAATGGTTTCACCAGCTCAAAGGACTTTCCCATGTGTATGTCATTCAGACATCATAGCTCTGTGGGAGGAAGTTCTATTTTTTTTAAATGAGGAAACTTGAGTAAATAGAGGTTAAGTGGGTTACTTAAATTCATGAAGCAAGCTAAAGACACAACTATCATAGCAAAGAGCAGAAAGAGTCTTTCTGACCTCCAGGCCTGGGCTCATTTGATGACCTTCATCCCTTCCCTGATCTATGACCTTGTACGGATCATTTTATGATTCTGTTTCAGTGAAGAACTGTGTTTGGTGGATAGTACAAGAGACCCCAACATGGTGGTTCGAACACCCAAGCATTTGTTCTTCCACAAAAAAAGAGGACTGGAAGGGAAGCAGCCTAGGGGTGTAGGGCAACTTCACAAAGTCACTTGGATTCTTCCAACTTTGTTTCCCACTCTCTGAACTAGGACTTTCATTTTCTTGTTCCAAGATAGTTGATAAAGCCCTAACCATCTTAGGTGAGTTCCAGGCAGCAGGATGAAGGAAGGGAACAAGAGAGGCCTACCTTTTCCATTTAAAGAGATTTCTAGGAATTGTCACACAGCACTTCTGTTCACTTCTCACTGGCTAGAACAAGAAGCGAACATGATCCCACCTAAAGGCAAAGAAAGCTTAAACCTCCGAGCCATTCATTTCTAGGGTCTCTTCCAAATGTTAATGCCTAAGTTTGCATTCCTAACTTTATATTATTTTCAATCATCTTCAGGTATAATTTTTTAAGCCATGCCTATGTGTAAGTCACTATACCGGGCATAGTTAGATGACCAAAAGCAGGGATGGAGATGCGTTAGAACCACGAAGGGCTCTTTGCACGGCACTCAGGGACTCTGATGTGCTCCTGTAGGCAAATATGTTGTGCTTCCTCTTCCCTTGACCCTCATGCTGATTCACGGTGAGTAGTGAGATGGCATTGCCAGGAGTCTGTTGCACATGTGTAGATGCAAAAAGAAAGATTGAGAATCACATATCTAAGAGGGCGTGTCAGCCATAGCTTGTGTGTTCTACAAAACATCCATATTCTATCTGTTTAGTTGTGCCCCACGTCTGGAAAGAACAAAGCAGCACCATGTTCATTATGATCAAACAAGGGTAAAGATGGTAAATGGAAATTCAGAAGGGAGAGCCTAGGTTGAAGAAGACTATCTCAACTTAGCACAAAACTTATCTCTGAGTTTCTTGGCTGGTTTCACAAGATTCCATGGCCACGGCCATTTGGCAAGAGAGGCATGGCCGTTCAGTAAGAGATACAAGTGTCTTACGTAGCACTGAACTCTGAGATTTATTTTGGCAGATTTGTATTAGAGGCATCAAATCCTAAAACACATGATGCATAATAATAATCTGCAGAAAGTATGGAGGTTGTGTTTAAATAGTTGTTTCTTACATCCGGATGGCCAACAGGCACATGAAAAGATGTTCAGCGTCGCTCCTTATCAGGGAAATACAAATCAAAACCACACTCAGGTATCACCTCACGCCAGTCAGAGTGGCCAAAATGAACAAATCAGGAGACTATAGATGCTGGAGAGGATGTGGAGAAACGGGAACCCTCTTGCACTGTTGGTGGGAATGCAAATTGATGCAGCCGCTCTGGAAAGCAGTGTGGAGGTTCCTCAGAAAATTAAAAATAGACCTACCCTATGACCCAGCAATAGCACTGCTAGGAATTTATCCAAGGGATACAGGAGTACTGATGCATAGGGGCACTTGTACCCCAATGTTCATAGCAGCACTCTCAACAATAGCCAAATTATGGAAAGAGCCTAAATGTCCATCAACTGATGAATGGATAAAGAAATTGTGGTTTATATACACAATGGAATACTACGTGGCAATGAGAAAAAATGAAATATGGCCTTTTGTAGCAACGTGGATGGAACTGGAGAGTGTGATGCTAAGTGAAATAAGCCATACAGAGAAAGACAGATACCATATGGTTTCACTCTTATGTGGATCCTGAGAAACTTAACAGGAACCCATGGGGGAGGGGAAGGAAAAAAAAAAAAGAGGTTAGAGTGGGATAGAGCCAAAGCATAAGAGACTGTTAAAAACTGAGAACAAACTGAGGGTTGATGGGGGGTGGGAGGGAGGAGAGGGTGGGTGATGGGTATTGAGGAGGGCACCTTTTGGGATGAGCACTGGGTGTTGTATGGAAACCAATTTAACAATAAATTTCATATATTAAAAATAATAATAATAAAATAAAATAGAAAAATAAATAAATAAATAAGTAGTTGTTTCTTATATTGGGCCTGGAAAAGTCTAGAGTTAGATTTAAAAAAATTTTTTTTTTTAATGTTTACTTATTTTTGAGACAGAGAGAGACAGAGCATGAACGGGGGAGGGTCAGAGAGAGAGGGAGACACAGAATCCGAAGCAGGCTCCAGGCTCCGAGCTGTCAGCACAGAGCCCGATGCGGGGCTTGAACTCACGGACTGCGAGATGATGACCTGAGCCGAAGTCGGACGCTCAACCAACTGAGCCACCCAGGCGCCCCAATTTTCTTTTTTTTTTTTTTAACGTTTATTTATTTTTGAGACAGAGAGAGACAGAGCCTGAATGGGGGAGAGTCAGAGAGAGGGAGACACAGAATCTGAAACAGGCTCCAGGCTCTGAGCTGTCAGCACAGAGCCCAACGCTGGGCTCAAACTCACGGACAGCGAGATCATGACCTGAGCCAAAGTCGGACGCTTAACCGACTGAGCCACCCAGGTGCCCCTGAGTTAGATTTTAAATACCATATTATGTTGGCTCTAAAACACCATTGTTAATAGCTATGCCACTATTTTATGTATCACTAAGAAAGGGAAAATGCCAAATAATGACTTCCCATAGAATGAGAAGCCTGGAAAGCTTTCCATTGGGAGGCTGGTTCTGCCTTTAGTTCTGCCTCTTGGTTCCAGTTCTATTGGGCCACTGAGTTTTTTCTTTTCTTTTCTTTTCTTTTCTTGTTTTAGAGAGAAAGCGAGAGAGTATAGGGGGAGGGGCAGAGGGAGAGAGAGAGGGAATCTCAAGCAGGCCCCACACCCAGCATGAAGCTCAAGGCAGTCCTCAGTCCCACAACCCTGGGATCATGAGCAGGACCGGAATCAAGAGTCTCATGCTCAACCAACTCAGCCACCCAGGTGTCCTGGGCCCTTGGGCTTTAAGCAAACATCTTCACCATCTGATACTTTAGTTTTCTCATCTGCTACTTAAGGAGGGTTGGACCAGCTGAGCTGTAAAATGTCCTGTAGCTCTAGAATTATATTCTTTTGACTGGTTTCCTTATAGTGAGTAAAATGTTCTGAATAGAAGAGAGAGGTTCTAATGTTCTAGTGGATTGTCAAGTAATACAGATTTTCTTCTCTGGAATTATGTGAATAGGATCAATCAAGCTGCAGTTTATGGAGTCAAGTATGGGCTGGGTAATATCCCTTTAAAACATGACTTGCCAGGGTGCCTGGGTGGCTCAGTCGGTTAAGCATCTGACTTTGGCTCAGGTCATGATCTTGCAGTTTGTGAGTTTGAGCCCCACATTGCGCTCTGTGCTGACAGCTCAGAGCTTAGAGCCTGCTTTGGATTTTGTGTCTCCGTCTTTCTCTGCCCTTTCCCTGCCTGCTCTCTCTCTCTCTCATAAATAAACATTAAAATTTTTAAAAAAAATAAAATAAAACATGACTTGCCAAATTCAAATGTCTTCAGGAACCAGAGAGTAACATAACTAAGTCAAACAGAGCAGGTATAATAAAATGGAAGTGGTGGGGACTGTGGCAAAGACTGGGTGTAATAAAATAGGGGGTGGTGTGGACTGTGGGAAGCCAGAGGGCTCCGGTGCCCTCACCAGGAGGCAATCATCGGTTGGCTCTGGCTGTAGTTGCCAAACAGCAATGTGGGCCTGGGGTGCCAAATCTCCAGATTTTTTCAAAGGAAGGTAGAATTTTAATGTGAAGTCTCTGAAAGTTTAAACATTTTAGTAGCTGAGTTCCAACTTAAGAAACAACACTGCCGGGTGAACAAAACACTTCTTTGACTCGATATGGTCCCCCAAATTAACAGTTTGTAATCTTTGCTTTAGGACCTTGGAGTCAATGTTTACTAAAACTAATAAACAGCTTAATTAAATACCCAAGCATTTTAACATCCCTTGTTTGCTCATTTATATGGGAAAAAGATCATTTTAGGGGGTGTCCTAAGAACACATGATATTACCTCCCTCTTGTGGTTAAGGAACCAAAAGGAAGCAGGTTCCCATTTACTCGAAAGAGCTGCACACACAGCTTAGATTCAGAGCTTAGATTCCTGACTCTACCTGGTGCTCCTGCCATCATCTCCTTCTGCCATTCATACTGATGGGAAAGTCCCAGGCCAAAGCTACTCGCATCGACGTGTCCACGTGCACGTGGATTTCAGTGCTGGAAGCAGCCTAGTAGGCAGTGTCTGAACCTTGTTACATAGCAGGGAAAGAAAATGATTGGGAAATTTGGTGTTCATTCACGTTATCCTGTAATTACAGGATGTGGTTGAAATTGTAAGGACCAGCATATCGTAAGAAGAGGCCATATGAAATAGTAATTGGAAAATCACCAGAAAAGCAAAAGGGAGAATATCAAAAGGGATTCCAGAGACAATTATGTATGGTTATTATTACTCACGGATGACTGTATCCAAATGGATGGTTAATCTTATGTGTCAACTTGACTGAACTAGGGATGCCCAGAGAGGTGATAAAACATTGTTTCTGGACAAGTCTGTGAGGGTGTTTCTGGAAGAGATTAGATTTGAATCAGTAGATCAGGTAAAGAAGATTACCCACCCCAATGCAGGTGGGCAACTTCCAGTCTGTCGGAGGCCTGAATAGAAGAAAAAGGTGGAGGAAGGGTGAATTTGCTCTCTTCCGAGCTGAGAAGTCCTCCTTCTCCTGCCCTACACCGAGTTCTCGGGCCTTTGGACTTGGTTTGGGACTTAATCACTGTTTCCCCTGGTTCTCTGGCTTTTGGGTTTGAGCTGGAACTGTATCACCAGCTTTCATGGGCTCCCGCTCCTCTCGAGCGAGAGGGAGAGAGAGAGAGAGGAGAGGGAGAGGGAGAGGGAGAGCAAGATCCCGTGGCAGTTCGTGGGACTTTTCAGCCTCCATAATCACATGAGTCAATCCCTCATAATATAACTCTCTCTCTCTCTCCCCCCACCCCACCCCCTGTGTGTGTGTGTGTGTGTGTGTGTGTGTGTGTGTGTGCATGCACACGTGTATTTGCTTCATAACTGCTGTTTGGGCACTATTATGTTCCAGGTAAATATAAGCAATGGAGAGACAATAGGAGCAAGACAGCCATGGTTCAGGGGGCACCTGGGTGGCTCAGTCAGTTAAATGACTGCCTCTTGATTTCCACTCAGGTCATGATCTCACAGTTTGTGAGATCAAGCCCTGTAGCAGGTGCAGAGCCTGCTTGGGATTCTCTCTCCCTCTCTCCCTCTCATGTTTTCTCTCTCTCTGAAAATAAATGAACATTAAAAGAGAAAAGACAGACATGGTTTCTTTTCTCCCAAAGCTTCCCGTAAAGTAGAGGAAACAGACACATAAATTGGCAGGAAGCATGGACCCTGAATACTTAAGCCCAAAAGATGAATTAGCTCGTGTGTGTGCTCCCCTGCCAAGCCTTTGACTAAGTTTCCATATTGTTCACTTTGTCACAGTTTGCTCCTCAGTGGAAATACTAGCAGTGTGCATTGTAATCCTCTGCTTAGAAATGTAAACTTGGATTTGAGAAAGACATGAGGCTAAGAATGGCACCTTAAAAATTAGCATTAGCGTAACTGGAAAAGGAGTAAGAAGACCAGGGTTCTTGTCTTGTGTCTCCTACTTAATCACTGTGTGAACTTGGGCAAATCACACACCTCTCGAAGCCTCAGCTCCTTTTCTTTCCTTTTTTTTAAGGTTTAAAAAAAAGTTTTACTTATTTATTTGGGGGGGGGGACCAACAAACACTTGGAAGGGGCAGAGAGAGAGGGAGAGAGAAAATCCCAAGCAGGCTCCACACTGCCAGCACGGAGCCCACAAAATATGAAATCACGACCTGAGCCGAAATCAAGAGTGGGTCGTTTAACCTTCTGGGCCACCCAGGCACCCCTCATCTCCTTTTCTTTAAGTAGGAGTCTTAGCCTCTTTCAGGACTGTCAGGATGAGTTAATGATGTATTGTGATCCTGAAACGCCTCAATAAATGGTTAGCTTTATTATTATGACTTCCAGGCTTCTAAAACGTATTAAAAGGATATCTTGCATACAAAGAGTGAGTCAATGTAAACTACAGACCAGAGTTAACAATAACGTGTCAATATTAGTTTATCAATTGTAACAACTGTACTGCATTTGGATGTACAAGATGCTAATGATAGGAGAAATTGTGTGTGACGAGGGGGAGAAGGAAAATACAGGAACTCTGGGTGCTGCTGCCCAAGTCTTCTGTAAACCTCAAAGTGCTCTAAAAAAATAAAGTCTATTCATTAAAAAAAGATCAAAAAGGTCTTTAGTATTACCAATCTGTTAAATTTATAATCTGCCAAGGAAAGGCATATTTTGTTCCGTACTAAACTGAATGAGTTTACCCTGTCGGTCTGCTAAGAGAAGCTTTTTTCCAGATAGAACAAAAGTGAGCTTTGGTCCAGCCTCTCTGATAAATCATAAATCACACGTCACTGGGGTCAAGTAAGTGTGGTTCCCTATACTTGCCAACAAAGGCACCCACTTTCTGTGACCTGACATGGAAATATATGAGGTGTCAGTTCCCCCAGTATCAGAACTTCACTATACTTTCATCTAGACCAGCAAGGGTTGGTCAATGTAGGAGAACTTGGTTTTCTTCTGTCTGAAGTCCCCCTTCCATCTTCAAAATGTTCACAGCACCATTGAAAACGTATGTATGTATGTACGTATGTTTATTCATTTTTGACAGACAGAGAGAGACAGAGCTTGAGCAGGGGAGGAGCAGAGAGAGAGAGAGGGAGACACAGAATCTGAAGTAGGCTCCAGGCTCTGAGCCATCAGCACAGCACAGAGCCTGATGTGAGGCTCAAACTCACTGACTGCGAGATCATGACCTGAGCCAAAGTTGGATGCTTAACCGACTGAGCCACCCAGGCGCCCCTGATTTCCCCTTTATTTGAACTCACTTTAGGAGTGGAGAAGATTTGCTTTTCTAATATAGGATAATGGCAGAAAAGGGGAAGAAAAAGGTTCTTAAGTGTATCCCATAGGATACATATTTGGTTGCAAAGGTTTTTTTGTTTTTTGTGTTTTTTGGGTTTTTGTTTGCAATGTTTTTATAGTGTTTTTCAATGCTTCCAACTGCTGAGATGAGTTAATAAAAAGGAGATTACTGTGTAAAGTCAAGTCTCAGTTGCCTGGAATTAACTTCCGCCTTGATCCAGGTATGGACAAAGTAAAAATTAAACTACATTGTCTTAGAGTAGGGGTCAAAACAAAGTTTGGCATCACTAGAAGAGGCAGGAAAAGTAAAATCTGAGACTCCCTGGGAAATCCTCAAAAAAACCCCCCTTTAACTTAATAGATTGTACAATGTAGAAAGAGCACAACAAAATGAGACCTTCTCTCTCTTTCCCCACATGTTAGTTTCAATGTCCTCTGATTGATATCACTTCCTTCCTTCTACCCATATTGAGTCCACTCGCATTATTCATAATAGTTATGTTCTATAAAGTCACTGTGAACACTGAATTAGTGAGTCCTGAACCAGTGCTTCCAAGGGAAATACAGGGTTAGGTGCCTGGGAGGGACTGGCTACAACATCCATATATAATCCATACATAACCTACTTTCACAGGTGTTTCTGTTCAAAGACACCTTGTTTTATATATACTGTTGATTCATTAACATTGACCTCACTGCCAACAGCATCATAACTCAAGCCTGAATAAAGCTTCTCTCACACATGTTTTCTCCATAGGGCACACCACAGCTGTCTCACACTTAGGAACCCTAGACAACACTCTAGCATCATGGGTGGAACAATTTGAAACATCGCTAACAAAGAGCACAAAAGTTGCAAAAAACATGGCAATCTTCATTTGCAGTATGGGAGTGAAAGCAAGAAGGTGGAGCGCTATCTTGCTAGGCTGGGGATATGTGCATTGAGAGACTCCAACTTTTCCCTGCTCCGAGCATGAGCATGGTCAGCACTGCAAATATTGCTTCTGGAGTTACGAATAGATTTGATTACGTAGGAGAGTTTGCAGATACGGAATCTGATAGTGATGGGGCTCCACGTACGTTTGATCCTTCCTTTCTCCCCTTCTCCCACATTAGCAGCATTTCGCTCTTCTCACTTTTCATATGTTGAAAAACTTCTGTCTCCTGCTTCCCTTCAGTTACTGCCTTATCTCTCTGCTCGTCTTCTCAGATCAAGTTCTTGCCAGAGAATGTCAAGTCCTCATCTTAAAAGAGAGGTCCCTGTTTGCTTTTTCCACCTGTTGTCTCCTGCTTCTTGCCTATGTCCTTTGGGCTTTTTCATTCCCAAAACTCTACAGGAACTGCTCTTGCCAGAGTTGGTAACGGTTTTCATTTTGTCAATGTTATGCCCTTGTCTCCTTTGACCTCAGTGAAGCACTTGGCACTAGGGTGAACCAGTTCTGCCCCTGAAGCACTCACTTCCTGGACTTCCAAGCACCACCCTCCCCTGGTCCTTCTCCTCGTGGGGTGTTGAGCTTCAGTCTCCTTTTTTTGACTGTCCTGTCTTCCTCTCTCTGACCTTAGGTCATTACTCTCACCTAGGGAGAGTAAAAGTAGGAGAGTAAAAAGTGGGAGAGTAAAAGTGACTCTCCCTCGTCACTTGTGTAGTTTCAAGTAGACCACCCATGGGCTGATGATGCTCAAATCTGTCTTCACCCCAAATCTCTCTCCTGAACTCCAGATGCACATCTAACTGCCAACTGCACGTTACAGCTTAAAGCTCCTGAAGGACTGCAGTGTGTTCAGGTCAATGTGTCTAAAGTTGAGCACATTACTCACCGCTCAAAACTGCTGGTTCCTAACTTTCGTGGAAGTCAGAAATACGGAAGGCAGGTTTTGTCTCGCCTTCCCTTATCTGGCCACACATCCTGCAGCTCCGTTGCCCCGATATCTCTAAATCTACCCACCCCTGATCATGCCACTGCCAGTACCTTGGTGCCATCAGCCATGGTCTTCCATGATAATATTGCAATAACCTCCCAGTTCGTCTTCTGATTTTCATCTTGTCCCTCTTCAACTACTCCCCTGGCAGTGATCTTTCTAAAGTTCAAATCTTATTGCAAAACTGTCCTGCTTAAAGGCTTTCAACAGGTCCTCGCTGTCCCAGTCTAAAATCCTAACTCCTTATCAGGGCTCTTAAGTTGCTCTGTGGTCTGAATGACACTTAGCTCTCCAGCCAGATCTCTCACCATCCTTCCCTTCCAGGTCTGGCCCTACATATCATGCTTATATTGACTCTCTGTAGTTCCCTAAAAACTACTTGCTCTTGACTTCAAGCCTTTAGAAGAGCTGGTGACCACCCTCCCTGCCCCTCCCCCCCGCCATATCCCTATCCCTTCATCTGGGAAACAACTACTCAGCCACTTCTATGTCACTTTTTCCAGGAAGCCCTCCCTGTTGCCCCCTCCCCTAGATCTATGGTTAGGTCTCTCCTCTGCGCATCTTCACCACACCCTACCTACCCCAATTGTAGTATCTTTCTGTCTGTAATGGAAATCTACCATATCTTTTTACACCTCTAGACTGGACATTCCCTGAGGCTAGGGAATGGATCTTGTTCATCATTAGGTTCCTGCTTCCGAGAAAAGTGCTTGGCATATAATAGGCACTCAATAAATGTTGGCTGAGTGAATACGTGGCTGTATCTGGCTCTTATTTTGGACCACTGTCTCTTGTAGCTCCTTAAAAGAAATGGAATAAAATGATGAAAGCATATTAAAAATTACTGTCTTTCATGTCCAGTCTTCTAAGTGGGGGGTTTCCTCCACCTATCCTCACTTTTTCCCCCCAAATAAAAATAACCATGAAGAGAATGTTAACGGCTAACTCACCAAGCACTTGACAGTGTACTGGGTACTGTACTATGTTCTTTCATGTATAAAGCATTTATTGCCTACAATAACCCTACAGGGTGGTGTTATCTCTGTCCCCATTTTACAGATGAGGAAGAAGAATGAGTCCTTTGCCAAGATCACAAGTCTAATGAGTGGTAGAGTGCCTATGACTTTTCATAATTCAACAGGAACAAAATAGTAGAAAACAATGTTTTATTCTTGGGAAGACTTAAGAACTTGAAATTGTTTTTAAGCTCAGAAATTGACTTGGCGGCTGTATTTGGACTGTGAATGTAATGCTGGGAACCCGTATTTTCATGCCTCATAGTTGTCTTGATGATTCTTATCCCTTTTCTCTTTCCCTGGGTGAATCCTTACCATGATGGAGTTGACTTTTGGGGGTGGGGGGTAGACCCAATTGTGCTGGGAATGTGACGAGATATTCAAAACAGGCAGGTGTGAGCACCCTCCAAAGGTGGGGAGGCCTGCTGCTTTGCTCTTTTGCACTAGCCTTTGCTAACTTTGCTTTCCCTTCCCCTCAGTCCCTTGTCCTATAGAAATGTATCTGGGGACACTTAGGTGTGTCTCTCTTCTCACATCTCCTTTCGTGATTTCACTCTCTGCCCCATGAGACCTCTAGCCATGATTATAATAGCCCTGTTTATTGAGCACTTACTGTGTGCCAGGCACTGTACCAAGCATTCTGCTTTTAATTAATGCATTTCATCCTCACAACTACCCTACAGAAGTAAGATGATCCCATTTTAGAGATGGGGAAACCAAGTCTCAGACAAGTGAAGCTGTATTAGTTCCTACTGGTACTGTAACAAATGGCCATAAACCTAGTGACTTAAAACAATATGGATGTATTTATTCTTATAGATCTAGAAGTCAGAAGTCCAAAATTAGTCTCACTGGGCTAACGGCAAGGTACTGGCAGAGCTGTTTCTTTTGGAGGCTCCAGGAGGAAGATCTGTTTCCTTTGCTTTCTTCAGCTTCTAGAGGCTGCCACATCCTTGGATCCCTTTCTCACACCATTCCAGCCTCTGCTTCTGTCATTATATCCTCTCTGAGTTCCCTGCATCCCTTTTAGGACCCTAGTGATTACCTCAGGGCCACATCAATAATTCAGGTTAATCTCCCTATCTCAAGATCTTTAACTTAATCACAACTGCAAAGCCCCTCTTCCGTGTCAGGTAAGGTATTTGTATGTGGGGCTCTTTGACGGGGGGGGGGGGGTATTATTCACCCTACCACAATGTCACAGAGTGTAACCATAACTTTCCACTAGTGAGCCTACATCCTTCAAGAGTGATTTTTCTTTAGTGAGGCCAAACTTATTCTCTATTAAACAGTGCATCCTAGTTTCGAGGGACCACCTGTTTCTGCCCCCAACTCTTTGCAGCTAGAGCAGGAATTCTCAGTGCTGGCTATGTATTAGAATCACCTAGAGAACTTTTAAAACCTACCTAGGGCGCCTGGGTGCCTCAGTCGGTTGAGCATCCGACTTGGGCTCAGGTCATGATCTTGCGGTTTTTGAGTTCGAGCCCCATGTCGGGCTCTGTGCTGACAGCTTGGAGCCTGGAGCCTGCTTTGGATCCTCTGTCTCCTTCTCTCTCTGCCCATCCCCTGCTTGTGCTCTGTTTCTCTCTGTCTCTTAAAAATAAATAAATAAATAAATGTAAAATAAATAAATAAATAAATAAAACCTACCTAAGCCAGGATCTACCCCATATCAATTAAAATCAGAATTTCTAAAGGTGGGGCTTGAGCACTTGGCAGGCTAGAGCCTGTCTCCAGATGATTTTAATACATAGCTAGCTCTGAGAGCCACCACATTAGGGAGAAGCACTGGCCAACTCTCAGAGCAGGAGGCTGAGTCCAAAGAGGAAAGATTATTTCTAATGATAAATGGCAAGAAAATGAAATTTTAAGTCACTTATCACTGGTTTAGCATCCTCACTTGTGCTATGTCTTAGCTGTGTGGCCTTGGACAGATTAGTTGGTGTATCTGGTCTCAGCTGTTTGTTTCAGATAGTAATAATGGCTCCCATGGGTGTGTGATAACCATCATAAATGAAAGCCTTAGCTGAATGCTGACAGGCCTCCAGTAGGGGGCAGTGTAGCCTTCTTTGCAACCCACCTCCATCCTGCCTTGAGAAGAGGTTACCATGCCTCTCCTAATAATAGAATTCCCTTGGCTCCAATTTTCCAGCTCAGAGAAGGCTGAATTGACCTACTTTGGTTATGGCTGACTTCCCTTTCCTTCTTGGTGTTGTCCTCCATCTTCAGTCCTGGGGTCCTTTTGCATCTCTTGATCATGCTGAGTCCCAGGGACAGCAAGGGAAGCCTTCTCTGATCATCCAGTCTTTCAGAAGGTCAGGATGTTACTGGGTCTCTTGGTTGATGTCAAGCAACCAAGCTGTCCACTGAAAAGGGTGACTTATGCCCTTAGAAGGGAATCGCTCACGGTAAGTGGCTGGGGGTGGAGAGCTGAAAATTTCCCTTTGGGCTGAGGATACAATGAGAAGTTGAAAACATGGCTGCATTGGAAAAATATTTTTAATGGAAAGAGTTCTCAGGGATGGAAGGAATGGGCCAGACTGCTTCCTACTGAGGGTT
Organism: Acinonyx jubatus; assembly: GCF_027475565.1. Classification (NCBI taxonomy): domain Eukaryota; kingdom Metazoa; phylum Chordata; class Mammalia; order Carnivora; family Felidae; genus Acinonyx; species Acinonyx jubatus. The sequence goes on along the minus strand of NC_069387.1, from coordinate 113,287,827 downwards.
TGCTAAAGTGGATAGTCCCTGGTGCTCCTCTCCCCTCCTCTGTTACTTCTCCTTCTTGAAGATATTAGAAAGGGCAGATGAGATGGAGATGATTCAGCAATTGGAGCTGGGCGTGTTTGGCTGGCCCGCGACGCTCCTGACCGCTGTGTTGGGTTAATAGCATTAATGGAAAGCGTTCCGGGACTGAATGAGGGAGCAGGGCTCTGGCAAGGTCACTTTCCACTAGGGACTGCCAAAACTGATGTCACCAGGGACTTTCATTTGCTCTCAACCTCTCATTCTTTTGGGTGCAGAATCATGGAATAATCCTACCGCGCTCCTGTTGCCAAAGTTTGTTTCTCGTTATTCGTTCAGGTAGTATCTTATTTTCATAAAGCCTATTCTATTACCCAACTTGGTTTTTAAAGATTATTTCCATGTCCCAGCCCTTGCTAATGAGTCAGCAGGCATTCAGCAAGCACCTGCTGTGACTGAACATCGTGCTAACTGGTGAGGGAGATGGCTAAGGACACCCAGGCATGGTGCCCGCCATGGAATCTAATTGGGAACCTAACAGTCACATGCACAGAAAGAATAACATGAGGAAGATGACTGTTGGGAGTTCGTGGAGCTTGGGGGCAGGGTCACTGAGGTCTCTGGTGGCCCCGGGAAGACAGCGTGGAGGAGGTGAGCCCTGAGGAGCATAGGTAGAACTTAGATAGGGAAAATAAGGGTATTCCAGAGTGGGTCCAGGGCAGTTATGAAGATAATACCCAAAACAATAGCGTAAGCAAGCCAGCTATCCATTGGAGTATCCTAGCTCCCAGATATCTAGACAACCTGAACATAGGCACACATTTGGCACCTTTCCCAAGACTTCTGTGCCATCTGAGCAAAGAGACATTAGCTTCCTAAGGTCACCCCAGGCTCTGGGCTCTGCTTTGGTGTGCAGTGTGTCTGCTCCACCTCACTTCTAGAGGCCAGTGAAATGGCCGAGCCTCAGGGGCAGCAGGGCGCTGCCCCTGTGCCTGTGTGTGTGCATGTGCAGTGTCCTTGGAGAGAAGTCCCCAGTCAGTCCACATTGGACCACAGGATCAGGGCAGCAAAGGAGCCGTGGCTACCATGTGAGGAACAACCCCCACCCCCAGTGCAGCTGGTCATTCCTACAATCCCTCGGCCCTCTTTGCCACATGCTCAATTATTCCAAATGGATTCTGCAGCATCTGTGTGTCCACAAAACTTATTGTCTCCTGAGGAGATGGAGAGATGCCCAGCTGAAGCTTTGGGACTGGCAGCTGAATTGACAGGCCTATTATCTGGTTAAAAGATTTCAGGCTGAGGGCTTAGAAATTCCCGGTGCCCATCTGGCTTGAGGAAGCATCTAGGTCCTGCCGCGTTGGTGTGCCACAGGAACTTCAGGGCCTGCTCCCCACCAGCACAGGCCGTCCTCTGGGCACTTGCCCAGATCAATAGTGCAGGTGTGATTGCTAATTTGGCCACGGTGATGGGATGGCTGCGGGAGAAGGGCCCAGTTCTGAAATGCTGGCATAAAAGCAGTGAGTCCTTGATTTTGTGATACTTAGCCAAGTACCAAGAAAAGCCAAGGCTGAGTGTTCTGGGGGCATAAGAAACACGTGGAAAGAACATTGGAAATTCATCTTTAAAAAAACAAGATGCTACATTAAAAAATTTCCCTTCAGAAGGGAAGTGTGTAACAATTCACATTGCCTATTTAAAATTCTGACACGTGGCCTTATCCAGCTGTTTTTAATGAAACTCTATGTACCACCCATTGGGAAGATTCAAATGTGGTGAATAAGGTCCATCATTTCTATTACAGGTTAGCACCTATCTGAATGCCAAGGATCTATGGGCACTTAATTATTCTTTATCCCTTTTTCTATTTCATCAAAGTTAACTCCTGGACTAGTGGGTCTAAGCTTTATTGTATTTAAGAATTTCTTGTTGGAGGGGGGAGGGGGGAGGCTTGGGTTGGACCAGGCCCCAGAATTCAGCATTTTATTAAGCAACCCCAGACAATTCTAATGAAGGAAGTCCACAGACTATGATTTGGGACATAGCAGAAGATGGTTGGGGTTCTGGTTTACACACTTGAATTTAATAAATATTGTATATCATGACCTATGACACCTTATATTCACCTGCTTTCTTGAATCTGATTCTCTGTGAGGTGTAGAGGCAGATGTTATTCTCATTTTATGGCCAAAGACTCTAATGCTCAGAGATGCTGTGATTTGGGATTCACAGCTGGGAAGTACCCGCGAGTTGAGACTCCTTGGGCAATGCTCTTTCTTTCAGCCCCTGCCACCCTACCTTCCGCCCAAAGGCCCGCTAGGTGATGACATCAGCATTTCTTCCCATCTCTTTGTCTAGGTTCTAAATTATGAAAAGAGGGAGAGGAAAAGGTTCTGCATACTGTTATGTTAGAATTAAATCTTTGGTTAGCGCGAGGCTATGCTTGATAAATGGTCAATGGTCTGGTCATTTCAACTCAGCACTTTAAGTCAGAGGAGAAGAAGGGTCCAAGCACGCTGTTGCTGCTACCAAACAAAAGTCACTCAAAGAGCTAGCTTACCCCTGTCACCAAGCACCCCTAACCATGCCCCCACTCCAGAACTCCTTCTGACCCTTAGGAAAGAGTCTGTTAGTTGACGAAAACTTTTCCTCAGTGAGACAGAGTATATTTAAAATGTTTGAAAATGGAATGCTGTTCCCAAGAATGATCAATGGACTAGAAGCTGCCCAGAAAGCAGGAAAAGAACTCATGGTGGAGAACAAAGCATTGGGGGCCACTTTCCAACTCCAGTTGTGCTGATAAAATAATAACAGTTGCCACTACTGACCAATTCCGGTGTACCAGATGCCGCAGTCCTCACATTAAGTAATGTATTAAGCATCAGTGTCCCCGTTAATAGACAGAGAAACTGAGGCTCAAAGATGTCAAGAGCTTTGGCCTAGGCCACGCTGCTGAGTACTAGAAGTGGAATTCTAGCCCAGGCGTGAGCCCTGGAATTGTGACCCCTATGAGGCCTTGACCATGAGGTGGAAATGAGATTGTTAACATGGATGTGTCACATAAGCCAAGTTAACCAGCTTTAGCTCGGGCCCCACCTGGGAGCGGTCGTCCATTGTCTTCTTCTAACACCCGGTCCAATCCTGCAGCAAATCCTATTGACTCTACCTCAGAATATACCCCTAATCCCACCAATTCTCTCCTTGCCAGCATTCTCCTCTCTTCTCCATCATCTCTGGCCCGAATGATTCTAGACCCCCCTGTCTGGGTTTCCAGCCTCCACTCTTGATCCCTGTGGTCTTCCCTCAACAAAGCGGCCACAATGATTCTGTTCAAATATAGCTCAGCTCTTGTAACTCCTCTGCTCAAACCTCTACAGTGGTTCACCATTTCCCTGAGGGTAAAAGTCAAGTGCCTCTGGTGGCTCGTGAGTCCTGTGCACCTGTCCCCTCACCACGGCCCCCACCCTGACACTCTTCTTGGGTTTCATCTTCCCCTTCTCAATCTGCTCCAGTGTATGCTTGGGGACAAGGGGGATGCGGGTGCCCTGGCACACTTCCCACCTCAGAGCCTTTGCACTTAGGTAGGCTGGCTACCTAGAGCACTCTCCTGCCCTCCAAACCCATGCAGTCTCCTCCCTCCCTTCCTCAGGTCTTTGCTCAGATATCTCCTTCTCAGAGAGGCCCTGTTTATTTATTTAAAAAAATTTTTTTAATGTTTATTTATTTTTGAGAGAGACAGAGACAGAATGTGAGTGGGTTAGGGGCAGAGAGACGGGAGACACAGAATCTCAAGCAGCCTCCAGGCTCTGAGCTGTCAGCACAGAGCCCGACGCAGGGCTCGAACCCACAAGCTGTGGGATCCTGACCTGAGCCGAAGTCGGACGCTCAACCGACTGAGCCACCCAGACGCCCGAAAGAGAGGCCCTGTTTAAAACTGCACCCCCCATACTCTCTGCTCCCCTCATTTTATTTTTCCGTATCTGAGATATGTGTCTCTGTGTTTTTGAAACTGTGATAAAATACACATGCCGCCTTTTTTTTTTTTTTTAAATAGAGCTCAGTGGCATTAAGTACCTTCACAATGTTGTGCAACCGTCTCCACAACTCTTTCATCTTGCACAAGTGAAACTCTGTCTTCATTAAACAAATGTCCTTTCTCCTCCCCCAGCCTCTGGAAACCACCATAGTATTTTTTTTGTCTCTATGAATTTGACTATGCTCAGTATCTCCTGTACACAGTACACAAATCACACAGTATTTGTCTTTCTGTGGCAGGTGTATTTTACTGAGCGTAGTATCCTTCAACGTTCATCCATGGGGTAGCGTGGGCCAGAATTCCCTTCCTTTTAAAGGCTGAATAATATTCCATTATGTGTATATATCAGTTAAAACGGACTCACGATGATTCAGGAAATAGCAGGCCTGGCCACCACGCACGGACTGAATTCCGCCATGTGTGAGGCACCATGATAAAGCATCACAGTTAACAAGCCAGTGTATTCTCATTTGATGGGTGATCACAGTGAGGCTTTAAAAGTTTAGTTTACCCATCCCTTATCATATAGCATGTAGTAGCAAAGCCAGGACTTGTCTCAGTGCTCTGAGACAGGTCAGCAAACTATAGCCTGTGGGCCGAGTGTTGCCTGTTTCTCTACATCCCTGGAACTAATAATAGTTTTTCAAGGGTTTAAACAACCCCCGGAGAAGGAAGAACAATTTGCAACAAAGACCATATGTACAGTACAGCACCTAAAATTTTTCCTGTCTGGCCCTTTACAAAACACAATTCGTCTGTCAGCGACCCATCCTTTATCAGGGAGGGAGAACATTTAGTATCCCACATTCCTTGACTCATTCTAACCCTCAGATCTCTGTTTCTACATATCCCCCAAGAGACTTGATGCTTGTTTTGATCTGGTTGACAACACACAAGTGTGGGAGTTCTCCAGAAAACCCCAGGCGGTGGCGGTGGGTGGGGGGGGGGTTGCTCCTGAGGATGAAGAATACGGAGTCTTCAGCTTTTGGTTGCCTCTCTTTTCATTGGCTTTCAGGGTGTATGGGAAATTTTCACGTGCTGAAGGTTTCTGGAAGCCTAATCGCTTAAGGGGAGAGTGGTTTGTAACATCAGTCTTCTGACTTGAGTATCATATTTTTTGCTAAATAGGTAAACAGACAGGCATTTGAATAATGCCCTGCTTTCCTGGGATCATATTTCTAGGAATGCCAAATACCCAGCACCTAGAGCTTGACTTTGAAGTCAGAGGAAAGGGTCTCTAGGGGCATAGTTGTAGTTTACTCGAAGCAGGGACAGACAAGGACACATTCTTGGACCTTGATCTAAGCAATGAGTAGTCATTAGGGAGCAGATTAGCAGCGAGGAGAAATGACAGCAGACAGCAGTGGGAAATGAGCAGTGCAGCCAGAGAGACTGAGAGACTTCACAGCACAGCAGGCTGAGGCCATGTAATGTGGAGCCCGTGCCCCCACACGTCCCAGGGGCACCCAAGGAAGTGAATCGCACAGAATGACTGACACCTTCCATGAACTGGGTATGTGAAGAAAAAAGAATACTTCATGTTTTAACTTTGCAAAGTTAAGATTAAAATACATTTGTAGTTCTCGGTTGAGTTCCAACTTAAAAATGGAACCATTACGAATTAATTCCATGCATTCTGCGTGTGGTCGTTGAGATGGACACAACAGAATAAAAAGGCTGATGAAGGTATTAAAACAAATAAGGAAACTGGTGTCAACAGACCTCAGACATCAGGTGATTTGTTCAAGGTCACCAATTTCACTACTGACCAAACCACAGTTCTCTTGACTTTCAGGTTAGCATTGCTCACTTCCCCCCCCTCCCCGTGCCCCCTCCCCAAGTCCTCCTCAGTAAACACCCACCTGCCGGCCAGGTTCAGACTACCACCTGATTTGTAAATAAAGTTTTATTGGAACCTGGCCCCACCCATTAGTTTACTCTTGTCCCTACTACTTTTGTGCTACAAGGACGCAGTGGAGTAGTTGCAACAAAGACTTGTCCTTGCTCTCCTACGTACTTCACATTTCCGAGTGTTATTTCCTCATCTAGGAAATAGACCTGGTGATATCGCTGATCATTTGAGGGATCCATTCAGAAATGTGTGTAAAATGCCCATTGTAGCTTCTGACATACAGCTGATGCTCAAAGGATGATGCAAATGACAGAAACCCAAATTTAACTCTAATAAAAAGGAGAATTCACTGACTCATGTGGGTGGGAAGGAGAGTTAGGGTGACCCAGAAGACTGAAGGGGAAGAATGGGCATCTGGGCCTCTGGGACCAGAGCTGCAAGTTGAGATCACCAGGACTCACTCTCTCTCTTTCTCTGTGTATGTGTCTCTCAATCTCTGTCTCTCTCCCTCTCTGCCTGGCTTCATTTGCAAATGCCTTCACCTCATGGCAGAGAACATGGCTGCAGATGTCCAAATTCAGATATTCTCTCTGACCACCCATAACAAAACAAAACAAAAATCTCTCTTTTCTCCTAGCTTTCAAATATCAACATCACAAGTGTTCTTTGGTTCACCCAGTTTGGGTCATATCATGAGTCTACCCTTTAACCAACCTCTGATGGCTAAATAGTCCATCAAGATTCATGCTCCCTTTTCCAAATCACAGAGCTCTGTCTGGGAAGCAGCCACCCAGACAAGGACTTCATTTCCCAGGCCCACTTGCATCCAGATGAGGCCATTAGTTACATGGCTTCATCTTAACTAATTCTTATCAGAGGAATGTGAACAAAATTAATATGTGTAACTCCCAGGCCATGGAGGTTATGAAGCAATGTACCTTTTCCATCCTCTTGGTCCTATTCTATCAGTGGATATTAATGCCCAGGGATATCTTGTGACTATCTGTTGAAGGACAGTTGATCTCTGAATTACTGTGTGGAGCAAAACCACCCCTTTCCCAATATGATCTTGATGGCTTAGGACTGTTTTTGTGAGCAAGAATCAAACTTCTATTGTAATTGAGCCATGGTACATTTGGAGGCCTGTTGTTACAGCAAGTGACCTACCTTAACTAAAACACGGAGTGTGATTGGACTGGCTTGGTCTCATGCTCATTCTTGTGACAGCAGAATGGAAGACAGGCAGAATCTTTACCAGAAGAAAGGGGAGAGAAGAAATATGTAGGAAACGCCATAAAGGAGCAAGGAAATAACTAGTATAATCTACAAAAATTAGTAACTATTTTGTGATTTATTACCATTAATAAGATGTTCACGATGTTCCATCATCATAAACATGGGCTTACTTTGAGCCCATGATCTAAAAGAAACTGTTTCATTAATCTTTTAAGCTTTCTCAAGTTCCCTCTTAATGGAAGGATTTTTGTCTTACAATAAACAGAAAACCTGAGTCAGAAGCGATGTTGTTGGGGGTGTTTGACTGCCATGCTCTACTGATCCCTTGCTGGGGGAGCAGTGAGGGGTTGCTGATGGCCTTTCTTAGGACCCCAAACATCCTCTCATGGCCTTTCTTCCCCAGACAGGACCAGGGGCTCTGAAGGCCTAGGGGCCTTTAGATGGTATTCTGACATCAACTGGCATCCTGAAATTTAATTCTTCCACTACCATCTGGAGTTAGCATCAGACTCCATAGGTTTAAGGGTGCAGTCCCCAACAAGACTGCCCCCACATCAGTTCCCAGGCCACCAGCACTTCTTTTCCTTTTAAAGAAAAATTTTTTAATGTATTTATTTTGAGAGACAGACAGACAGGGTGAGAGTGGAGAGGGACAGAGAGAGAGGGAGACACAGAATCCGAAGCAGGCTCCAGATTCCAAGCTGTCAGCACAGAGCCTGACACGGGGCTTGAACCCACAAACCATGAGATCATGACCTGAGGCAAAGTCGGACGCTTAACTGACTGAGCCAGCCAGGTGCCCCAGGCTACCAGCACTTCTGATCAATAAACTACAAATCTGGGGGGCGGTTCTCAGAACACCTCACGTTTGATAATTTGCTGGAATGAGTCACAGAACTCAGGAAAGTGCTGTACTTATGATTTTAGTTTTATTATAAAGGATGCAAGTCAGGACCCATCAAAGGAACAGATACATAGGGCAAGGTCTGGGAGGGTCCTGAATGCAGATCTTTTGTGCCCTCTTCCCGGGGCATCAGGGCACATCACCCGTCTGGCACATCAATGCATTCATCAAGCATACTGGAAGTTCCACTAAACATCTGTGTCCAAAGTTTTTATTAGGGTTTCCTTATATAGGCATAATTGATTGAATCATTGGCTACATGATTAAACTCAATCTCTAGCCTTCCTCCTCCCTCCAGAGGCGAGGCTGGTTCATAGCCCCAACCTTCTAATTACATGGTTGATCTTTCTGGTGATTAACTGCCATTCTGAGTCATCTCATCTTTCAGTTCAAACTCAGGTGTGACCCAATAGGCTCATGAGTAACAAAGACATTCTTGTTACATGGGGAATTCAAGGACTTTGAGTCTCCCTCCCAGAAACCAGAGACAAAGGCAAGTCGAACTCTTTATTGTACAACAAATGGGTTATCTATACAAAGGGTTTTTTGTTTGTTTGTTTGTTATAATTATAGTTGGGTAAATTAAAGTCTATTTTCTATTTAATCAGGTGAATAAAATGCCAAGAAATAAAACTAGGGATTATAGTGAGGGTATTGCTGTTGGAAAGTTGTCAATGGAGTCAACACACCGTTTTTTATCAGAGATCAAGCTATTCCAGTGAAAACAGAACAGATTCTTCTATGCTCTTCCTATACATAAACACGAAGCCTTCCACTAAACAGTCTTCCAGCTAAGCAGGAGGGCCATATGAGCACTTTGATCTTCATAAGGGAATGTGAACTCTACCACTCACCCATATATATACACACCTATGATCCAAGAATATGCTACTACTAACTGCTAACATTACTGAGTGCTTACCACGTGCCAGAGACGGTATTAAGAGATTTGTGAACATTATTTAATCTTCACCACAAACATGTAAAATCAGTATTATAATCATCTTCATTTTATACATAAGTAACTTACCTAATGTCACACAGTTTAGGCATAGGGGAGTCCGAAGTCAACTCCAGATGTCTGACTCCTTTGACCACTGCACTTGAGCCCATTCCTGCAAAGAGCCCAGTGGAATGGAAACAAGATTTAGGGGAGAGGATTTAAGGGATGTCATATCTATTTATTCACGCATATATTCTAAGTGCTCTTGGGTGGAAGGTTTCATATCTACACCACACACCTCAAAAACTACCTTCACTAAATCATGTTTGTTTTTTTTTAAATTTTTATTTATTTATTTTTTAATTTATATCCAAGTTAGTTAGCATATAGTGTTATAATGATTTCAGGAGTAGATTCCAGTGATTCATCCTCTATGTATAACACCCAGTGCTCATCCCAGCAAGTGTCCTCCTTAATGCCCCTTGCCCATTTAGCCCTTCCCCCCACCCACTGCCCCTCCAGCAATCCTCAGTGTGTTCTCTGTATTTAAGAGTCTCTTATGAAAAAAAAAGTCTCTTATGTTTTGTCCCCCTCCGTTTTTGTATTGTTTTTGCTTCCCTTCCTCTATGTTCATCTATTTTGTATCATGTTTTAATGTTGTTGCTTGACTATTATAATGCTGGGTACAAGAAACAGCCTAAATTCCTTGTTTGAATTCTTGGTGAAACTTCTGTGGAGGACATTAAAGGATCCAAGGACAGCTGTGCCCTACTGATTATGCCCTATGGAAATTTCTCTGAGTTACTACAAGGTAAAAACCTTCTGTCTCCTGAAAAACTGCTATAAATCTGACTCTTGGATGTGTTTCAAACAGTCTCATTGTTTGTATCTGAAACTATGTTGCCCCAAATTTTAAATATAATTTTATGTGCTAGAGCAATTATAGTGACTCCAATGGTCAGAACATTTGCTTTTTAATTTTTTTTTATTTTTGCTTAATCCCACTTTATCTGTTTTTATTCTCATTTTATTAAAATCCTATTTTGGGCACATTACTTAAACCCTCAAGTTATTTTAGACTAGAGTAAAAACAAACATTCTTGATATTTGGTGATTATTATAAATCCCGTCTATGAATGACCACATTTTATATTAATAAAATAAAATCAACATTAAAATTATACTGAACTGAGTGTAATCTTTGTCCAATTATTTGAATTGCATTTTTGGATCTTTCCATGATTCTGCAATATTATTATTAACATGAATTATTAACTATCGGGTAAATGTTAATATCAACTATATAGAAGTATAGAAATGCCAGTTAAATATTTCTACTTGATAATGATAATGATGTTGATATAATAAAAATTATGAATATTTGCATATTGATTAATTCAGTAAAGATTGAATACTTCTGTGTACTAGATAAAAGAAGCTTATATTCTAAGAGGTGGAGTTATTATGGTCCAAATTGTGTTCCCTGCCACCCAAATTCACAGGCTGAAGTCTTAAGCCATAGTACTTATTTGGAGAGAGACAGTCTTTCCAGAGGTATTTAAGTAAAAGTGAGGTCATTAGAGTAGGCCCTAAAACAATATGACAGGTGTCATTCTGAATGGGAAATTTGGACAGAGGCACACATAGAAGGAGGCCAATAAGAAGAGGCTCAGGGAGAAGACAGCCATCTACAAGGCAAGGAGAGGGCCTGGAACAGATTTCCCCTCACAGCCCCAGAAGGAACTAACTCTTCTAACACCTTCATTGTGGATGTCCAGCCTTCAGAACTGTGAGACAATACATTTCTGTTGTTTAAGCCACCTATTCTCTGGTCCTTTTTTACAGCAGCCCCCACTCCCCCACCGCCCCCAGCAGATAAATACTGGAGGACAGGGCTCTGAGATGAGGAAGAAGTTAATGAGTTCAAGCAACAGAAAAGCACCCAGTTCATCTGGAGCCCAGCGGGTGAAGGAGAGAGGAGAGCGAGATGAAGGGGATATGTGTAAACATCTGCTTGGGTCCAAAGCCAGGCCTGTGAATGTGGCATGGGATAAGCTCCTGTAGGAAAAGGACCTCAAAATATCATGGCTCAAGTAGGATAAAAGTTTGTTTTCCTTCCATCCAATGGAGCAAAGAAGATGAGAGGTCTAGAGCTGGTAGCATGGAATGCTGCCGGACAGACCTGCCATTTTTAAAAAAGATTTATTTTTGAGAGAGAGAGAGAGAAAAAGAGAAAGAGAGAGAGAGCAGGGAGGCACAGAGACAAAGGGAGACACAGAATCTGAAACAGGCTCCAGGCTCTCAGCTGTTAGCACAGAGCCAGACGTGGGGCTTGAACTCACCAACCCCAAGATCATGTCCTGAGCCGAAGTTTGATGCTTAACTGACTGAGCCACACAGGTACCCCAGGTCTGCCATTTTTAACTGTGTGTCTTCCTTCTCTGAGTCCCAGGCAATTGCTCCAGTTGGTGCCATGCCCCAGACAGTGACAGGAGGAGGAAGAAAAAATGGAGGCAGAGAGCTTCCGTACCAAAAAAAAAAAAAAAAAAAGCACGATTTGGAAGTTGCACACAGGGTGTCTGCTCTCAACCCACTGGCCAGAGCTCAGCCAGGTCACTACCCCTGTTGCCATGGAGTCCAGAATGGGTGGTCACTAGTTACTGCTGGAGGAGTCCTATTTCCAAGAATTTGTTGCTAACTTGGAAAGTTGTGCTTCTAAAAGTAAGAAAGAAGGAGTAGCCTCTGGGGAACAATTAGCAATGCCTGCTCCAACCCAACCTCAGTTAGCTGGAAGGCTGGACACATCTTAACCTCTTCCTTCAAGGAGAGGTGGTCGAGGTGACAAAGTGGACTGTCACTTGTCTTCTATCATCTCTCCAGTGATTTTCCAAGAATGGCTCTTCGAATGAGTTGAGTGGCCAGAGAGTGGGGGCTGAGCCTCATCTCTCGCATTTCCAACACAGCCCTGGAAGATCTCTCTGCCTCACCTGCAATGACCCCTCCCCAGTCATCATGTTTTCTGCCATTTAGGCCTTGTCTTGAATCCTTCATGCCTGTGAGCTGCCAGAGGCAGTCAGTTTATGTGTTTGGCGTGCTTTGCAACTCTCCAGCACTCTGAACCTTTCCTGCGTGTCAGAAGCATTTATTAATATCAGTGCGAATCATAGTACCTCGCAGGGGTGGGCTGGCTCAAACATGCAAGACAGCAGGCAGAGTTTCCCATTACTGTGCTTTTATTGTTCACCAGCACATGACAGGCGGGGATAAATTCAGACTTGGTTTTTCGGTAGTCTTACTTGGGTTACTGATCCCATTACTAGAAGTCCTTTGCTGGCATCTGTAGAAACATGCAGCAAATACAGGCTGCGGGGTGTTCTCATGGTCCATTTATACAGGCTGAAATGCAAAAGTCTGATTTCTGTGAAAGATAAAGTTTCCAACTCTGTAGCCCGAGGTTGTCTTGCAATGGAGTGGGCATAAAGGCTGAGTACAGGCTGAATCTTGCCTGCCTTCTTGGTTGCACAATGGAAAAGGATGAGCAGAGAAAGCAAAGCTACCTGCCTGTGAGAGCTGTACCCCCCATCTCTCATTCTTTGACTTTAAAAACTCCCTCCATGTAGAACTGTATACATTGATGTAAATTGCCGACCTTATTGAACCCAGGTTTATGTCAAGAACTATGCAGAGAGCTTTCTGAACCTCACAGCCACTGATTGCTGTAGGTGCTATTGTTATCCCCATTTCATAGATGAGGAAACAGAAGCTCAGAGAAGTCAAGGTTGTATGTTTGAGGTAGCACAGCTGGTAAGAGGCAGAACCAGCATTTGAACCCAGACCCCAGCCTGCGACCCCAATCCCCTACTGCTTGTTAAGATGGACAATGGAGAGCTTGCATGCAAAACCTGCAGCTGCCTCTCCTCACCAGGTCTGGCAGCTAATGGCCATCTGTACTGTGGAAAGCAAAGGGGACCCCGCGGGGGAAACCCCGCCTCTCCCGTGAAGTAAGCTGATCTAGACTTGCTCCCCACTCCCTCCTCCCCTTCACAGGTCTCTGTCACCCCACCAGAATGCTGACACATCAGGTTGCTAGTTTTGTCCCTGGGAAGTTACTGGGTTCTGCAAGGTGCTATCTCCACATATTCTCCATCATGGCTTCAGCTGCGGTACAGGGGCAGTTCATCCTCCATCGGCTGGCCTCAGACCCCAGATACAGCAGACTGTGCTCTGAGCTTGGAAACAGGGATTCACAATGAATGATTAGAGACCCACTATTGGGGTTTCCTATAGTCCTCACATGAGAAACAGAGTCTGCAAGAACACCACCTTGCTGAACCTGTCTGTTGACAATGATGTACCCATCACGTGTGAAGAGACTCGCAGCCACAAGAACATAGTGGAAAGGAAGGGCACCAGCCTGAGATTCAAGCAAATCTGTTTCCTTTTTTTTTTTAATTTACTTATTTTTTAATTTTTTAATATGAAATTTATTGTCAAATTGGTTTCCATACAACACCCAGTACTCATCTCAACCCCAGTGCTCCTCAATGCCCATCACCCATTTTCCCCTCCCTTCCACCCCCATCAATCCTCAGTTTATTCTCAGTTGTTAAGAGTCTGTTATGGTTTGGCTCCCTCCCTCTCTAACTTTTTTTTCCTTCCCCTCCCCCATATTAAGTTTCTTCTGTTAAGTTTCTCAGGATCCACATAAGAGTGAAAACATATGGTATCTGTCTTTCTCTGTATGGCTTATATCACTTAGCATCACACTCTCCAGTTCCATCCACGTTGCTACAAAAGGCCATATTTCGTTCTTTCTCATTGCCACGTAGTACTCCATTGTGTATATAAACCACAGTTTCTTTATCCATTCATCAGTTGATGGACATTTAGGCTCTTTCCATAGTTTGGCTATTGTTGAAAGTGCTGCTATGAACATTGGGGTACAAGTGCCCCTATGCATCAGCACTCCTGTATCCCTTGGGTAAATTCCTAGCAGTGCTATTGCTGGGTCATAGGGTAGATCTATTTTTAATTTTTTGAGGAAACTCCACACTGTTTTCCAGAGCAGCTGTACCAGTTTGCATTCCCACCAACAGTGCAAGAGGGTTCCTGTTTCTCCACATCCTCGCCAGCATCTATAGTCTCCTGATTTGTTCATTTTAGCCACTCTGACTGGCCTGAGGTGATATCTCAGTTTGGTTTTTATTTGTATTTCCCTGATGAGGAGTAACATTGAACATCTTTTCATGTGCCTGTTGGCCATCTGGATGTCTTTAGAGAAGTGTCTATTCATGTTTTCTGCCCATTTCTTCATTGGATTATTTGTTTTTCGGGTGTGGAGTTTGGTGAGTTCTTTATAGATTTTGGATACTAGCCCTTTGTCTGATATGTCATTTGCAAATATCTTTTCCCATTCCATCAGTTGCTTTTTAGTTTTGTTGATTGTTTCCTTTGCAGTGCAGAAGCTTTTTATCTTCATAAGGTCCCAATAGTTCATTTTTGCTTTTAATTCCCTTGCCTTTGGAGATGTGTCAAGTAAGAAATTGCTGTGGCTGAGGTCAGAGAGGTTTTTTCCTGCTTTCTTTAAGGTTTTGATGATTTACTGTCTCACATGCAGGTTCTTTATCCATTTTGAGTTTATTTTTGTGAATGGTGTGAGAAAGTGGTCTAGTTTCAATCTTCTGCATGTTGCTGTCCAGTTCTCCCAGCACCATCTGTTAAAGAGACTGTCTTTTTTCCATTGGATGTTCTTTCCTGCTTTGTCAAAGATTAGTTGGCCATACGTTTGTGGGTCTAGTTCTGGGGTTTCTATTCTATTCCATTGGTCTATGTGTCTGTTTTTGTGCCAATACCATGCTGTCTTGATGATTACAGCTTTGTAGTAGAGGCTAAAGTCTGGGATTGTGATGCCTCCTGCTTTGGTCTTCTTCTTCAAAATTACTTTGGCTATTCGGGGCCTTTTGTGGTTCCATACAAATTTTAGGATTGCTTGTTCTAGCTTTGAGAAGAATGCTGGTGCAATTTTGATTGGGATTGTATTGAATGTGTAGATAGCTTTGGGTAGTATTGACATTTTAACAATATTTATTCTTCCAATCCATGATCACAGAATGTTTTTCCATTTCTTTATATCTTCTTCAATTTTCTTCATAAGCTTTCTATAGTTTTCAGCATACAGATCTTTTACATCTTTGGTTAGATTTATTCCTAGGTATTTTATGCTTCTTGGTGCAATTGTGAATGGGATCAGTGTATTTATTTGTCTTTCTATTGCTTCATTATTAGTGTATGAGAATGCAACTGATTTCTGTACATTGATTTTGTATCCTGCGACTTTGCTGAATTCATGTATCAGTTCTAGCAGACTTTTGGTGGAGTCTATCGGATTTTCCATGTATAGTATCATGTCATCTGCAAAAAGTGAAAGTTTGACTTCATCTTTGCCAATTTTGATGCCTTTGATTATCTTTTGTTTTCTGATTGCTGATGCTAGAACTTCCAACACTATGTTAAACAACAGTGGTGAGAGTGGACATCCCTGTCGTGTTCCTGATCTCAGGGGGAAAGCTCTCAGTTTTTCCCCATTGAGGATGATGTTGGCTGTGGGCTTTTCATAAATGGCTTTTATGATGTTTAAGTATGTTCCTTCTATCCCGACTTTCTCGAGGGTCGCTCGAGAAGGGATGAGAAGGGTCGCTCTAAGAAAGGATGCTGAATTTTGTCAAATGCTTTTTCTGCATCGATTGACAGGATCATATGGTTCTTTTCTTTTCTTTTATTAATGTGATGTATCACATTGATTGATTTGCGAATGTTGAACCAGACCTGCAGCCCAGGAATGAATCCCACTTGATCATGGTGAATAATTCTTTTTAAATGATAAACCTCTAGCCAGGCTTCTCAAAAAGAAAAGGGAGATGACCCAAATAGATAAAATCATGAATGAAAATGGAATTATTACAACCAGTCCCTCAGAAATACAAGCAATTATCAGGGAATACTATGAAAAATTATATGCCAACAAACTGGACAACCTGGAAAAAATGGACAAATTCCTAAGCACCCAACCACTTCCAAAACTCAAACAGGAAGAAATAGTAAACTTGAACAGACCCATAACCAGAGAAGAAATTGACTCAGTTATCAAAAATATCCTAACAAATAAGAGTCCAGGACCAGATGGCTTCCCTGGGGAATTCTACCAGACATTTAAAGCAGAGATAATACCTATCCTTCTCAAGCTGTTCCAAAAAATAGAAAGGGAAGGAAAACTTCCAGACTCATTCTATGAAGCCAGCATTGCTTTGATTCCTAAACCAGACAGAGACCCAGCAAAAAAAGAGAACTACAGGCCAATATCCCTGATGAATATGGATGCAAAAATTCTCAATAAGATACTAGCCAATCGAATTCAAGTGAAGCTGTTTCCAAGCACTTCCTTTCAGGTACCATGGTAGAGTCTAGTGCCTCCCTGATCTCATGCAAACCTCAAACTTACTCTGTGAGGCAGGCTGTCTAACTGATGTTTTACAAATGAGAAAACTGAGGTGAGGTAGCTTGAATGGCTTCTCAAAGGCTATTTGGCTTGTACATGGAATATTCAGTTTCTAATTCCAATGTTTTTTCCTTATCTCTGTTACTAATTTACTTTAGAATCTTATAGGGAAAAATTCTTATCTTTATTTTCATGTTAAAATGCAAGGGTTAGATCAGACCCATGTTTTCTTTTTTATTTATTTAATTTTATTTTATTATTTTTATTTTCAGACCAGTGTTTTCTAATTGTGCTCTAAGATAGTTTCTATAGCCACAGGCTATTCAGCTACTCAGACTTGGATTTTGGCCTCAATTTTTTAAAAACCAATTTTTTAATGTTTATTTTTGAGAGAGAGAGAGAGCGAGTGAGAAAGTGAGCATGAATGGGGGGAGGGGCAGAGAGAGAGGGAGACACAGAATCTGAAGCAGGTTCCAGGCTCTGAGCTGTCAGCACAGAGCCCAACGTGGAGCTCGAACTCGCAAACCATGAGATCATGACCTGAGACAAAGTCAGACACTTAACCAACTGAGCCACCTAGGTGCCCCTGGCCTCAACTTTTAAAATCATGTGAGCATTTAGCAAATTTATTGAGCAACTACTATGTGTTGGGCATTGTTCTAGCCAAAAGGGGATAAATCAAGAATAAAGTCTCTGATATCAGGGAGGCTTTGATGGGGATGGGGGAGAGACATAAACAGGTAGGAAGACAATGTCATTGTTAAACCCAATGAGGGAAATAATTAAGGTGCTATTACAGAAAACAAGAGAGGCACTTTACTTAGAGTGGCTAGGGAAAGCTTTCTCTGAGTTAAAGCTTGATAAGAGAGGAGCTGGGCCAGGAGCATTCCAGGCAGAAGAAACAGCAAGTGCAAAGGTCCTGAAGCAGGGCAAGGTCGGGACAGTCAAGAAACAGAAATAATCCCTTTGTTGCAGATGCATAGTGGCTGAGGGGAAAAGTGGACAAAGGAAAGAGAAAAAAAAATCACACAGGATCTATAAGGACTTGGGAGTAAAGAGCAAGTGTTAATAATAATTATAAATAACAAATTTACCAATAAAATTACCAATAATTCACAAAACCTGTACTATACCCTTCACTTGCATTAACTAAGGAGTTGGGAGATTTAGTGACGTTGAGCAAGTTACCAAAATTTGCTAAAACTCAGTTTCTTCATCTGTTAAATGGTGTTAACAATGGCACCCATTGCATAGAGATGCTGGGAAAATTACAGAGTCCCCACTTGGAGATCACTTGTCAGATTCAGGAGGACAGTGACTTCCAGCTGAATAAAGCCCAAGGAGCCAAGGGCATCAGAAAATCCATCATAAATGAAGACAAAGCATTCCTGAAAGAACTATGGCAGTCAATGGGGTATTTCTCAGGATCTCATCAAGCATATTACTTCATTGTCTGCTTTGGAACTTTCTGTGTATCATGGAGAGCCCAGATTAAGATTATATTCTAGGCAGGCCCAGTGAGGTTTGGTGCAGGGCCTAGGGGAAGCTTGGTTGCCCACCGAGCAGCCATTTTCTCACCCTTTCTCTGGGCCAGCAGAATTCATTGCTCACCACAGAGGGAGAAAATGCAAGTTCTCACTTTCACGGCCTCCCTTGCAGTGCTGGAAATTGTCATGTGACCTAATATCAGTAAATTAAACTAGAGGGGAACTCTGCTGGGGGAATCCTGGGCAGATATAAACTTTGTGATAAAAGAAAGAGATAAGAGGAAAAGCTGCATCTACTTCCTATGTTTGAATGTGCTTTTGTCAAGACATGATGTATGGAGCCTTGGCAGCCATCTTGCAATAATGAGGGAGAGGACCAAGAGATTCTCAGAGAAACCCTGACATGGATGAGCCACTGATTCTGCTTGGAATCACCTCCCTCTGGACCACTTGTTATGTGATTTATGTGAGAAAAATAAATCTCTTTAATTTAAGCCAACATAGCTGGATACTTTGTTATGTGCCATTAGGAACATTCTAACACATCTCTACTCCCTTCTGCTTCCTTCCATTACCCTTGCCTTTGGAAAAAATCAGAGACCTCTCTCCACCTGCTCAGTGATGCCCACAATTCCTCAAACAGAAGACAAGATTTGGCATTTCTAGGATGAACTTAGGTCTAGTTAGCCCAGAATTCTTCTGGAACAGTTCTGATTTATCCCTATTGTTCTGGGGGTAATTTTAAAGAGTGCTAAAAATATTCTCAGATGGATGATAAATTATATGGCCACTCTATTCCTTTTTCAAAGGGAAAAGGCTTAAGTATGAACCCCACTGCGAGAGAGAGAGAGAGTGGCAGAGAGAGAGAGAGAGAGCGAGCGAGCCTAGCTTTCAGTTCACAACAAAGGGGTAAATGGCTAATACCAGGGTTTCATAGGGGGGAGAGGAGAAGGTACAGTGTGAGAAGGGTTTCCTGGAAGAGGGACAAGTTCCAGAAATAAGAAACTGGGAGATCTAAAGGCAAACTTCACCCACTTTCTAGATGTTCCAGTGATCTACTCTGCTCCTAAGAACACACAAAGCCTTTGCTGCCGTGTTACTGTTCCTTCCTAATTTTCTCTCCACACACCCAGTCCACCTTCCACCGGTGCCCAGGGGCTTACAGGAGCCCACCACTTCCCAAAGGAGTCTCAAGCTCTTGCCTGTGTTTTTTTTTTGTCCAAACCCAGTTACTCCCTGTCTTTCTGAAAAATTTCCAAGGTGACCACAAGATTGACACAGGTGTTACGTAAAGTGATAAAATCACTCTCAGGCTATTTCAAGTCCGTTTTTTCCAGACCTTTTCAGACTCCTCAAAACTTGAAGGTGTTCAGTATGCATGCACCCCTGCTTCCCCCTTTTCATGCACGTCTCCTGACCCCAACTGACCAAAAATTAGGCCTGCCTCCGCCCCGCCCCCATCAGGTTGAGGGTGCTTTACCTGCCTCCTGTGCTAATGAAAACAAGCCACAAACAGGGCAGTTTATCCCTGCTGGCAACAAGTGTTTAAGTGCATAAATTAGTCTTGACTTAAATTACGTAGGTTCATTATCTGTGAGAAACCTGGGCTGCCCCATACACCTTTTAGAATGATGCATTTCGTGCCTGCAGCCCCACTAGCTGTCCCTGGGAAGCTGACTCCAGGAACAGAATCCGCCTGTGTGCTCTCAGGAACAGTACAAGGAAGGGAGGCAGCCAGCTAGAGAGGCTGTGGTTTCCAGCCAACCTGCTGGGACAGGGGACAGGCAGGGGGCCTTAACAGGGAACCACCTGATTCGCCTTGATTTGAAATGGAAACAGTAGAGGAGACTTTCTTTCATCTAGCCTTGAGCATCTGGCCATCCAACTGACAGCTAGGGCTCATGCAGTGGTAAGAAGTGGGAGAAATGCTTAAGGGGCTAAGGCTGCTGGAGGCAGGGAGGCTGGCTGGGGTGAGAGGGGTTCCTGGGCTGGGGTCTGTGATCACTGTAACCTGATCTACGGGGACTGATAAGCTTCTTGGGGGAAGCACTTGAATCTTCAAAGAAAAAACCTTTTAATTCATCCAACAATAATTATCTGAGCCTAATCCATACTAGGCACTGAACTAAGATCAGAGGCTACAAGAGTGAACAAAACACATTCCTGGCCTCTGACAAGCTTTCCATTTGCTGAGAATTTCAGACAAGATAACAAGTTGTTGTAATGGAGAGTGTTAATGCCACCGGTAAAAAACAACAACAAAAAACAAAAAATACAGAATGATCCAGAAAGACGACTGTGTGCCCTTTCAATGTCATACTAAAGCATTGTCTAATAGGCCAGCCCAAAGGCCATCTGACACCCTTAATTTGGCTAATGATTACTACTGGTTAGGGTCTAGACCTTGAAAAATTAGATCTTAATTCGCAGGAAATTGGTAAGTTGTAAATGATTTTTTGTCTGGCAGAGACGTAGATGATTTTCTGTCCATGGGAAAAGACATCTCCTAAGGATTATGATTTTATTGCCTACAGGACATTATATTTCATGTAGTTCAGTATCTAAATTAGCAATCTGAAGCCAACATTCTTTCTTCCACTGGCTACATCTTAATCGGGTTCTTATATGTCCCTTTGATCCAGCCTTATCACCCTGCTGGTTCCCTCATTAAAGAGTTAAAAAAATCTTTGCATAGGCTCATGATGTACTTTATGAGAGTTGTGCCTTTAACTTTCTGGGGATCATAATTGGCCACTACCTTAGAGGTAAGATGCTAAGGCGTCCCAGATGAGGGACAGCAAATCCAGTCTTGCTGGCTTAGAGATTTCTCAGAGAGGTCATCTAAAGTCAGACAGGAAGGGTTGAAGGAGTTCGTTAAGCAAAGATGGAAGGGGGGTGGTGCGCTAGAGAGAAGGAAATAGATTATGCAAAGGCTGGAGAGGAGACACCTGTATTAACACATCACGAAGCCCAAGGATGTGAGTGGTGAGAGGCAAGGCAGGAGAGAGAAACAACAGCCAGATCATGGAAGGCATCAGTGCTGTGCCAAAGAGCTTGGCCTTTATACAGAGGGCATTGAGGAGTCACTAAAGAGTTTTCAAACAGGGACAAGACATAGCTGGATTTGACTCCTGGGTTTGCTGGTTCACAACCCAGGTGGAAATTGCATTCATGTGTAGACTAATCACAGTGTGCCGAGGTTGCTAATAAAATTCTATACAATTCTGGCCCGCTCCAGTTTGCTGTATAACTAGAATTAAAAGACATATCAGTGAATGGATTCATGGAGAGATTTCTATACTTGGGCTGGAATGCCCAACAATGGATATTTACCACTTACAAGGTTTTCTTTCTGTTTTCTAGTCAAAAGTAAAAATAGGAAAAACAGATGTGCCAAAAAAGCAAGGCCCATATATTTCAAAATACAACTCAAAGCAATGGACAAATCAGAGCTGAAGGAAGAGACTCCAGAGACCAGCTATTAGATGAAATTGCTCTGGTCAGAAAGGTTGCTGCTTCCTTCAAGTTTCCTTAGCCAGATGTTTCCATTTCAGCAATAAATTATAAAACAATTTTGCATTTTCGCACAAGGGAGCATTTATCTGGCTGTGATGTAGCTTGCCAAGGACTTTTCAGCAACCACAGCACTTCTGTTTCTTGTCTCACTTTATCTTCACAAAAGCCTGTGAGGCAGGGAGGACGAGTGCTAGCATGCCCATTTCACAGATGGAGAAGCTAAGGTCCAGAAGATTCAGTGATTTGCCTGGTTATCACTTCAAGTTAAAGCCAGAGACTGGAAAAAGAAGACTGTGTTGTCAGTGCCTGTCTGAACCACCATGGGGGTTTTACTGGTAGGTGGTTAATAAATGCAATACAGGAACAGTTCTGATCTTTCCATCCTAATGTGTATTAAAAATGTAATTGTACCTCTATGTGTTTATTTACTTGTTTATTAAGGTCACTCAATTATAAGTTCTGTTGGGTCAGTTTTCTGTTGCTGTATAATAAATGGCCCTTAAATTTAGTGGCTTAAAACCAAGAATTTGTTATTTCTCATGATTCAGTGAGTTAGGAATTTGAGCAGGACTCAGCTGGTTGATTCTTATGTTCCACATGGTATCAGCAAGGCTCATTTGACTGCCTTACGCTGGTGGTTGGGTTGGACTCTGTGTTGGTTAATTTTATTTGTCAACTTGGCTGGATTATGGTACCAAGATATTTGGTGAAACATTATTCTGTTGTTTCTATGAAGGTGTTTTTGGATGAAATCAACATTTAAGATGAGATTAGGCATATTCAGGGTGGTATGGCTGTAGACAAGATCAACATTTCAATCAGTGGACTTTGAGTAAAGCAGATTGCCCTCTATAGTGTGGGTGGGCCTCATCTAATCAGTTGAAGGTCTGAATAGACCAAAACCCAGACCACCCTCAAGCAAGAAGGAATTGTACACCATATAAATTTGAACTTTAACTGTAACATCTGCACTTTCTTTGGCCTCTAGCCTGATGGCCAACCTGCAGATTTGGACTTGCTAGGCTCCATAATCATGTGAACCAATTCCTTAAGTCAATCTCTTTTTAATATATATTTCTGTCTCTCTATATACATCTTTCTGTCTACACACACACACACACACACACACACACATGCCATTGGTTCTGTTTCTCTGGAGAACCCTGACTAATACAGATTGAAAGGTCCATAAGATTTTCCCCATGGTCTGGTGCCTTGGTTCTCCTTCATGCGGCCACTCTCCCTCGCATGGCTAGGTTGGGCTTCCTTGCAGCATGGAAGCCTCAGAGTGGTCAGACTAATTAAATGGCCACTGAGATGTAAGAAACATGAAAGCTACCAGTTGTCTTAAACCTTGGGCTTTGAAGTCTCAGAGTATCTCTTCTACTGTATTCTGCCGAGCAGAGTAAGCATCACTAGCAGTCCAGATTCAAGGTGAGAGTAAATAGGCTCCACCTGTATATAAGAAGATTGACAGAATCCCATTGCAAAAGATGTGAGGGATGAAAGATATTATTGCAGCCATTTTTGGAAACAATCTCCCATAGATAGGAACCATGTTATGTTCCTAACAACCTACAGCTGTTAGCAACATTAAATACAGCAATGAATACAAAGAGCAGAGCAAAATAAATATTCCTTGAAAAACTGTATGTGTTTATATACAGACGGAGGGATGGATGGATGGATGGGTGGATGGGTCAATGGGTGGATGGGTAGGTGGGTAGGTGGGTGGATGGATGGAAGGACAACATGCCCAGTATATATGACAGTGGCTCCAAAGGCCCATTGTGGCTTCATATCCTTAATACCTATTTGGTCATTTTAGAAGCAAAACAGGACTACAGTCAAGAGCTTGGGTTTCAGAGTCAGACTATAGGTCTCCATATCTAGGCTCCAATACTTATAAGCTGTATGAACTTGGGGAAGTTATTTAGCTTCTCTGTGCTTCAGTGTCCTCACCCATAAGAAGCTTAAATTAGTAACACTCATGTCTTAAGACCGCTGTGTAGGCCTTCATAATGCAAGTGAGATAAAATGAGTAAAGAGCACAGTACAAGTTTAGCAACTTTTAATAATAAATTACTAAATTTATTATAGCTATTAGCATTATTAGATTTGTGCCTGTGTTTGTGTGCTGCCTATTGCAAAATATAGCTCATCCTTGCTGTCCGTGCATAATCTTTCTCTTTCTCTGTCTCTGAATACTGCTACTCCATCTGTGGCCACAGTCCCTCAGCAAGCCACCACCATCCACACTCTTTGGAGTTGTGTATCAGTGGGCTTGGGCACTGGAGAGACACTAACAGCCATTGCTGGTGCTTCCTGTCATCCTCTGACAGATGCTTGGGTGCCTCATACAGCTTCTCACCCGCCCTCCCCTCCCCCCTCTGTGGCCTGCTTCCTGGAGCTGCTTTGAGGCAGACATTATTTGGTGGTGGTGGCTGGTTATTGGCCAGTATCTCTGTGGGGCCACCTCACAAAGCCTGTGTCCTAGATGACCCCATCAACTGCCCAAGAAGCAAGATGTGTTGCTGGAAGTTGGTGTGGTTCCATGGTAAGCAGCTTGCCTACAGTCCTGAGCTGCAAACCTTCAGTTCCTTGTTGGTGCCATATTCTTTCAGGACTCCAAGGGCACTCTGGCTTGCTAGAGTCAAGATGAATGAGTTTGGCTTTGAACTATGGCTTTAGCTTGGCTTCTGTATGCCTGGGTTTAGTCGGCTTTTACATCCCATTATGTCAGACAAAGCCTCCATCAGTCATTTGTTGCTGGCTCCCATGGTTGTTTCTTTCATCTGGATTATAAAGAGCTATGAGATTTTGACAATCCATTATTTGATTTATGGGAAGCAGCTCCCTCATCACCAAGATTCCCATATTCTCCAGGGTTAGACTCTAATATACAGAGAGTTACCTACCCTTCTGGAATGTATGGTGCTTGGTAGTCAGGCTACCATACATGGCTGCTCAGGTTGGGCACTGCATAATGGTGCCCAGCCAAGGGGGCCAATGAGGGCTGAAATCTAGCCCATGCTGAGCTTACCAACCCATTCATTCTGGCCCAGACTGAAGGAGTAACTTTTTCTGATTTGCCTAAGTTGTGATGCTGGTGTTCAGCAGCCCTGCTTGGTAAGGTATGCTGAGGGGTTTACTCTGTACAGGAGGTAGAAAATGGTGGCAGTTAGAAGCTGATCTTCAGCATGTTTACCCTCAAAAGGAGACATCTGATATAATATAGCTCAATTCAGAGCTATAAAGACCTTTTTCTCCCTTTTGACCTTACTGCCAGTACATCCCTGGAATACTTGGATAGCATGCATTTTCCCAAGTCTGTACCAGAATGAGAGACATCTCTCTTTCCTTTCTCCACCATAAATGCTTCCTGATGGGCTTGCAACTTCAGGATTAGTGTCTATCGGATTTAAAAAAAACCAAGCCTATGAAACTGTCTATGTCCTTCACTAGGAATTGAGGTTTTGTGAAGCGTCATGATGTTGCTCATGGGAGAAAGGCAGCACTAGCTCCCAGTTGCTCGTGAGATGGCTGTTCAGTCAAATGGACGGTGGAGTGAGCCCTGCCTCCGTAGCCTTTTTTCATCTCCCCCCACTTTTCTCCTCCTTTTTTCAGAGTTGTGAACCCATTCATATATGCAGTAGCTATTTACTACAGGAGGCAGGTAGTCCACAGTGTGGCATCGTGCAACCTGAGTTCGAATACAGACAAATTATTTAACTCTTCCATGCCTTGGCTTTCTCTTCTGCAAGATGGCGGTAATGAGAGTCCCTACCACATCGAGTTGTTGTGACGATTAAGTGAATTAATTTGTGTAATCAACACCTGACACAGTGCAAGCCTTCCATAGTCGTTAGCTCTTATTTATGAACACCTACAATTCCACTGAGGGGGGAAACAGGCAGGCATGTGACACAGTCCAGGCCTGCTGTGTGCTTACTATCCAGTAGGGGCCATAAGACAGGTAACTCTATCACTGTGCTGTGGGGCAGTATTTCATAGGTTTACAAACTTTAGTGAAGGTAAGAAGCACCTAGCCATCAGTGAAATGCAAATCAAAATGAAAATGAGGTACTGCTTCACATTCACTAGGATGGCTAGGATAAAAGAAAGGCAGGTAATTGCAAGTGCTGGTGAGCATATGGAGAGATCTGAACCCCATACCCCACAGGTGGGAATGTGAAATGGTACAGTTGCTGTGGAAAATGGTCTGACATTTCCTCAGGAAGTTAGACATAGAGTTACCATGTGACCCAGCAATTTCATTTCTAGGCATGTAGCCATGAGAAATGAAGACCTACGTCTACCCAAAAACTTGTACCCAAATGTTCACAGCAGTATTATTTATAATAGGCAACATTATAAGTGGCGGGACAACTCAAATATCCATTATTTGATGAACGGGAAAACAAAATGTGCTGTGTCCCTATCATGGGATATTACTCAGGCATAAAAAGAAACACAGTGCTGCTAAGTGAAAGAAGCCAGTCTCAAAGGACCACGTATATGCAGTGTCCAGAGAAGGCAGGTCTACAAAAACAGAGATAGATGAGCGACTGCACAGGGCTGGGCCAGGGTGGTGGGAATAGATGGGTGTTAACTAAGGGACAGTGTTTCTTTTTGGAATGACAAAGGTGTTCTGAAATTGATGGTGGTGATGGTCACAGAAACCTGTGAATACGCTAAAAGCCATGAAACCATGCACTTGAAATGGGTGAATTTGGCATGTGACTTCTGTATTGCTAGAACTTTTTTTTTTAATGCACCTAAAGTGTTGTTAAAAATGCATTTTTCCAGTTCCCTCCTTTCCAGTCTGGGGTAAGGTGATATAATACACCTTCATTCTTCCAATCTGTCATATTGGCAGTAGAGACAAATGATTTAGTCAATGTGAATCGTGAGCAGCTTCCTGGATGAGGCTGTACTTGCATTGGACCTCACAGGTTAAGGCTAATGGAGGAAAAGAGGCTTTCCAGGAGCAGAGGACAGCACAAATCACGTTAATGGGTCAGAGTCTCCAACAGAACTTCCACGGGTGTCTCCATGGGTCTGCATTTCACTGAGGGAAGGAATCAGGCAAAAGAATAACATTTGTCTTCTTACTGAATGGCTCCTTTTTCTTCTGTGACCCTCTGAGCTGCTACTGTCAAGGTATTTTTAGACAGTTCACATAAACTAATAAGCCAGGGCAGGAATATGTCAGGGACAGGATGGAAGGGGCAAGGCAGTCGGCAGGCAAGTGGCAGTCCCTTCTCCATGACTGAGCTCCACAATAGCTTCCGTGTTTGAAACTGTCACTACTGAGTTAGAAACGGGCCAAAAGGTAGCTATTAACAATCTACTGAAGGTCTCAGTTTAATGTCTAAAGGGGTTTTTTGGAGCTGGCCCTCATAGTTTGCCCTGCCGAAGTCTTTTATGTGGCTCACTCTTTGTATGACCTCAGGATCAATAGTTTCATCTTGAAAAAGGGGTGAAATATTACACACTCAAACAGTTCCCCTAGCAGGGTGGGAAAGGGGAAAGGTGATCTGAAGATCTGCATCTCATAAATACTAGGTAGAACTGGTGAAATTTGCAGAATTCACAGGATGAGGGAGGGAAAGGGGCAGGAGTGTGGGGACCAAGAAGGCTTCTAGAAAGAGAGGAGGAAATATAATACCCGAGTCTAACTTTGGTGGTAAAAGTGAAATCCTCATCAGGATTAATATTAGCTCCAGAATTGAAGTAAATTTTGAGATACAAAGACTGGTGTTTTTTCCCACAGTCCTTGGTAACCTGTGGCTCTTTGTAACAAAGGTGATCATGCTTGTCCTGGATTGTCTGGGACTTTCCTCATTTTCAAACCGAAAGTTTCATGTCCCAGGGATCCTCTTAGTCCTGGCAAACTTAAGCAGTTGGTCACTCTATTGGTAACAAGGTCATCCCAACTTCTATGACTCAGAGAAGAGATGACCCCAAAGAAGACAGAAAACAAGAGTCAGTTCTTGGCTTTTGGGTTTCAAAACCTAGGCCTAGACATAATGCAGGATGGTTCTAAGACTGAAAGATCATGTCAGAGCAAGGTCCCTCCACTGGGCCAGGTAAAGACTCTGAGATGAGGCGGGTGGGAAGGCCAGACAAAGAAGAGATCCTAGACCAGTGTTGTCTGATAGAACTTTCTGGGATGATGGAAGAGTTCTATAATAAAAACTGTGCTCTCCAATATGGCACCCATTAGGTACATATGGCTCCTGAGCGCTTAAGATGTGGCTGGTATAATTAATTTAGCATATCTTACCAATTTAAATTTGAATGT
Source organism: Acinonyx jubatus (assembly GCF_027475565.1). Lineage (NCBI taxonomy): Eukaryota > Metazoa > Chordata > Mammalia > Carnivora > Felidae > Acinonyx > Acinonyx jubatus. The sequence continues at coordinate 113,260,036 of NC_069387.1, read as the reverse complement.
CCAAATGTGGCTAGTGGATACTATATTGGACAGCTTAGTCATAGAGACTACTGGGAACGTTCTTCTGAATAGAGTCATAGGAAGAAGGGAATTGGTTGATGCCGAGTGGTGGAATCTCCAGACAGGTTTGGAGAACCAAGCACAGAAATGACCTGAGCTTCATTGCCAGGGGTGGGAAGACTCCGGAAGTCCCTAAGCCAATAAGGCATGAAAAAAGAAGGTATATCTGTGCAGTGAGTCAAGACAGATTGGTCCAAGGCAACCTCATAGAGGTTTCTGGGGTCCTAGGGTGACCTGAGCAATGGTGTTTCTTGTGTGCGGTGGAGTAACCCAGACATGACACATGGAGTTGGCAGATCTGCGGACGCTTGGAGGTTGGGAAGAAGTGAGAACACAGCTGTGACCCAAATAGAACAAAAACTAAATGATATGCAGAGTCATCTCAGTGGATGCCACCATAGACAAGGAACAACGTGGAAGAGCAGATGCCTACCTTCCTACCCCTGCCATTTTGGATCCACATTAGCTCCCTGGAACTTACAAAGATCCTGGGAGAACCTATGAATTCACTGAGGTTAACTTTATGTTATCAGAAGGAAAGGGGGATTTAATAAGATGTTAAGTTCAGATAAAGGAAAATAAAGTTAAATTTCTGGCACAACTGAGTGCCCTGACAGAGAGGCTTGTACATTACACTGTTGTTTCCTTTTGCATGGTACTGTGCTAAGTATGTGACAAACGTCTAAGTTTATAACAATCTTGAAGGAAGTACTGTTATTATCTCCATTTTACAGATGAGGCAACTGAAGCCCAGAGAGCCCTTTTAACCTTCTGATAGACACCAAAGGCTGGTAAATGTTGAAGCCAAGATTTAATTCCAGGCTTACCTGCCCCCCTAAATATTTAACATCTATCAAGGTTGGATCCATTTTTTTGTCTACTATGAATCCTGTTTTCTTCTAGAAACAGTACCCCTCTTCTTTTGGAGATGCCTTACTTTACTCCAAATACATGCTTTGAGTGGAGTCTGCCACTATCAGGAGTCTGATAGTCAGGAGTCTGCCAGCCCGGATGACTATCTCCCAGGCAAGATGAGGAAGAACTATTGATAAGGGTTTAAACCCCATTTCTGTTTCTTTTTGGACACACAGTGAGACCCTATTTTTCAGCCTCCATCACAGTTAAATGGGCCATGTGAATGAGTTCTGGCCAATGGAATGTAGGAAGATGTGATTGGTGTCACTCTTTAAGGGAGTAAGGAACAAGAGAGAGTGAGAGACAGACAGACTGACTGGGAGGTATAAGGAAGCAAATATATAAATCAGTTTTGGGAGTTATGTCTAGGAATGGATGCAGATGTAGTCCCTGACACACAGTACTGACTAAATGCAAATAAAACAGAGATCTACTCTTTGTAAGCCAAAGAAATTACAAATTCTGAATTTAAAAGAAAAAAAGTTGTTGACTGTTGAATTTGTAAAATAATCTCAGCCTCTAAACTTGCTCCAGAAGGAATCAGGGTCCCGAAGCTGTGGAACCTCCAAGAAGAGCATACTTGTCAGCATGCGGCTCAGACATGCCAGCGAGAGTGACAGACAAGGCAGTGTTCCCAGAGACCAGATTTAGATCAAATCAAGAAACTTTACAATGGCTGTGAGCAAGGACTGCTTTGTCCATTCTTCCCTTTATTGAACGGAGATTGAATTTTGGATATCTGTTCCTACTCTACTGATGTGTAGGGAGTAGTGCAAGAGGACAACTTGTCCTCTAGTTCACAGGTCACCAGATCACAGGGAGCCACATCCAGACCTGATGAAGAAGATTGCACAACATCTCGAGATCCTAGTGCTGGAGCTGGTTGCAGTCATTGGATGGGCTTCAGGTTGTCTCACTTGGGATGAGGTCTGTGCTTTCTACGTGAGGGACATAATGTGACATGGATGAACAGAGGGGGAACAGACAGGTGGACAGTGGCAGAGACAGTGGTATGTGTTCAAGAAACACACTTTCCTTTTCTTCCTGGTTCCCCAGCAAGACTACATTTCCCAGCTTTCTTTGTAATTTGGTGGAGCCACATGACTGAGTTCTGGCTAATGGAATGTGTGTTGGCAGGGAAGAAAAGTACAATAGAGAGAACCTAAAAGTGGGGTTGAGGTGCCATTTGCATAAGCCAAAGGTAGATAGTTGGTAGATAGAATGAGGAAGGGTTCTCTGTTCCTAGTCTTAAGCCAGGTCTTGGTGAGAGTTGCTCCCATGGAGTTTTCTAGACAAGGCTGCCACTGGAGTTGTACAGATTATGTGCTCTACAAAGGGGCCTGGCTGACAGGGTAAGTGAAGGCCAAATTCTAGCCCTAGCTCCACTTGCCTAGCCTTATGTCCTGGCACTAGGCTTCCTCTACCCATGGCAAGGTTATTCATGTCTCCACACAAAGCACCTTCTCCTCACTCAGCCACGTACCTGTAGGGTTTTGCCTGCTAGAGAGACACATAGGTTTTCCTCTTCTCCTGGGAGATGCCTCTTTCTAATTTGCACAGAAGAGCCATATGGGCTAGAGTGGTGGCTCTGTCTCTGTAGTTTATGAATCAGCTGGTGGCTGTCATGTCAGACTTTCTGACCACGTCCCCACAGTGACCTTGCTTTTGCAGGTGCTGGAAACATAAGACTTTGGCTCCTTGAATAGCTGTTATTTGAAACCAAAAAAAGTATAGTCTTATTTTCAGTGTGTTGAGTGACATTGTCTACTCCTTTCCCCAGTTTCTTCCTACCATTTATGGTAGGCTAACAGGAAGTCTGTGGTGTTCTTCGAATGTTCTGACAGCTTTCAGGACTACCGAGAACTGCTGAACACTTGTGCTCTTCTTTGTTAGGATCATTTTTCTTCTGGCCTCCTTGATTTGGTATTTCTAGTAAATCTCCTCATTAAAGCAATATTAAGCAAACTCATAAATATGTATATAGTCTTCTTAATTATCTGTTGATAGATATGGACTCTGATACATTTACATAATGAGCTTTTTAAAACATCCAGATGCATTTTACAATTAGACCCAGGCAAGGGCTGGGTGAGGGGGAACTTGGAAGGAAAAACAAGCTTACTCCTGGCAATATCAAAGGCGCCTGTTTAGAGGAAGCTTGAAGTTTAAAAAAGCAAATTGGTACTGCTGAGGAACTTAGTTCCTCCCCTGAGGTTTCAGATAATATTACGAATGTTGTTAAGTTAGAAGCAAAGCCGAGTGAAATGGAATTACACATCCTGTTCCAAATGCTGATGGAGAAGCTAGAAAATTAGAACAAAGGTGATAAAGCAGTCTAGGCTTGGAAGCCACAAATGGTGTGGGAAAGCATTACTATGTTTGCTCCCTCCATTCTGGACACATGGGAGAGGCACATTCCCCACCATGAAATTAGGTATGTCCATGACAGGTGAGCAGAGGTGATGTTAGTCACTTTGGGGCCAAAATATTTAAAAGCCACTTTGTGATTTTCCACCTTCTTTTCATTGTGCCGTGAGTCTGGGGGCATTATGAATGGTGGCACTTCGGTCAGACGGTGTCCTTGAGTGGGGATGCTGTGGAGCAGAGACCACTGTCAATACGTGCGGGACATACAGTGTGAACTAGAAATAAACCTTTATTGTTTAAGGCACTGCAATGTGGGAGGGTTGTTTGTTACAGCAACAAAAAGCTCATTCTGACTGATTCAACTGGGACCAGAGACTTGGAATCCTATTCTAGGAACAACCTTCATTGGAAACTTGAACTTAACAGCTGAATTCTGAAAACGGAACTTTGTGGTTCAGAAGCAGATTAAGGAAGTTAAAACAAACTCCTTTTCCCTTCCCCCAAAGGGATCATTCACGTGGGATCCCTCATCTTACACCTAAAAGATAGCATGGTCTTTCCACTTCTACTGTGCTAACTGATCTTTCTCCTCAGCTTGAGTGGAGGCTCCTGGGGGCTGCTACAATTTGCTGTTCCAAATAAGTAAACACAGTAAGTAAATGTATCTGAAGGGCAATTATGAAGGTGAGTGGTGATTTGATCAATTCATTAAAACAAATTGAGCTCTCTCAGACAAAAATTGTGATATAAATCCTTCCTTGATAATAATATCCTGACAGAGGAGAAAATGAGAAAGCAGTGATACCAAGAGTCCTAAATTAGAATTTGGTTTTCATTAACAGAAGCAACAGAGAAGCTAGCTACGGTTTTAGGATCTGTAAGATGTCCCAGAATGAGAGACATTATCTCTGTCCTTGTGAAGCAAAGGTGATAAAAGTAACAGATTTTTTTTCATATGTTCCACACACTTTTTAAAAAAAATTTTTAAATGTTTACTTATTATTGAGAGAGAGAGACAGACAGACAGACAGAGTGTGAGCAGGGGAGGGACACAGAGAGAGGGAGACACAGAATCGGAAGCAGACTCCAGGCTTTGAGCTGTCAGCACAAAGCCCAACGCGGGGCTTGAACTCACAAACCATGAGATCATGACCTGAGCTGAAGTTGGAGGCTTAACCGACGGAACCACCCAGGTGCCCCCACACACTTTTCTAAACACTTTGTTTTAATGTTTATCTTTATTTTTAAGGGAGAGAGACAGAGTGTGAGCGGGGAGCAGCAGAGAGAGAGGGAGACACAGAATCTGAACTGTCAGCACTGAGCCCTACGAGGGGCTCGAAACCACGAACCATGAGATCGTGACCTGAGAGGAAGTTGTATGCTTAACCAACTGAGCCACCCAGACACTCTCCTAAATGCTTTGTTTATGTAACTTGTTTGTATCCTCAGTTTACATACTTGGAAGCTGAGGCACAGGAAGGTCAAGTAGCTTGACTAAGGTTCCGGGTTTTGAGTGCAGGCAGCTCAGCTCCTGAGTTCACACTGATAAAAACATTGGAATCGTAGGAGCTTCCCTATCTACAACGTGCGGGCAGAATGAAAGGAATGCAGGTCAAAAAGCCAAAATATGGGTAGAAAGATGGGTAAGTTAAAAGAAAAATTATTGTTAAAGGGACATTTTCAAAAGAAGATACAATCATGACTCCATTGAAATAAAAAATAAACACACGTCAAAGACTTTATTTAACTCATGAATTAATGAGGGAAGCAGCAAGGTGTTACAAAAGTACTGCATATGGGGCGCCTGGGTGGCTCCGTCGGTTAAGCGGACAACTTCCGCTCAGGTCATGATTTCGCGGTTCGTGAGTTTGAGCCCGGCGGCGGGCTCTGTGCTGACAGCTCAGAGCCTGGAGCCTGTTTCAGATTCTGTGTCTTCCTCTCTCTGACCCTCCCCTGTTCATGCTCTGTCTCTCTCTGTCTCAAAAATAAATAAATGTTAAAAAAAAAAAAAGTACCGCATATATATATATATATATATATATATATATATATATATATATATTTATGTAAGTCTAGCAGAAGGGGTGATATAGAGAGTGATACCAACAACATCCCACCAGACACAACTTGCATCTCTGACAAGGACTGCCTACATTACCATCAGTACCCTATGTGTTTACTTTTGTGTCTCTTCAGGGCTATAAAGAGCCTAGTCAAAGACAAACGATGATGCACACACTTACAGAATCTGATGATCCCTGCATACTCCATGGGAAAGATATCCAGTAATTTCTTTTTTCCACTTTGAAATCTCCCACAATTTTTCTAAAAAAATTTTTTTGGGAGGGTGCTTTGTAGGTATGTCAGACTTTTTCACCTCTTTGAGCAAGGATCTGGAAAAAAAGAGATGGGATCTTTATCTCTCCTGTCATTTGAGAAGGTCATTTCTAATGTATGGTCCTTTTTGATAAACATAAAAAAAAAAACCCAATCCTTCATGTTCTCCTTTAATATTATTTAAGGCTTCAAATCAAATGTCTTCACCAACAGCAAACTGAACAATGCCTCCATTCAATTCTGTTTATACCCCCTTATGTCATACCTTCTTCTCCTACATTAAAAAGCACAGTTTTTTTTAAAGTAGACATTGGAGGACATGATAGCTCATTTTTAATACCTTCAAGGGATGCTCATAAGAAAGAGAACAGATTTCTTTTGGAGTTCCAAAGAGTAATGTTAACTAAGAGGTAGAAACTTCAGAGATGCAATTTTTGCTCAACAAAATAAATGCAGTTTTGCTTCCAGAGATCTTTCCATCAAAGAGTTGGGCTGCCTTTTAGATAAGGACATCCCTCCTCATCACTTCAGTGCCTAGCAGAGACTGTACATCTTCTATTGGGATGCTTTTGGGGTTAACACTGCCCTTAGAAGCTTAGAAGGGAATGATGGACTCTGCCCTGGGACCCAAACTTTAGAACAATGGCTCTCAAGCTTCAGCGTGCATAAGAATTATGGGAGAGCTTGGAAAACACCCAGACATTTTCTACCCTACCCTCCTCTTAGAAAAATTCAGATTCAGTTGGTCTGGGTAGGACCTGGGATTCTACATTTCTAAGAAGCTCCCAGTGATGTTGACACAGTCCTCCCAGTCCTATACCTTGGGTGGTCCTTCTCCAGACTTTCCTTCTGCTGTGCTCATCCTTACAGGGTACAGTATCTATGGGCTAAGAGGATGTTCCCATCAAGAACCTCAATTCCTCCCCTTCTAAACCACTCTTTGGGAACTTCACAGAATTCCCTGACTAAAGACATTTACCTTCCTTCCTGGGCCTGCATTGACTTCTTCTCTTGATTCAGTCACCTGAGGGCACTCTGTTTTTAACTCAGAGATGGGGATATGGAGATTATGATGGTTGAACTGTGTCCCCAAAACATATGTTGAACTTCTCAACCCTGCTACCTGTGAATGTGACCTTATTTGAAAATAGGGTCTTTGCAGATGTAATCTTGTAAGACACAAAGTTAAGATGAGGTCATTAGGGTCTGCCCTAATCCAATACGACTGATGTCCTTACAAGAAGAGGGACATTTGGACAGAGACACATGCAGAAAGGAGAATGTCACGTGAAGACACACACAGAGAGAACACCAGGTGATGACAAAGGCAGAGAATGGAATAATGCAGCTGCAAACCAAGGGACATTGGGACTGGTGGCCATCAGAAAAAGCTGGAAGAGGCAAGAAAGGATTGTCCCTTATAGATTTCAGGGAGCACGGTCTTGCCAAAACCTTGGTTTTGGAGTTCTAGCCTCCAGACTATGAAACAATAAGTATGTGTTGTTTTAAGCCACCCAGTTGTGGTACTTAGGTACAGCAGGCACAGGAGGTAAATATAGGACTCTGGTTCCACAGAGCAGCTTTTCTAGAAGGCAGAGCTGGTTGACTGAAGAGTAGACTCCCTTTGGAGAGGACAAGGGAGTGAGTGGGTAAGGGTTTTTCATACCCCAAAAAGGTGATGAAAAAGAACAGAGACTAGAAGTGAGTGAAAACCATGGTTGAAAAGCAAGTTTGGATTTGCCTTGAGGTGGAGGAGACATGCAGGTTAAAAGCAGATGAGAAGGTAGAGAAAAAAGGGAAACCAATTCCATGACAACAGGAAACAAATAGCAGCTAGTTAGCTAGGTAACTAGGAGCTGAGGTAGTTAGCTCAGGTAACTAGGTGCCTGAGACTGACATTGCTGTTAGCTTTCCCTTAGTTCATGGAGATCACACACACACACACACACACACACACCAAACCTATGTTTTGTTTTTGTTCTCCACTGTTTACTTTATGGTCTCAGGTTTATAATCACACAAGCATCTGAATACTTGTTAGGACCGGACAAAAAGACCAAGCATCCAATGTCTCACTCAAACTGTGCTTCTTGATTATATTGTAAAAGATTGGTTCTCTTCTTCTACCACAAGGGTCCTAGTCTATGTTGGATGGAGTAATTATGGGCATCAGGAATTAACTTCTGAATGAATAGTTATCTGGATTGTTTTTATTTTTCTCATTTATTTTTGAATAGCTCATGAGCCCTTCTGTCCCTCATCTCTGGACATGTAATCACACCAATAGACACAAGTCCCCAAGAGCTACACTTCCAACTTCCTCCCAAATCCAGAAAATTCTACTCTGGTTCCTCAAACCCCTAGATTCTTACAAAATTTCAAGGGGATCCCAGGAATCAATGTTGCTTACAAGGGAAGGTTTGGCTTGACAGTCACAGCTTGGACAATAAACGGTTTGTGGTGAGGAGTTAAAAGAGAAGTTGGAGGAACTTGAGTGTTTTCTCTCGCTATCCCTTGCATCAAATAGAAGAGATAAGCAGGGTATGATCTTAAATGATTTTTCATGGGTACCATTCTTTCTGGCACTCTACAGATGGAGTGGAGAATTCACAGAAGACAAATGAAGAGTACTCAGGGAAGGGATGGGGTGGAGACAATTCTGTGGGGAACCAGAGCCAGAAGAACAGTGGAAAGAACCAGAGGAGGCAGGGTGCTTGGGCCTGAGCCTGGGGTGATTCTGTTTGAGTCTTCTTATATCACCCACAATTCTCAAGAATAGAATTCCTACCCAGAACACCAACCTTTTAGGATGACACTTAGTTTCTCAAATGCTTTCTCTCCAAGGAAGGGGAGGGGTAGAATTTTAGAAGGAATCAAGTTGAAGGAATGAAATCTATATTTCAAATCTCTCTCCTGCTCAGAAGCAGATGTTAAATCTCCATTAACTGAGGACCTTTCCCCAATCCCTAGGTTGTGTCTAAGTTTGGGGGCTTCCAAAGTACGGAAATATTGATGGAGGGTCAATGGAGGGGAAGTACTGTTCTTCATCTCCATTTGTCCATACTGGCATCCACTAATATGCCCTCCTTCCCGTGTGGCCTCCTATCAAGAGTCTACTCAGATGGCCACCTCTCTGTCTGCCTTATGCACCTCCCTCCGCTGAGTCTCTGCTGTTCATAGGCAAGGCTCAGGGCCACGGAACTGCGAGGCTTGCCCTGTGTCTGCACCCTCCCCCAGTCCTGGAATATGTGCATATCTCTCTGTATTCTGATCCCCCACACCCACCTGGAGTTTCCATTTTTCCTCTCCCCAGGATTGGGGTGGGGACAGCAAGTCAGGAAGCAGAGCCCCTTCTCAAGGACACAAGTATCTTAGGTCTATGCTTTCCTTCTTTGTCAGCCTCAAACTCAGAGTGATGGTTTTGACAGTGAGTTGACTTGCCTCCACCTCACTGAGAGCACAAGTGAGAAATGAACCTTTATGATCATAGCTCATTAGGATTGGGGGATGGATGTTGTTGCAGCAAAATTTAGCCTATCCTGACCAATATTCCAAGGTGGGTCCACACTCTTTGGATTTATTGTCAATTCTTTACCTTGGATGATGTGCTGCATTTTAAGACCCCCACCAACTGGTTTTCGTACTGGCTTCGTTTCTTAACACTGTCACTTGGTGACACAGAAGCAAAACAGATCTCTTCCTGCATTATTGTTTGCCCAAAGGCCAAATTTGGGTTGTGGTAAGAGAGGATGTCTCAGATGAAGGCTGTCATTTCCCGGCCTTTGAGGGATCCTGCTCCAGTGGGCTGAGTAATTTGTTAGAGACTAAAGTGGTGAGGAGGGGATGAAATGTCACCAGCCAGCAGGAAACATGCTCACATGGTTTCTTCTTATGTGTCTGGCAAGACTTTTAATTGTTTCTAAAGAAATCAGCTGACTGATGTTAACCATATGGAACTGTTAATACATGGGGTAACAGAATAGTACAGTTGGATCATGTTTCTTTAGTTGTCTGTAAAATGGCATGTAATTTGTAAACCAAAAATTGTGCTTAAAGCAGCATCACGGCAGACTTCTTCATTTGACATGTGTCAAATTTTCCCCCAAATGATTCCAAATGCATGGCACTCTTTAAAAGACTTCATTTTAATGGCATTCCTTTAAAACCATTGTAATTGGAATTATTTTTTATAAATATAATCTTCTGCCTAATCCTATTGATTATGGGTGCCTCTTCCCCTCCCACACTCCATGTTATGTAGCATTTATTTTCTTCCTGTTAATGCTCCAGGAGGTCCCTATTTGGGCACCATTTCAGTAGATGTGACATGTACCTGCTCTGGGCAACAGGACAGAGATTCTTGTGTCTCTGTATAAACTTTGTAGAAGGTATTCTTTTAGCTTGGGTTTTATGAAGACTTAATTTAGGGATAAGAATTAAATCCCATCATGGGAGGAAATGTATATAGGTAAGTAATGGTTAAACCAAATATGCTGTATACAATAGACAGCAAATAACGCAAGGCTTTAGATACACTGTGATTGTGGCACTAGTGACCAGCCCCTTCCTGATTACACTGGGGACAGATTCTCTCCAGGAGAGCGGAATGAAGTTTCAGTCTTGCTTTTGCTCCAGCAGTTCTTTTATAGTCCTGGGTCTATTTCTCTGACTCTTGTTAGGCACTTTTAATTCTACGGTGGTCCAAGTCTGTCATCATGAGAGTCCGGATGAGCATGTATTTGGATCAAGCCTGCTGAATAACTACAGAGGGCTTTCTGTCTGTCTGTCTGTCTGTCTGTGTCTGTAATGTCTCTCTCTGTAATGGTTCAAAGTTTTGGTTTTAGTACAACGGAGATTTAGAGACTTTCAACCTCCAGGACTGAAACAGATTTTCTACTGCTTGGCTCTTTCTATTCCCACAGCGTGAATCAGTGGGGCCCCTCAAATTATGGCAACATACTCTTTTAAAGGCAAGCACACTACACATCAGGGCCTGTCCCACTGCAGTGTACTTAAGAGTCACCAGGGCTGCTTGTTAAAAATAAAGTTTTCCAGATTCTACCTCAGAATATCTGAATCAGAATATCTGAGAGTGGAGATCAGAACTCTACATTTTCGAACACATTTTTGAGATCATTCTGAGGCTATTGGCCAGATGACTCCCTCTGTGAAAAACACTACTTATAAGATGTCTTCCCCTGCGATGTAAAGATGATAGATTTCTCAACTTTGGTTGGGGAATGAATATATCCTGGTTTGAGTGACACCTGAAAGTCTCTCTTCTATTACTCAAAAAGCGTTTTTGTTTCTTAGGTGGTTTTCTTGCTCCAACTTTTAAATGTACTTCACTAAGTTCTTGCTGCTCAACTGGGTATTGTATCCACTTAACCCAAACAACAGTGACAATGCCTATGCTTCCTGGGATGGGGCTTGGAAGAATAGTGAAACATGTCATGTTTGTCCCACCTGAATAGTGTCTGGGAAACTCAACCTTTTAAAGATACTTCTTCATGTCTTTCTAAAGATATTTCCAAATAAACTCCCAACAAGACTGTAAACTCATTAAACAGAATTGAAAAACTCCTGTATTTCTCTGGTAGCATTATTAACCTCCATTATCTGCAGTACGGTGGCTATTTGAAAGCTCTCCCACTACAACATACTTAGAAAAGTGGGATAAAGTATAATAAATGTATTCTCAAATGCAAAGGTGAGAATGAAAAAAAGTAACAGAAATCCTTGGGGGTCCAAAACAAGAAGCTGAAATTCCAAGCTCAGAAGGTATTTGCCAACTTCACAACCAAGAAACAAGGTTTCAGTGGCTCTATGGGGACAAAAACAAGATCTTAGCTCTGCAAAAGTCAGAAATGAGACCGAGGAAGCAATGGAAATCTGAAACTCTTAGAGGCACACACTCAGTAGAAGAGTAGGCTAGAAAACATTTACCCCTCTGTCTTGGCAAAAGTTCTGAGTGGGGTAAGAACATCCGCTCAAAATCAGTGACCATAGATGTCCTAGCACATGGGTTTGGATTTACATTTATACTACCTAGTCCTGGAAATTCCAAAGATAAAAATTGATATAAAGTGACCCCAGGCTTATAATGTTCTTAGGCATTTAACAGAAGAGAAAAAAGTCCTTCTTAGATAACTTTCAATCCAAGATTCAGAGGATTCCCATAGACAAGGCTCAATTAAATTTGTGTTTGCAAATCTAAAATTGCTAACATTTTATATCTGCCACAATCAGCAGAAACAAGAAGTAGGAGGAGGACCACACCCCCTCCCCAAGAACTTCAGGAAATGGGATTATCGGATATAGGATGTAGAAATTAGCTTAAAATAGATAAAGAAAATAGGGGCATGTGGGTGGCTCAGTAGGTTAAGTGTCTGACTCCTGGTTTCAGCTCAGGTCATGATCTCACAGTTGGTGAGCTTGAACCCTGCATTGGGATCTGTGCTGATAGCATGGAGCCTGCTTGGGATTCTCTCCTTCTTTCCCTGCCCCGCCCTGTCATGCACACGCACACTCTCTCACAAAATAAATAAATAAATAAATAAATAAATAAATAAATAAATAAATAAATAAATCAACTTTAAAATAAAATATTTAAGGAAAATAAGTGGAATTGAAAGCACAAGAAAGTAACATAACACTATCAAAAAAGACTAGGAGCATTTAGAAAAGAACCAAATAGAATTTCTGGAATAGAAAAACAAAGTGACTGAAATAAAACCTCAGTGGATGAAATACTAGTAGAAAAGACACAGCTGGAATGAGAATTAGTAATCTAGAAGAAAGGGCTGAAGAAATGACTCAGAACATGAGACAGAAAAGGAGAGGGAAATCACAGATGAGAGCCAGTTCTTCCCTGATGGTTCTAGACTTCCATTTTCCCACCCTGAGTGGACATTGAGGGGATGCTGTGTCTTCGGTAGACAAGAAAACAACTATGTATTCATATGAAAAGGACTATACAGTAAGATATGTAAAAGGACCAAGTAAGGAATATGAGTGGAGTATTATTTTGTTGTTAGTGTTCTCAGCTGAATCTCAGTACCTAGAACGATGGTCCAGGAATTCTTGTCCTACTAACTCTACTTCCTCCCACAAAATTCCTGATGAAGCTATACTAACAAGGGGCAATGTGCTAATAAAAAAATTATAATTAAGGTACTTTTGGTGGCAACAGTTGCTGATACTCCAGCTAGACAGCCCTGGCCAAAGCACAGTAGGGGCAACCTGATTAGGATGAAAGCTAAGTGTGTCTCTATTTCTCTAATTTTGAGTTATGATAAAGGAAAAGATACAAACGCAATGAAATAGAAGCTTACACCATACATGAATAGTATAATTTAATATATAATTTTATGAGGTAGAAATTTTTTTCCCTATTTTATGATGAGAAAACTCAAGTTTAATGGAACAAATAATTCTCCCAAGTTCACCTGACATGTAAATGGCATAAGCAAGCTACAGACTCAAGTGATCTGACGCCATTATGCTATTTATACTTGGGCATATGACCTTTTAACATGCTGGTAAACACTCACTGATGCTTACTGGTGAATCTGACCCAATCACTGTCCTGAAATCTAACCAGTCAGATTACTCTCTTCTCACCTTGAGGAAAGAGTGGGGAGAGACACAGTCAAGAAAGAAGAATATGTTCCCTCCCCCCTGGAAAGCAGAGGGGTTTCTGCATTTGAGAACACAGGGTGGGAGTGAGCAGAAAACATTCATAGAAAAGGTGGCATTTAGGTGGATTGGCCTCTCGAAGGATGAGCGGGACTTTGCTGGGGAAGAGCTCTGGAGACAGAAACAGCAGCATATGCACTGGCACGGGTCTGTGTAGGGCTTTCGTGATGAGTCTGATGTGACCGGGATACAAGGTATGTGAGGAGGAAAATGGGAGGTTAAATTAGAAGGGCCAGCTGGCATCGGACTGTGACAGGCTTTATAAGCCACGGGAGTTTGGGTTGCTTGGGGTTGGTTCCTTTGGAGTTGACGCTTTGAATGACTAGTGACGCAGGCAGAGTGGGAACCACTAGAACTATTCTAGAACACATTCTCTATCATGAAGTAATAGCCCCAGCAGCCCTGCTAGAAACACTAGGATGTGGAAGCTCAGACTGTGGTTGCTTTGGGCCTCAAATCCCCACCTGATTCTGGGTGGACTGTATCTGAAACCAGACTTTTGTGAAGGGCAACAAATAATAGTGTCCTATATTCTCATATTCTCCAGCCAGAATTACATGCTCAAGTGGCCAGTGCCCTAGTCTGAAATTCTATCATTTGTATGCCTTTTGTTCTTAGGAACTTATCCTGGTTAAAATGTAAATATGTCTCGAATGGTGATTCTCAACTTCTGCTTGCACTTCTGGCATCACCTGGGGATCATTACAAAATACTGATGCGTAGGTATCACTGCCAGGGTCTGATTTAACTGGCCTGAGGTGTACCCTGGGCATCAGAGCTTTTTAAAGTTCCCCAGTTAATTCTAAGGTGAATCCATGGTTGAGAAGCAGAGCCCTTGAAGGGAGAGCACATTCTGCCATGAGGGTAGTCAGGGACACAGAGGGATAAGGAACAGCAAAACAGCTTCACAATTTCCCTGGGAGCTTCCCCTGGTTATGGGGACTTGGTAGAAGTCTTGTCAGTACATTTTTTTTTTTTTGAGATTGGATAAGCCACGTTCATCTTCATAGTTGCTAGCCAAAAACTGTAAGAAATTGGAGGGAATGATGCTTGTGGAAAAAAAAAAAAAACATTTTGGAAACAATTGTTCCCACCTTTAGTTTAATCCCTGAAACACAAACACAAGATTCCATTCTTCATTTTCACTGTGTCCCTGCTTTGGAGGCGAGCAGAGGAGAAGGTTAGAGCTCAGCAGTGAATTAGGATGACATATTAATGATCACTTATAGGTCATAAAATGTCGTCAAGCATATTAGCACTCTGATGTCCACAGTAACCATTAAGACAAGCATCATTTTTGCCATTTTACCAATGAGGGTTCTGAAGTGGGGAGAGCATAAGTGACATGTCGAAAGTCACACCACTCACAAGTGTATCACCTCAAATGAAGCCAGTCTAGATCTCAGCACTATTGCAATGCCCAGAGTTCAAGGATGGAAGGCAGACACCTATTACATCTGACTGGGAACTCCAACTTACACTTCCATGGATTCCCATCAATGGTCCACACTCATTCAACTAATACTCATTCTTTGCCCAGATGGGGGTGGAGAATGCAAAGAATACCTTGAGTTGTGATCACACCTTCTCCTGGCTAATCACCCTAACCTTCCCTAGTTCTTCCTCTAGGGTCCCTATCTCAGTCACCAGCATCACTGTCTTTCCAAGAGTCATCTTGGATGGACACCTCCTTTTATGCCTTAGACTCTCACATCCAATCACTTCACCAATATATTGTCATTTTGCCTTCTTTTTCTCAGCTGTGTCTATTCCTCATTTCCAGTCCCAACACTATGCATGTTGAAGTGCCCATCATGTCATAGCTAAACTGCAATAGTCATCTGTTAACTGGTCTCCCCTAGGAGAGGGGAGATTCTGCACTCTCTGGTGATGTATTATAGCCATAGTTTAACAGACTCCAATTCAACCTAAGGAGAGACAGAAAATATTGGGGACCTCAGGTTTCTACCTCTCCACAAACATTTGTTTACAGATTTCCCTTCCATTCTTCCTCTCTACTTGGAAGAATAATGGGTTTGAAACCAAAATAATCTGGCCATGTCTTTGATTGTGTCACTTAACAGTATTTTCTCTGATACTTATTAAACCTACTACATTCCAGTTCTTGTACAGGCAAATAAAATACTTAACTTTACATATTTTTTGTTTCATCCTACTTCACTATTAAGAATGACTATAGGGACACTTGGGTGGCTCATTTGGTTGAGCATCTGACTCTTGATTTCAGCTCAGGTCATGATCCCAGGGGCATGGGATTGAGCCCCACAATGGGCTCTATGCTGAGCATGGAGCCTGCTTCAGATTCTCATTCTCTCTCTCTCCCTTTGTCCCTCTCTGCCCCCCCCCTCTAAAATTTAAAACAAAACGCTATAGTAAAGGCTTCTAAAGGCACATGTACATAGGGTTGTGGGAACACAGAGAGACAATCTAGCTTTGTCCCAGAGAATTGAAAGGAGATGTGACATTCAAAGCTGATCTTAAACATTGCTAGGGAGGAGGAAGGATGGTTGTTCTGAGCAGAGTGAGGCCTGCCTGGGAAGAGGGCTCTGCAGGCTTCAGGGAGCTGTCATCAGAACTGGGTTTTAGAACATGAATCCTGGAAGCCATGTGGAATAAGGCTTGGAAGAAGGAACAAGTGATGGCAGAGTGAAGGATTAGGAGAAGAAGGTAGTTTTCCAGAGAGAGAAGGAAACTAAGTGCCTCAGTGCTTACAGAGTAAAGCAGGACAGAGGTGAAGAAGGAGTGAGGAGATGGGGGAGAAGGCAAAGGCAAGGATAATATAAAAGATGACATGGGAGAGGGAATACATCCTTAAAAGGGACAGAATGGTGAGAATTAGTTGTACAGTTAAAGAAACTGGGGTACAGAGATGGGGATTACTGACTTCGGGCCATCCAGCTGTCTTAGGGTCAGGGCCAGGGCTGACTCCTTGTTTAGTGTCCATTTACCAGTACCAGTAATAAGAAAAAAATTTCTGGAGTGTCTGGGTGGCTCAGTTGGCTAAGCACCCAACTCTTGATTTCAGCTCAAGTCATGATCCCAGGGTTGTGGGATCAAGCCTCATGAGGGGCTCCTACTGAACATGGAGCCTGCTTAAGATTCTCTCTCTCTCTCCCTCTGCCCCTCTCACCTTCTTGCTGTTTCTTTCTCTAAAATAAAAAAAAATAAAATAAAAAATAAAAAATGTCTAAGTATATCAATAGTACCAGCTAACATTTATTGGCACTTAACATGCGCCCAGCACCACGTGGTAGGTGCTGCATGTATATTACCTTGCTCAACCTTCCCAGCAATCCTAGGAGGTAGACTGAATGCTGTCTTCGGATGACAGGTCAGGGGACTGAATTGAGAGAATGAACTTTAACTTGTCTACAGCCCCAGTTAGTGAGTGAGGAATTAACTCACCAATCTGTGTGACATCAAAGCCCCATGTAGTTAATCATTAGGTCATCAGTGATTCATTTTGGATTACACATATAATCCTGAGCAACCTTGATGTGCTAGAGCCCATTGCTATGGGCATTTGTAGCCCTTTAGATTTCTGTAGAGCTACTTGTTTTAACTTTAGGAACCCTGAGTTTTGAATCAGAAGATGCCATGTCTAGATTTTCTGTAGGACCTTAGGATTTTTCAGCCATCCACCTTCTCCTTGAATGTATCAAAACAGTTGATACAAAAAAAAAAATAGGTATTGTCTAGGAAAATTGTTAGGTGCAGTCTAATTGCCAACTGCTCTTTCCCCCCTGTCTCCAAATTGTTCTCCATTCTGCAACGAGAACTTCCGTTTGTTTCCCGAGCTTGTTTGTGATCTTATATACACCTTTCCTATTTCGGTTCTATGTGAATGAAGTAAATTTACATCATACCTGGACTCAAGGTATTTTGTGATAATATTAAAGCTTTTAAACAGGTATTTCAGATATACAAAAAAAAAGGAATTCACATAGTAAACACATGTGTACTTCATAACTGGCTCAGTGATTCGTATTGTCTTAGACCTGATGAAATATGGTGGCAAGAGCACAATACATATTTGTTGAATAAATGAATGGATTTACCATCTATTTGCATCTTCAGGATGGTGCCTGTCCACTTTTGTCTTTTGCAGCTCTAGGACAGCATTTAGCCAATAATTTGGTCTCATAAAACAGGATCCATTTTTATCCTTATAAAAGTTCGCTGCATGTTTAGACCACCCAACAATGGGCAAACGTGTCTCCAGGGACTTCTGCCCTTCCTCCATTCTTGGCCGAGAGAACTTCCATTTTTTTCAGCCAACCCAGGTGGCATCTACACACACACACACACACACACACACACACACACACACACACACACGGATGCACATGTATGGTCCTTGTCTCCCAGTGCCTTCTGATTGATGTGTTCCATATCTGTAACTTTTATTGTGGTAAAATATACATAACATAAAATATACCATTTTAACCACTTTAAGTGTAGAGTTCAGTGGCATTAAGTACAATCACCTAATTGCACCACCATAGCCACCTTCCACCTCTAGAAATTGGGTCTATATTTTATAATTAATTTGGCTACAGTCAACAGCAGAGGCCTTTATGACACAGAAGACAACACTTCACTAACAGCCTTAGTTGAAGCTTAGAATTGAGTGTGTACTTGGATTTCTTGGTGGCTGCTACACATTGGTAACCATGGGAGAAGATAGTATTACAATAAATCTTAAACTTCTTGAGAGAAAGAAAATAATAGAAATTAATAGCTGACCCTTAGCTTAAAAGATTTTAGAAGTGAAACTCCATAATTTTCAGTGAGTTTGTTAACCTGGCAAATGATAAAGAGATGGACAGAGCAGAAGGATTTAGGTGGAAGAGAACTAGAAAGAATATAGAAGAGATGTGTGTTGCTAGGTGATGTGGCAGAACTATCAATTTTTGTACACTCAGTGTAAGACAAGGTATATTAGCCCTGGAAAGAAATTTAGGATGTATGTCAAGTATGAGAACTGCAAAAAAAATTTAAATGACAATTGGGGTTTGAACTAAAGCATTTCCTGCCCTTGGCCCTGTTCCAGCAGGCTAGCTACTGATGCCTGATGCTCAGTGTAGCGTCACATGTGACCATGCTGACCATCCTCATAGAGGATCATGCCATCTGTCACTTCTCAAGGGCAATGATCTAGTGTTTATAGCTCAGGTGATGGTCACAAAGTATATTTCTTTTTTAATAAATGTGCTTTTTGTAGTAGTTACACTCTCTGATTGCAAAAGAAATGTAGTTGAAATTTACCCAAGTTGCAAAACCATTACCCCCATGGAATGAGTGAATGAATAATCATACCCCTGAAAACCATGATTTCTTTCACTCTTATTTTCAGTTGAATTCACTGTACCAAAGCTCTAGGAACAAGAGGCCCAGCTGTCACAGACATATTATAACAGCAGCTGGCATGGTCTCTAGAGTTTTTAGCTTGGGAGTAGTAGATTGTTTCTGTGTTATAGATATGGTGGCTGTACAAGTTATTCAAACAGGCACTTTTGAGAGTGAAAGAGGGCATTGTTAATAATTATGTGGGGGTAACAGTCATAACCTGGGACTGTCCTGGGTAAATCATGGTGTCTAAACATACAGGAAAAGCATCTGGTGATGTGTTCAATTAGAGCTCATATCCATTTAATGACTGTGCAGCCAGTACTGTGGGAACTTTGATTAGACATCAAGGTAAGAAATCCATTACACATTTGTCATTAGTATTACCCCTACACCCTCCCACTGAGGAGGATTCCTCCATCAGTATGCTGACCTGCTGAAGGCTGCAGTCAAGGAAGTCAGATCTGAGGATCTAGGTCTGCAGGGATTAGATATGAGAACTCCCAAAATAAATGACTACTATTAAACAGAATCCCACAATCCAGCCTCGCAGCAGGGTGATTCTTCTCCATGTCTCAGCAGTATTAGAAATTGCCATATACCGTGGACTTTTAGGGACCCCTTCCCCTAGCCAAACCCGAGAACTGTAAATCTGATGTTGAAGATCATCTGGGTCTACCAAACATAGTTTGGGAATTTCAAATGTTCAAAATGAATGATTCATCCCCAAAGTGTGATGTGACAACAGAAAATCATGTCATATTGCCAGTATTTATTGTGCCTACTGTTGGTAGTGCACAGTATGGTACTTTGAAGTCAAACTGCCTGAGTTCAAGTGCTGGCTCTGCCATTTACTAGCTGTGTGTCCTTGGGTAAGCTACTTAACTTCTCTGTGCCTCAGTTTCTCTCATCTGTACAATAAGGTCAATACCTATGAGCTAATGTACCTAAAGAACTTAGCACAGTGTCGGTTGCATAGTGGATATTTGATGAACATCAGCACTTATGTTAAATGTGCGGAGCTAAGCACGGAGTTACAGAGTTGAAGAACACACGATTCTCATTCTCGTCTGAGGCCAGTCCACCTCAGCCAGGCCAGGCCCCCAGTGGAGTTTGGTGCCTCACATCCCTCCCAAATTTCCACTTTGGTGCCAAGTTCAATGATGGCAAACACTGGGCTTTGTATACCTCATTAGCCACCCAGGTGCCTCAGTCGTTCCCATCTCTCCCTTGTTTTTATTAATAGAGTTTATAGAAGTTTTACATCGACAAAAAAAAAATGAGCAGATAGTACAGAGATTTACCAGCTGGTATGCAATTTCCCTATTATTAATGTCTCACAAAAGTGTGTTACTTTCTTTACAATGAATGAATATCAATACATCATTATGGACTGAGGTCCATGGTTTCCTCAGGTTTCCTTAGTTTTTTTTACCTAATGTACTTTTTCTGCCCCACTGTACCACATTACATTTAGTCATCATGTCATCTAGGCTCCTCTTGGTTATGACAGTTTTTGAGACTCCCTGTTTTAGATGACCTTGATAGTTCTGAAGAGTACTGGTTAGGCTTATCATGGGATGCCCCACTATTGGGATTTATCTGATGTTTTCCTTGACTGCATAGGGTTACAGGCTTTGGGGAGGAAGACCACAGAGGTAAAGTGCCATTTTTCATCACATCATATCAAAAGTATATACTACTGGGGAGCCTGAGTGGCTCTGGGTGGATCTGACTTTAGCTCAGATCATGATTTCACAGTGTAAGTTCAAGCCCCACATCAGTCTCCGAGCTGGCAGTGAGGAGGAGCCTGCTTAGGATTCTCTCTCTCCCTCTCTCTCTCTACCTCTCCCCCACTCACTTTTGCTCTCTCTCTCTCTCAAAATAAATAAGATTTTTAAAAAGTACGTACTATTAATGTGATTTATCATTATTGATGTTGACCTTGATTACCTGGCTTGAAGTAGAATTCATCGGTTTTCTCCACTATAAAGTAACTCTTTTGTCCCCACTTTCAATACTATACTTTTGGAAAGAAAACCACTATATACAATCCACTCTTCAGGAGTAGGGCTCCTCCTCCCTTTTTAAGGGCACAATTGACATTACCTTATACTGTATTTATATGCATTTATTAAGAGTTGGATGGATATTCTGCGATTGTGAGCAAGGGCTGTCAAGGAAGGAAGTGATTATCTCAGTTGGAAGGCTGAGCTCACAGCCTGAGGACAAATGCCCAAGTGGAGATGAGCTGGCTTTCTCCCATAGAAGTCAAAGCTACCAGATGAGGTAAAACAACCTGATAAGAGGAAGGCAGAGAAGTGGGTGGTGGCTATGGTGGGGGACATCCGTCAACAGTACACCATGAATAGAGTAGTCCTCTTCTATATGATTCAAAATCCCTTCTTTAACTAAGGCCAGTGATGATTCTTTGAGTTCCACTGTAGTTGTTATGCATTCACTATGTAAGGGGATTAAAAAAAAAAAAGCTGTCATTTTGATTGAGGAGGATTAGAAAAGAAGAACATTTTTAGACATTTCTAAAGAACTCATTTAGCTGCTTCCTAATTAATCAGTCCGTTTTGTGAGAGCAAACTGCTGTATAATTACTAGGGGAAAATTACTCTTAAAGAGAGACCCTGAACTGTCTACAGGAAAATGTGATTTCCTCACTGGTGCTCAGAAAGACTTAACCTGTTTAACATGGATGAACAATTTTATTAACAGAGTGATTACCCATCATCTGGTCATTAAGGGTCAATCCTATTTTATTTTTTTTTCTTTTTCTTTTATATATATATATATATATATATATATATATATATATATATATATTTAATTTCTTTAATGTTTTTACTTATTTTTGAGACAGAGACAGAGCATGAGCAGGAGAGAGAGAGGGAGACACAGAATCCGAAGCAGGCTCCAGGCTCTGAGCTGTCAGCACTGAGCCTGACACGGGGCTTGAACTCACAGACTGTGAGATCATGACCTGAGCTGAAGTTGGTTGCTTAACTGACTGAGCCACCCAGGCACCCTGGGTCAATCCTATTTTAGAGCTACTTCTTTACACAAGTGTTGATGAGGAAAGAGAAAAAACAATCTGGCCGATAGGCATGAAATCCAAAATTCTGAGACATCTACCAGACTATATTAATACTTTTCTCTCCATTGTGAGCACTGTACTTGATATCCTAGGTAGTTTTTATAGTATGTCTTGAGATAAAATCTCCCATGTGATAAATGCTAAGTTTTATTTAACAAGCAAGCAAGTCAGCATCTGGAAGCATCTGCAGGCAGATCTTTAACTTCCAGGAATTCTGTTGGGGATTTAGTGTTTCTATAGCAACATTTTGTTGTGGCATAAACTAAGTTTGAAGAATGCTGAAGGCTTTGCTTCTATAATGTTGTATTTCTTTCATCCCCATACCACACATTACAGAGAGTCTCATGATCTTACCTACTATACATATGTCTGTTTTAATTGTATTTTCTAACATTTTTCTCACCTGAAAAAATCATGTAACAACAGAAATTCCAACCATTTGAATGATCTTGGGAGAAAAAACTAACAAAATGGCTGCCCCTTGTTCAAAGCTGAAAATTTTCATGCAAGGCGCTTTACTTCTCCAACAGTAATACGCTTCCATTATAGGAAAATTGTCTAAGTTTGAAAGAAAAATGAGGACATCATTAAAACTATTAGTAAGGCTGGAAACAATGCAGTAATTTTTAACCTAATGGTGCTCTGAGAATGGCATGAACGTTTTTGATTATCCAGGCTTTGTTGATGGATGCGGGTCTTTCTGGTCCATTTTAATAACTAAGATTAGTTAGCTTCAAAAAAAGATTTGAGATATGACAAAAAAATTCCCATCTACAGGTTCCTGAGCACTTTTTTGACAACCTTGAATGTTAAGTTGTCTGAAGCTTCATTTTTATAGAAAATTAGTTTTCACCAGGTAGAACTGGAAATTACTGTCAGGGAAGAATAATTTCCAGTGGAGTTAGAATTAGTACACATTTTATGTTTTTACTGTTTATATATACTTCTTCCACTTCTTATGACCTGAAGTCATAATCTTTCCATGGTGATGTCACAGCCATTGCACAATAACTAATAAAAGATTTGAATCCTAGTCATATAAAAGCAAAAAACTGGACTATTGCCTGTGGCTTCTCATTTATTAAGGCAAAGATGAAAGAAGCATCAGATGCAAAATTTCAAGTGCAGATTTTTCTTCCTTAGGAATTCTTTGTTGAAATGGACTTGTTCCTAAGGTATTTGAAAATTTTTTCTTTGCTATATTAGAGAAGGTTTAACGTTCACTACTAATTAAGTTACAAACTTTTCATTAGGCCAAGTGAAATGTCCAAAAGTTGAGGTGACTGTGTCCAAAACCTTATTCACAACTAAATGATGAAATATGACAAGGATTCTCAACTGGGGAGCAGGAAGGCTAGGGAAATCAGGCCATACAGGTTTAAATATATTGAATGCTTCAGAGGCTAATCTAAGACAGCCTTAGTATAGTCCTTAATATTTCCACTTACAAAGGGAACAGTTTACATGTGGTTTCATCAAAGAGTCAGGAGGGTGGTTTCATCTTTGGAACATTCTAGGGTGGTTCTATCCAATGCCTGAGAACATACTGTGGTGTGATTTTGGGAAACCAGCAGGTGCCAAGCAATGTCCCTTAATAATGTCTAAATATCTGAAATTCTACTTTTAGAGTACACAGAGAGATGGCACTGGTGTAGAGAAGACAGTACCAACTTTGGAAACAAAACTCAATTCACAATCCAGAAGCCACATTTACCATCAGTAGGATTTTGAGCAACCTTAACCTCTCTGTAAATTAGAGATAATGGGATGTGTGGAGCCACTATCCTGGGCCCATCTTCCCTAAATTCAAACTCTCTCATCTCCCTTGTAGATAAGGGTAACCAGGTGACCAGTTGTGGTCAATGAGATGTAAATGGAAACCCTCTAGGGGCTTCTGGGAGGAGTTGTTCTTCCTTTTAAAGGGGCTATGCTCAAAGGAATTGCTCACTGGTGTCCCATCCTTTCCTTTTCTCTGTGAAACCTTGGGTTTCCTTACCCATCTTGCACTTAAGAGGAAACAAGAGAAGGAAGAAAAGCCAACATTCTAGATATGGCAGAATGGAAAAATGGGAAGGGTCTAGGAGTCTTTGATGGCATCATCTGGCTGGAAACACCAACTTCTATATTAATATAATATGAGAAAATTAATTGCCTTTGTGGTTGAAGCTGCCATCAGTGAGATATTCTAATTCCTGCAGCTGGAAGCATTCCTAACTGCCCCTCTCACCAAGCATGTTATAATGATTAAATGAGATGATAAAACCCTGGCATAGGATGTGGTTCACAGTAGGCAGAGAATAAGTGTTAGTCCTTTTCTCTACCCAATACCCTCCATATCTCTTTAAATACAAAGGCACATTAATATAATAACTCATTACATGGTTCATACTAAGTTATTTGTGTTGTTAGTTGGGTTTCTCTTAGGCAGCGATATAAAGGGCCTTACAGGCTATGTTGAGTTTGTGTTAGAAATGAGGAGCACTGAGGGCTATTTAAGTGAGGACACCATATGGTGAGATTCACAGTCTAGATAAATCAATCTAGAGTTTTTGTAGGGTATTCTTGGGGTGGGAATGGGCTGGCAGCAGAAAGAAGGAATTAATCTGCTGTAGCTGAAGTGTGGCAACAGCAGGGATGGAAAAGATGGGATGAAGGTAAACTATTAGGAGGTAAAATAACCAGGATTTGGTGTTTGACTGGATGTGGGTATGAGGAATAGGGAGGAGTCAAGGATGAATCCTAACTTTTGAGCTTGAACAACTACATGGATGGTGGTACAAATAAATATAGTTATCGCTGAGAAAAATATAGTTATTGTTGATTTAAGGAAATGTTGATGAGATCAAGCAGACTGAGCTGGTCATGTCCCTGAGGCAAGTTAGATATCTGACCCTGGGAGATTTGGGAGCCATTAGTTTAAAAGTAGTAGCTTAAATCATGGGAGTAGACAAGATGAACCATAAAGGGAATATGTAAGGTTATTTTTTTTTTTAATTTTTTTTCCAACGTTTATTTATTTTTGCGACAGAGAGAGACAGAGCATGAACAGGGGAGGGTCAGAGAGAGGGAGACACAGAATCAGAAACAGGCTCCAGTCTCTGAGCCATCAGCCCAGAGCCTGACGCGGGGCTCGAACTCACGGACCGCGCGATCGTGACCTGGCTGAAGTTGGACGCTTAACCAACTGAGCCACCCAGGCGCCCCGGGAATATGTAAGTTTAATTAATGAGTCTGAAGACAAAAGGTGTGGGACAGTGATCAAATTGATATAATAAACTACCAAGAAAGTAATTAAAATGAGTCTATTTATAACATAAGAAATGAGAGATTGCTAAAGAAGAATTTATAGTTGCTATTGTCTGTTATTTAAGAAGATAAAACATTTGCAAGAAGGAGGTATTTTCTTAAGAAATTAGAAAATAAACCAAAAATGAATAAGGACAACAGCTGAAATTACTTAATCAGAAAGTAAAATAATGGTAAAAGGAGAACTAAATTCAAGAGCTATTTTTATCAACAAAATAGATATGTAACTCACAGGTATGATTATAAAAAAAAAGAGTGTGAAATCATACAAGTTTGGAATAGAGACATAATCACAGATACAAAATAAGTAAGATTATAATAAAATATACATGCAACTCTTTGACAAAAGATCTGAGAACCTACAGTAAATAAGAGATTGTCTTATAAATTTTGAATTCCCAAAAGTGACCAAAGAAGGAATTGAAAATTTTGATAAATTACCACAGAAATGTTTAGATAGACGGTTAATAAATAATGATTTTAAAAGTCATCAGGATCAGATAATTTCAAGCCTGAGTTCCAGACAGATTTAAAGAATAGATAATTCCAGTAAGTTATTGCAATCCATAAAAATACAGGTTAAAAACTTCCCAATTCACACTATGAAGCTAGCATACTTTAATATCCAAGCCTGAAATCGAACCAGAAAAGATGATCAACGAATCACATTAATGAATACAGATGCAAACACTGTACATTTTATTAAATAGGATTCATTGGATTATCAAGAAATAGTCCACAGTTATCAACACTAGTCTATTCTAGAAATTTAAAGATAGTTAAATATGGGAAAATTTATAAATATTAATCAACAAATTAAAGGAGGAAAAGCATTCCATCATATCAGTAGATGCTTGAAAGGCTTTGGATAAATTCAGAAACTTTCTTAAAACACACATACACATACACAAAAAGTAAAATGGGAATAGAAGGAAAGTACTCCGATTATGACAAAGATTATTCATGGAAAACTAGCAGCAATGCATATCTAAATGGTGACATGCTGTGGTAGATCATACTCTTGTTCTTAATTGTCTGTTGTCTCACCTACAAAAGGATTATTCTTCCCCACACTCACTGACATTATGACATCATGAGGCTATGGTCTGGCCATTTTATTTGCTTTGGCCAATGAATATGAGAGGAAGTGATGTATGTCACTGTAGAGCTGATGCATTAGGACCATTGTATGAATTGGTCATTGCTATTTTCCCTGTTACAAGGATGGCAAATGTTAGTGCAAAGCTGGATCCTTAGCCTGGACTCTAGAATAAGAAGACAAAAGAGCAGAGCCACAGCTCACCCACAGCCTGTATATTAGGAAGTAAAAATTGAAGCTTTACTGTTAGCTGTAAGCCCCTGAGATTTTGGGGTTTATTATGACAACATATCATAGCAAAAGCTAAATAAAAAGTTACAACCAGGAGTAGAATGATGCCAAAAACAGACAAAACAAAAAGGAACCAACAAAAAGAAAACTTAAAATATGGGGCATTGGTTCTCAGGGCCAGGCAGTTATGGCAAGGAAATTGTCATTAGAGGCTGGAAAGATGGTGGTCTGAATGATGTAGTGGCCAAACATTCTCAGAATTATTGCCAGTGGTGTCTCCACAGGCAGAAAATGGACCAAATGAGCTTATGAATTCATATGAAAAGTTTGGGAATAAAATGCTACTAGTATGTACTGGTTGCTATGGTCTGGGTTCGGCAACTTATTACAAGGAGGAGATCAACTCAGGAAAGAACTGGCTGGCTTGCAAGCATGATTGGAAAATGGAACTGTGCATTATCTCCAACCGGTATAAATTCAAATTGGGAAGCACCCTGAGCAACAAGGGCCAACGAAGATAGTTGTGTGACAAGAACCAAATCAAGACTAGGGCCATCAAGCATTCCATGAAAGCTTTTGAACCGGTGAAGGTAGCACATAGTTGGAAAGGATGGCTCAGTGGAGAATGACTGTATCATGACTTTCCTACAGAAGTTCATAAGCTCAAAATGCTCCAAATTAAGTCAAGAGAGAATTGGCCAACGTTTTGGGGAGAGATGTACTGCTAAAAGAGCTATCAACCTATGGTGGCCATTGGCTATTCAAGACTTGAAACAATTTTTGGATCTCTAAGCTTCTATGGGCAGAGAGCGAGATGAGGGGAAAAAAGGTGCTGAGCCCCAAGGGAGGACATAATCTCCAATATCCTTTAAAAATGACCAAGAGAAATAATGGAAATAGAAAGAACTCTGAGAGGACAGTGCCTGTCTGATGGAGAGCAATGGCCTGGAATGCTACTTGTCGGGAGCAGAGATTTAGGACGAATCAAGAAATTCCCCTTTATACAGGATTTGAGGTCCTTGCAGCATTTCCTCTGTGGAATTTTAGGATTACTACAGATTGGTGACTGCTGTGTACCTTCCACTCTTCCCCCTTTCCAAGGCGAGTGTGAATAGAGGTTGTCCTATCTCTGTTTTCCACCACTGTACATTGGGACTACTAGAGGATACATTCTTTCTTGTCATTTTTTCGTTTCAAGATCCAGAGCAGCCACATCCAAATATGATGTAGGAGCTATTACAAAATCTTGAATGGCCTCGTCCCTCACAACTGGCTAGGACTTTTTAAAGGTTTTTCTTGGGGAAAAACAGATGTTTTTATTTTGTGAACGAAAGAAGGAAAGAAAATATTTCCGACCCAGGGGCAGACTGTGGTAGATTGTATTATTATTTCCAGTTACTTGATGCCCTCCCTGTTTGGGTTCTTCTTTTCCACAACATTGACATTAGGCTTGGCCTTGTGACTTGCTGTGGCCTGTGAATGTGAGTGGAAATGGTGCGTGTCACTTCTGGGCAGAAGTATTAAGGATCATCTCATGATATGGCCATCACTCTTTTTCTTCTATCACAGCATGGCAGATCCCAGACAGATACTCTGCCTTTAGTTTAGATCCAGAAAGAAAGACTTATGGAAGAGAACCACAACCTATTAGCAGCCAGTATATAATGTGGGCTAAAAATAAACTTGTGTTTCTCAAGGTCCGGATAATTTCGAGTTGCTTTGCTGCAGCATAAGCTAACTAGGAAGATGTGACTAATATGTCTGTATTCATGTGGCTAAAGCTGTTTCCATTAAAATAAAGAACAAGACAGGAATGCTTACTATCACCATTATTATTTAATACTGTCTGGAGAATCTACTAAATGCAATAAACATAAAATGCACTGTATAAATATTGAAAGAAAGAAGTGAAGTTTTTTGCTGATAATATAATTTCCTGCCTGTTATCACCAAGAAGCTCTAGTAAAACACAAGAAGAAGTAATAAAAGAATTTGATAAACTCAGATAAAAGAATTTGATAAAGATATAAAATTATTAGCTCCTTCTGTATGAGCAGCACACATATGAAAATGAGGAAAATATTCCACTCATAATACTGACAAAATCGATGAGTTTGGAATGAATTATACAAGAAAAGAATAGGATTTATATTTAAAATATCCTACTGGAAGGCAAAAATATGATCTGAACAAATAGAAATCTATACTATGTTCTTGAAAAAGAATACTCTTTATTATAAAAAATTCTGTTCTCCTGAAGTTAGTATATAAACTTAGTGCAACATCAGTAGAATCCGAATAGTATTTTCAATGGGATAAAATACTCTTAAATTGATGAATAAAGAACAGCAGCATTAAAATACTATATTAAAACTACTTAAAAGCCTGGTACAGTACAGGTACAATACTGTACCAAAAAATCAGTAAAAATGATAGAGAACTCAGAATTAGGTATCAGTGTGTGTGTGTGTGTGTGTGTGTGTGTGTGTGTGTGCGCGCGCGCGCGCACACGTGTGTATATGTGTGTATTTTATTGTGGAGAAATTTAATTGGTAGTCTCATCACAACTGGATATACTCTTAGAAGAAAATAAATTTGAGGTCCCTAGTTTACATTAATTCCAAAAATAAATTCCCAATAAAGAGTAGAAAGTAAAAATGAATACTAATCATTTTAGAAAAAAATTAGTGTACTTTCAGTATATGTACTTTGAATTGGAGAAATCTTTTAAATTAAGACAGGATATGTGATATATATATATATATATATATATATATATATATATATATACCACATACACACATAAAATGTTAAGGTAGTAAAGCTTTATGGTATTATTTATAGTGCAAGAGATAGAAAATCAAAGTCACTAGACAAACAAGTTAGGGAAAATATTTTAAATTCAATTGATAGATAAAAAATTACTATCTATACTAAATGAAAAGCTCCCTTACAATTTATAAGATACAATCAACCCAATAGCAAAATGGGCTGGGGATATGAATAAGCAATCAACAGAAGGACAAGTATGATAAAATGTTCAACTTTCCCCAGTAGGCAGGGAAATGGAAATTAAAATTGCCATGATAATACCCATCAGAGTAGCAAAAATAAAAGTGTAATAGCAGCTATTATTAGCAGAGATGGGAGCAGGGCAAGGGCACTCTCAGACATCACTGGTGGAAATGGAAAAAGGCAATTCATGATCTCTATTAAAAATTTTAAATGCATATACAATTCAACCATGCAATCCCACTCCTGGGATTCTGCTGTATAAAAATAAATGCTCTAGTACATAAGCATGTATATATTCAAGGATGATTATTGCAGCATTATATCTAATAATAAAAAGCTGGTAGCTAATCAAAAGTCCATTAATAAAAGAATAGCTGAATGAATTATAATAATTCTTACAGTAGAATATTATGCAAGAATTAAAACTTAATGATCTCTATATACTACTTGGCTTAAAGGAATTTCCATCCATTATATGTATTGCTAAGGTATAGAGAATTATATATCACTAATCCCTTTAAAAATGCCTCTTTACACCTTCTGTGTACGTGTGTGCATGTATATGTATATGTACATAAAATTATACCTGTGTGTACATAATGCATAAAGAATTATAGGAAAGGTTGTTCACTGAAATGTTAATAATCATTCTCTCAGAAAGGTGGATTTCAGGTGACTTCTAGTCTTTTCCTCAATGTATTGTTTGATTTTTTTTCCTTTTTTTTTGGCAATGACTGTTCAATTTCTATCAGGAGGAGGAAAAAGCAATAGACTTTTCTTCATTGTAGGGAGGAAAAAATTGGACAAATGCTTAGTGCTGTGTAAGTAGGGATACCTCATATTTTATTCATAAGCAATAAACACCTATAAAAAATGTAAATGTCCAAGATTAGGAGTTGGTTAAAGAAATTATCTGTCTCTGAAAATACTACAGAGTAACCATCTACAATTACGCTGACATTAAAATATTCATGTTTTATTGTTAATAGAAAGCAAAACTATATCATCAGGGAGTATGTGTGTATTTTTTATGTGTGTATGTATATATATGTGTGTATATGTGTACATACATAAGTATATATTTATATATACTATGATATATAAACATCTTAAAAGAGATACAACAAAACATACTAACAGGGTTGATTTTTCAGTGCCAGGTTTAAAACTTTTTTTCTCTCTATTTTCTAATTCTTTCCTTTCACATCATGTGTGACTTTTGGCAACAGAGAAAGTACTAAACTTTCCTTTTCTTTTTCCATTGCCCTTCCCCCAATTTGGGTTGGTTATTCTTCAATACGGAGGACGAAGAGGAATTAACAAGAGAGTGGAACACAGGAGATCTTTCTGGTTCTCTGTTTCATAATTTGCAGTTGTGCTAGAATTTAGCTTTCATTAGAGGAAATAGAAATACATTCCTTTAGGGTGCCTCGTTGGCTCAGTCAGTTGAGTGTCTTAATTTTGGCTTAGGTCATGGTCCCAGGGTCATGGGATCAAGCCCAGTGTTGGGGTCAAAGCTGAGCATGGAGCTTGCTTGGGATTCTCTCTGTCTCCCTCTGCTCCTCTCCCCTGCTCTCTCTCTCTCTGTCTCTAAAATAATAATTTTAAAAATGTGCTCATTACTCTCATTTTTCCCTTGTTGATAAACCTTAAAGTCAAACACGAAAAGGTGATGTTAACCTTACTAGTTCTAATCATGGTTGCATGCCATAAAGATTAATATTTTCCTTGATTATTCCCTTCCCTTTTCCCTGGACCATTTCCTGTGTACCTTAATGAACCAGTGTGTTCATTCCTACAAGGTCTGTTTATGAGCTAGAAAGGAAAGACAGACTGTCACTTCAAAGTCATAGCTTGTTTTAACACACTGGACCTGATTCACCCTGTCTGACTCCAACTGATTACTGGTCATTTCAAAAAACTAAACCCAAGGATAAAGGTTACCAACTCCAAAGAAATCCCAGAGACTGTGCTGCAGGCACTAAATGAATGTACAAATGAGGAGTCCCAGCAGCGGGGTGTGAAGGAAACTGGGTCATCTCCCAGCCCAGTTCCTGGGGGCACAGCCTAAGACTGGA
The DNA here is from genome assembly GCF_027475565.1 of Acinonyx jubatus. NCBI lineage: Eukaryota > Metazoa > Chordata > Mammalia > Carnivora > Felidae > Acinonyx > Acinonyx jubatus. The sequence continues at coordinate 113,228,454 of NC_069387.1, read as the reverse complement.
GACAGCTTGGTGTTTCTCCCTTTAGAACGCAGGGATTTAGCCGACTTTTCCCCTGCCCGCTGCCAACCTGTGCCCAGGTTTCTCCCAGAACTTAAGACACTCATTTCTCAATGTATTCAATAATTAGATTCCTATACATGCAGGGAAAAATTTTAATGTTCATACAAAAATCAATTTTCTCTAAAAAGTAAATAAAAAACAAGGAATATCTTCTGGGAAGTTAATTATATATATATATATATAATTATATATATATTAATTATATATATATAATATATAATATATATAATATATTATATATATATAATATATATATAATATATATAATATATATATATTAATATATATATAATATAACCCTGTTTGGGGTGCCTGGGTGGCTCAGTTGGTGAAGCATCTGACTCTCTGACTCTCAGTTTTGGCTCAGGTCATGATCTCACTGTTGGTGGGTTTGAGCCCCACATGGGGCTCTGTGCCGATAGCACAGAACCTGCTTGGGATTTTCTGTTTCCCTCTCTCTCTGCCCCTTCCCTGCTCTCTCTCTCTCAAAAATAAAAAAAAAAAATTACAAAAAATAAAATGTTAAAAAAGGTTTTTTTTTCCTGTTTCATATTAATAGAGGAATAAATAGTTAAGGGGAGAAAGTTAATTATATAATAATGACCAACAAGAAATCACTAGATAATGGTTAATTAAATTATAGACAACGCGGGCTTACAAAAAGTAGCTATGTTTCAAATGCCGCCATTATGGGAATACTTGCATGTGAAATCTTTGTCATGCTCCGTGATGTCCAGGTTTGGTACTTTCTTCAATGTTGGGAGGATTTTAATGAACTATATTCTAAATCTGCGAATGTCTGCATTTTATTACCTTTTGCAAGATGGGCTAATAACCTCCAATTTTACATAAGCCTTCAGTGCTTTTTTTTATGGAGCCTCCCTACGCTGCTAAATGATATTAACAGTAACTGTTTTGCCTAAAAGATAAAACTAAGTTAGAAAACACACAAATTCATGTGGCTCAAATAGTACAGCCTCGTGTGACCTTAGAAGGAAAGAAGGAGAAACAGAGAATTTACTCAGAAATACCTACCCTAACAATTTATTGTACGTAGACATAATGGACATACAATATCATATAACTAATATAACACAATATGAAACATGCATATGTATTGTATATACATTATATATATATATATATATATATATATATATATATATATATATATATAAAATATAGGTAAATAGCAAGGAGTAGAAATTTATAGAAATGAAATATTTAAAGTTGGCCAACACTTAAACATACAAGTCAAAACACCAAGAGTTTGTTTGAAGGGAATGAATAAATACATTAATGCCTTCTAAGAAATGAGGGTTTTTTTTAATGCATTCCTGCCAGCCTCTAAAAATTTCAACTTGGTGAACACAATTAATGATGATGATGATGATGATAATAAATAATAATAATGAAAACATAGTGATTAAGCACATGGGTTCTTTAGTTAGATTGGCCGGCTGGCAATCTTGGCTTTGTTGCTTTATATCTTCGGATAATTTCCTTAACCTCTCTCTGTCTCAGTTTTCAAATATGTAAAATGAGAATAACAATAGTACTCTATTGGCAAAGTTGTTGTATAAAATGTATAAAATGCTTAGAATCCTGTGTCGGATATAGTCAACTCTTAATAACTGTTCAAAAAAAAAAAGAAGGAAAAGAGGAGATAACCAATGCCATGCTCTGTATCTTGATGAGACTAGCTTTATACCATTTGCACTTGGCTTTGTTCTATGTTCCAGTGAAAGAGTCTTCCAAAATTTTGGCAGGCATTTTAGTCTCATGTTATTCTGAAATTTGCATGTGCACATTTTAAAACAATGTTAATTTAATCCAGGGACCGATGGAGACTTAATACTTGTCACTGGTCAGTTTTAAATACAAATCAGAATAGTCCTATTCTTGCATAGCTGTGTTACCTAGTTCTAATCTGAGAGATGGTTCTTGGCTTGGGATACACTCCCGCCCAACCCTTGATTTGAATGTTAAATCAAGCGGTTCAGACTCAGGCCCCCAGTGGGTTTCAGTTAATATCACTCCTGAGGAGTGTTGCTTCCCCACATCTTTGTTATGTATACTTCAATAACATTTATATAAACAAAAAAAGAGGGCATCTCTGCCTCCCAAGGTGACCAGGCATCCTGTGCGGAGGTCCCAGGCTCTGTGGATCAACAAGAGGTGGCTCCGTCCTGGGGAAAGTTGGTTTTAGATAAGTGGGACATCAGGAGGGATGTGGTGGGCAGGGGCCAGAATTAGGTTTAACACAGACAGGCCAAGCCAAGGAGAGGCAGAATCAGCCCCAGGATGGGGTAGGGGGCAATGAGTCTCCTCAAGGCAAAGAGATGTAGAAAGGGGGGCTGTTTCATAGGGGTCTTATAATGTGTCAGAGTCCCTGTGCTTTCAGAAAGCTGCACTCATGTGGAAAGGGGGCTCTTAGTTGTCAATATAAACCACATGATTTTAAACTGACACCATGTGTTTATTCTTCGGCCAATGTCTAATCACAACTATAGTCCAACGGACTTCGAACTGTTGAACAGAGACCCACAGAGAGAAACACAACAGAATGCATTTCATGCATCCATTCATTCTTAACTGAAACCCAAGTTTCATAGAACATTGCTTATTGTTATTGCATGTGGCCCTCTGATATTTGCCCTGCCTTGTGTTCACTCCCCTTCCCTCCCTTGCATTTCTTAATGTTTATTTTTTAGAGAAAGAGACACAGAGCGTGAGCTGGGGAGGGGCAGAGAGAGAGGGAGACACAGAATCAGAAGCAGGCTCCAGGCTCTGAGCTATCAGCTCAGAGCCGGACGTGGGGCTTGAACTCACAGATCTTGAGATCATGCCCTGAGCCGAAGTTGGACGCTTAACCGGCTGAGCCACCCAGGCACCCCTCCCTTGCCTTTCTAAAGATGCTGGTTGTGACCCACCAAACTGACCCTACGACTTACTGATAGGTTGCTATCTGCAGAATGAAAGCCCGTGTTAGCTCCTGTCAGTTCTGCTGCTGGTTCATGCAGCACAGGCCATGGCCACGTCTTCAAGCAAAGCCTCTGAGCCACCTTCCTCTCCCCCAGTCTCTTCTCCCTGGCCTGTAATGACCACTCCCTCAGTTTATTCTTCCCTTTCACTTTTACCTCATCCCTCAGTTTGAGAGAGAAGAAAAATGCATTTCCCCAAATACGGAAAACACCTCTTTTGTGGGGCCAAGATGATTTTAGGGATAGGCTAGTGAACATATATTTTACTAGCTTTATCCTTTTTTTTCCTGATTGCTTTCTCTTCATAACAAGTGATGCTGGCTTTCTCTCTAAAACGATTAAAGCTAACAGCTGAATTTTATTGAGCTCTTATATGTCAGGCACTATTTTAAGAACTTTACCTATATGAACTTGTTTAATCCACACCATGATCCTATGAAGCAGTTACTCTCAGTATGACCATTTGACAGATGAAAAAATGGGTGCACAGAGAGGTCAAGAACTTGCCCAAGGTCACACAGCTAGTAAGTGGAGGAATCGGGAAATTGTTACAAGAAAGTCAACTCTAGAAACAGCCTGGATTAAAGGATTAAAGTGCTCATTCTACCACTTTTTAGCTGTATGATCCCAGGCAAATTATCTGACTTGGCCAGGCCTCAGTTTCCTCATTGAATCTAACATACCACCAATTTATGCGCCACTAAAAAAGAACTAAAAGTATAAATCGAATCATGACTTACATGCTTTCTTATCAATTACACGGTGCATCCTGATAACAGATAATGTCAAAATAATGAAAGAAAAAAGTAACATCGTAGAATCAATGAAATATCCAAATATTACCTACCTCACAAGAGGTAGGGAGAACAAATGAATCCAATGTATACTCTGGTTCCTGGCACATAGGCAGTTTTTCCTAAATGTTTAGCTATTCCAGGTGTTAAAATGATTGTGCCCACTCGCTAAATGGAGGAACCAAGGCTCAGAGAGATTAAACTACCGTTTTCAGTCTGCCCAGGTAGGAACATTGGCGGTGCCCTGATCTAGTAGAGGTCTTGAACTGTCCTGCTGGCTCTGGCTGCCTCTCCCCCTGCGGGTGAGGCCTGGCCTCTATGGGGACACCAGGTCATTGTGTTTTTCCCTTTGCTTTCAGTGCCTAAACCAAGAACTCCTGGGACCGTTACCTACAGGGTCTCCCAGATGGACTTTGCCTTTCCTCTTTCAATAGTACTGAAGGTTGTAGCAAAGTACTCACTTGCCTCACATTCCCGGGAGGGTGTCTAGACTCTGCTCAAGACAAATTACTAAATGCATAAAATGCCCATTCCACGTAACGACTTTACTTCCACTTTTCACAAGACGCTCGGGTGTAGCCAGAAATAGTCCAAACCCTATAATCTTTCATAGAGCTGCGATAAGTTAAGTGGGTAGTGTTGCTCCATAATTCGTCTCCCAAGCACTTAACATTGACATATGTCCCTCCTCCTTTTGCTCACAGAATAGACGTTTGAAAAAATGTCACTTGTGTGTGAAGGAGGAAAAAAAATCACTGAAATGTGGATTTCCACTTCCACCCCCATCTGTAAGTTCTCAGAGCCCCTGTCAATGCTCTTTTGAATGGATATTTCTCTATGAAACACACACGCCCCTCCTTGCCTACACCCGTGTGCACATGCATGCATCAATGAGTGCACATGCATGAATACTTCACTCCTTCACATGAACATCTCAATCACATGGATTCTCCAACTTGTATTTTAAATATTTTTGTACCATAGTCTCAGGTTTGAGTAACCATTTTACATTTGGTTAATGTGCATCAGAGCTGGCAATAGGTTCTTTAGGAGGCAGGACAGAAAGGGCTAACTTGGTAACAGCTAGAAGACAGAACAACAAGACCCCTGCTTAATATTGGGGTCGTTGGCAGGCTGCCTTAGAAGGAACACCATCCTCTGGGAAGGCGGGCACTGGATGGGGTAAGCCCTGACTTCCACACCTAAGCACAATCTTTCTTGTAGAAAGAGCATTAGGTCTTGGGTGATGACTTAGGGCAGACATTCTCATATTGGAACAAAGGTTAAATCTGACACTATTAATGATAGCTTTTCCAGATAATTATTTTCTCTTTTACTCTGTTGGGACTGCTTATGTTCTCAGAGAAAAGCTTCCCGTGGTGAGCTTTTCTTAACTTGTAGCCCACCCTCCTTTGTCTTCAGAGAGAGCACAAAAGATAGTTCTGCCCAGTCGTAGACATCCATTTTCCTGCTGTATCATCATGACAACATATCTCAGGCATTTTGCAAGCTGAGAATTGTCCTCTAGAGGGAAGAATGAGAACACACATATGGGAAGGTGGATGTTCAGTCTCCCCTGTATCTCCTTGAGACGTCTGAATTTTAATGCTTTGAACCATGACCCTAGCTGAGGGCTTTCTATTGCTTTTCTCTCAGGCTGCACCCTCCTTAGTGGCCCTGTTACAGTCAGCTGTCCTTTGTTGTTAACTGACATTCATAAGTCCAAAGGGAGCCTGAGGAAGGGACACACTCTTTCCTCAGCTATTTTTTTCAAACTGCACTATGGGCCCTCCAGCAACTAGGTCAAGTGGCTCATAGAGTCTCAGCTTGAGGCCTGGGTTCTGTGTGGCTGGGGCAAGCTTGTTCCCCAATGCAGGGAATCACTAGGCTTCCCCATCTCTTGGAGAAGTGGTCCAATGCCCTTTCTCCAGCCCAGAACAAAGGAATTGTTTTTCAAGGAAAAAGAATATTTAGTTACTTTACAGATCTGAATCTAAAAGTGTTCCCCAAAGGCAGTTAAACCTAAAGGTAAACTTTTAGTCTCTACCCACAAAGGTATCAATTTAATGGAATGTTTTCCAACTTCAAAATTCCAAAGATCCACCTAGGAACCCTCATTTCGTTCATAGTTTGCAATGGCTGAATACAAGTTTGTTGAAACTCTCATTATTTAATATTTTTCTATTTTGTGATTTTCATGGACTGTCTAGAGTTTCATTGTGTGGTATACCAGCCAAAATAGGCTGGGTTAAGCTACAGTAATAAACAGTTAACAAATCTTAGTGACTTAAAAACATTCTTCATTTCTTGCTCACTATATGTGTCTATTGTGGGTCAGTTATGAGCTCTATTCCATATTGTACTCACTCCAGGATCCAGGCAAAAGGAAAAATGACCATAGAAAATTATACACTAGTCCTAAAAGTTTCTGCTTGGAAGTGACATGTTATTTGTTTCTATATTTTCTTGCTAAAGCTAGTCATGTGGCCTCACTTAGCATAAAGTGGACAAAGAGATGTAATCTTATCACATGTCCAGAAGGAGAATTGGAAACCTTTTGTAGATAGCACTGATTATTATATATGGATATAACATAATAACCAATAGCATATTTTGCATACATGGGTTTTTTTTCTCTTTTTGCCAAATTTTGTATAAGTCGAATAACTTTTTAGATGCGTATTTCTTTTTTTTTTTTTATTTTTTTTTCAACGTTTATTTCTTTTTGAGACAGAGAGAGACAGAGCATGAACAGGGGAGGGGCAGAGACAGAGGGAGACACAGAATCTGAAACAGGCTGCAGGCTCTGAGCGGTCAGCACAGAGCCCGACACGGGGCTCGAACTCACGGGCCGTGAGATCATGACCTGAGCCGAAGTCCCGAAGTCGGATGCTTAACCGACCAAGCCACCCAGGCGCCCCTAGATGCATATTTCTTAAAGATGTCCAATGACTTCCAGTGAATTTCATGTGGAAATGTTAGTGAATGCAATCATTTATACTGACTCGGTGCAAACTTTAAACAAATTACATGGACTTGTATCTTGGCCTCCAGCATTGCTCTCGATAACAACAGTTCAAAGTAAAGTAGGCAATAAAAGAGTCATAATATTCAAATCTGCTTCCTCAATTGCCTAAGAATTGTTTCTCTATTGTCTTTTTCAAGTTAATGATGACTCTCTACACCTTTGTATGGAAAGATCTCCAACATTACCAGATCCAGCTAAAACCTCACCAGTTTGCAAATTATCCGTCAGCCATTGTCTGAATCTATGCAATGCTTTGGATGTCTAAGTGAACATGTGTGGCTTCAGGTGCTATTTTCCAATCTTTTCCAGATGATCCCACATGGAAACTTGCTCAGACACCCAGGTACATATTACCTCTAGCTATGGACAAGTCCATCTACAATCTAATCATACTCTCCATACCCAATGACATTAAATTTATGTAATAGCAAATGGGCCAATGGGCTAATATCCAACATTAGCTTCAGGAGCTGGCTGATGTCCAAGGTAAATCAAGATACCCAGGGAGGTAATAACACAAAACATCTTGGCAAAATCAAATTCAAGGACAACTATTGTTCAGAACCAGATCTGCAACTGGTATCTGTGCAAATATTGGCTGGACAGACTCAGCTGGTGACTATTCTGGGCAAGTTGTCTTGTCACAACTACAATATGAAAGGCAATGTGGCACTACTTTCCATGTTTTGTGAAAAGTACAGATCACGTTCAAACTGTTGCTGTCCTCATTGAAATATCCATCCTACCATTCTATGTATATATTATAAGTGTACTTCAACACTTATAATTTGTTATGTATTTTTTAATAATTTAAGGCCACTTTACCAAAATGGCATTCATGGGTACTTACGTGTGTATGTGGAAGGGGGTGGGGGAGAGAAAGAAGATTTTTAAGTACATTTCAGAAAGACTGGATAAAACAAAGATAAATAGACTTCTTTACTATAAGACTTCGCAGTACCTTTAAAATGCTAACGTGATTGTAAATCTTCAAGAGGTACCTAATGTTTACCAACATAAATGACTACAGTACATTTTTTAAAAATTAAAGAAAAAAAAACAAAATATCATTACCATAGAAGGAAATGTTCTGCCTATTTCCTGACCTACATGCTCTACGAAAACTTCTTACAAAGGGTATTCAGCATCTCTCCTTTAATGTGATATTCACCTCATGGTCCTTCCCAGAGGGTGGAAAACCAAAAGGGCAAGAAACAGTGATGGCATCAGAAGGGGCTGGGCTGACTTTCTTTTCTTTTCTTTTCTTTTCTTTTCTTTTCTTTTCTTTTCTTTTCTTTTCTTTTCTTTCTTTCAAGATTATTCCTTTATTTTGAGAGGGGGAGTGGGAAGAGACAGAGAAAGAGAGGAAGAAAGAGAGAGAATCCCAAGCAGGCTCCCAAGCGTGGAGCCCAACACAGGGCTCAATCCTACAAACCCTGAGATCATGACCTGAGTCAAAATCAAAAGTCAGATGCTTAACTAACTGAGCCACCAGGCACCCTGGGGCTGGGGCTTTCTTAAAAGAAGTTGTAAATGATGAAAATAAAGGGAGAGGGGAAGAAAAGAGAACAGCCTATAATGATGGGGGTGCCAGAATAGTTTTGGGGGGGAATTGAATACAAGAAAAGAAGGGTGAAGTGTCTTCTGGAAGCCTTGAGATGCATGACAGTTTTAGAAGGAGGAGAATGAGAAAACAAACACTTAAGAAATGATGTTGTGAATTATGACCTGGATCCCCTTTAGCATTCTTTGAGAAGTGCAAGAAAGGGAAAGATAGTGATCACACCTGGTTATTGAACTGTGTTTCTTTGAATGTTTACCATGTTGAGACTGGCTCCTTGAGCCCTGGGATTTTTTTCAGGTTATAACACAACATCTCCACAGTGATATTCCACAAAATATTTTTAAAGAATTGCTTAGTATCACTGCTTTTCAATCCTACACAACCAGGACTACATATAGGGAATTAAACAAAATATTAATTGCTTTTGGCCCAAGGGCCTTTTAAGATTCATGGAACAAGGATTAGAAACAATGATATATTTTTTTAATTCTAAAGATTGAAACAAAACTAAGAATGAATTTTTGAGCATGACACAAGGTTACATCTTAGAAATTAATCTCATAAAGAAAACATCAAAGCAATACTTTCCCACAAAATTTTGTTGCTTTAAGCACAAATTTGTCAATTTGAGTAAAAGCATTAATAACTCCATTTTCAATTTATTCTAAGCCTAAGCCATCTGTTTGGCTAACTATGGATATTAGTTGTGTTAACATATCATATATCTCATCAGATTGTTAGGATTAAATTAATTAATATATGTGAAACACTTGGAACAGAGCTATCATGTAGTTGATTACATACATTTAGCTGTTATTTTTATTACCAAAAGTTATCACTTTAAAACATTTTTTTTTGCATTTTTTGCAATATCTCTGATGTTGGGATGGGGTGCCATAAATTGACTGGGAGCATTTTTTTTTTTTTTTTTTACTTAGTGGTATGTAAGAGTGTTTCTGAGCATTGAGTCAATAAAATATTCCTTTGAGTCAATAAAATATATTATTTTTATTTCCTTTTCTCCATTATTTTTGGATGTTTTGCTGTGTTTTTCTCTTCCACAGGGATTGCCTGTCTTTTCATACCCCAAGAGTTAAATACACACCTCATATATTATAAGAAAACTAAGTACTACCAGCCCTACACCCCTACCCCTAGAAGGCCTGTCAGGGTGAAAGATATTTGTTGATAAGCAAGGTTTCAGCTGATATATTTCCCATTTATTATACTTTGGGAAATATTTGATAAAGGATTTGAAATAAACAACAAATTAATCAGAAGACAAACTTCAAGACACTGCTGATAGGGAAGAGAAGACTTGGTGTTGAGTAATGAGCCTTGTAAAATACATAGACATTTTTGTAACCAGTGTCCATGTAATCAATTTGCTGGGTTTACTAATTATCTCCATTTCCTTGAATATCTGTAGTAGAAACTTTGGGTACATGAATCTGTATCATTTAGGGGCTTTTGGTTACAAGCAGCAGAAACTGATTCTTGCCTACTTAAACAAAAGGAAAATTTGGGGAAGGATATGAAATAGTAAAAAGAATAGACTCAGCTACTGCTCCCAATAAAGATCCATTTGGGACCTTTCTTTCTTGGGAGCTACTGCTGGACAAAATGGGTCTACTCTTTTTTGGGCTGTTTGTCATCCTGGCCAAGATCAAAAGTGTGGGGAAGGAGCCCATGAATGGCATGGGTCATATGCCTGTTCCTTAGTGGAGACAGAGCAAGGCACCTTGACTGTAATCTTGCAAAGCTGTCTCTAATCAGGATGAATCAATCTTCAAGGAACCAGGTACTATTATCAAGGGAATGTGGAATAGACGCTGGCTTGCCAAAACCCAACAGATGTCCACTACCAATTTGAATGACAACAACCAGCAGTTGGTCACTCTAGCATGCTAAATGCCACAATCAGTTATGAAAATCCATTGCAAACTAGAAAGAACCATAAGCATACCTTACAGTCCTTGTATTCTAGAGGACGTTATAGCACTGTAAATAAAGGAGGAATTGAGGGCAGCATGGGTGGGGCAAATACCATCCAGTCCAACCCACTGTCGATGTTCACACCCTACATGGAGCCCCATATGGGTGAGATTGCAGGCCATGAGGAAAAGCACTTCCCAAGGGCACCCCCAGATTCCTCCTTGTCCTTGACATGCTTACCCAGTTATAAGTGCTGCCTATCATACAGGTCAATCTCATTAGCTCATGCTCAAAATACCCAAATTTGTTTTGATGCACAAGATTAATTATAGCTGGTGGCTTGACTTATACATCAGATGATTCATCATGTACATGCAAACAATCTTCACTGTTCCCAGGGTTGCATGAGTCAACTTGCTCTCATTAACACGGGTGAATGCTAGCTGGCCTTGTTCCCATCCCCTAGCTTTTTGGTGTTTTATTCCGCTCCCAGGTGCCACTTTTTCCTTCCTGACTCACCTTCATCTCCTTGTCTTTGCATTTGCAGTCCTACTGATTACACAAACAAATGCCTACTCACAGGGCACATGTTCCTGCCATGGAGAAAACCAAACCAAAGGAGAGCTGCTGAGCTTGTCACCTGCTTTCTTGGCAGGAGCAAGGCATTAATTTTTGCAAAAGCAGCTGCAGCAAGAAGCCTGTCCCTCAGGCTTGGCAGGAGCAGAGGGGCAACAAAGACTTCATGGGGATCTAATCTGCAAAAGTCCCTGGGGCGGAGTCTTTCTTGTTTCCATCTGCCACTTTTTTCAAAGTCTGCTTTATTATTAGTGCATGTATTGAGAGCTACCTTTTCCACTCTGGCTTAAATACAATATTAAAGACGTCTAGGAAGATACCATTAATTTAAAAGTTGCCAAGTCAATACTTTTGTGTAAACTGGGATAGGAGACTGAGAGAAACTATAGATATTTCTTGTTCAACATAGCATTTCAACAGAAGATCAGACAGCATTATTTTGATTTCTGTTTCTGCTTATTTATGCATTAATGTGTATCACGTGCATGGTTCTATTAATGGCTGGTCCTGCACAGAGGCAGGTCTGACAATTCCAAGAAGCGTTTCCACAAGCTTACTTGTGAATTATTCATCCCAATTTGCACTCTGCAACCTGACTTGCTTCCTATCCTTTTGGCTCCTGAGCTCTGCTTTTCCATTTGTGACCTTGCCATGTTCCTTAGATCTCACACTTGGCATCGGTTTTTTAATTATAGCTTTCTACTGCCTTTTTTGAAGACAGTTCAGATTTCTTTCTGACTTCATTTCCTTCATCCATCAGCTCAGACTTCAGCACCTTCAACATCTCCTCTTTGACCTGAGAATGCCTATGAAAGATATCTGCCTCAACTCTGTGAGCAGAACCCAGAAATTTAATGAAAAAAAAATGAATGAGGAACTTGTGATCTATTTGAGGAAACAGGGTTTACATATATTGAACAGCAAGATTTTGGTGCACACAATAAATATTCAGAGATGGAGCACACTTAAAGTCCAGCTTGTGAAAATAATTTTGAGGGCTAGGGGTGATAAATAAGATTTATCTTCCATACAAGTTCCAATCAGCTGGTAGTACCAACTATAGAAAAGGATTTTGCAGCTTCATCTAGGTAGAGCAAAACAGAGCATCCTGATTAGTGAGGTTGGCCTTGAACAAGGCAACACACATTTGCTATCTCTGCTGTGATAAATGACCCACCATTTAGAAATTTTAAAGTAGAAGAGATTTTTTTTTTTTAATGACATCAGTGTTTTAAGGAGATTAATTTGGCTCTGTATAGAATGGATTAGAGGAAGATAGGGTATTCTCAGAAAAACAAGTTAAAAGGCTCTTGTAGTTTGATCAAGGATTGACAAAATGGCAAAACATAGCTCCCCAAAGGCGGCAAAACAAATGATATAAACTGGTGGACTGCAGTTCTCTGGGAAGGAAGAGGGCTGAGCCAGGGTACCTGAGATTTGGCTGGATGTGGGCAGAAAGTCAAAGTGGCAGGATCAGTGATTCCTTATGTGCCCTCCTAAGGAGGAACCAAAGATCAGAATATTTATTCTAGTGGGCATCTGTATTGAGGGCAACAGAAAACTATGTTCAATGCCATTTGTCAATGGAGAGAGTTTGACTATGACCTTTCCTGAAGGACATGAAAGATAATCAGTTTAGACCTTTGGATGGGGCTGATGAGAATAAAAGCAAGGGCTGATGAGAGTCTGTATTTGGATGGCCACAGGAAATAGAAAGAAATTGATACAAAATATTTTAAGATGTAAAATAGCATAGATTAAAATATGATAAGAATGGCCTTTTGTGAGTGACTGCAACAGAAATGGAAAAAGTAGAAATGACTCTCTAGTTTCAGATCTGAGAGATTGGAGGGACCTTTAAGAGATAGAGAGAGAGGAAGCTGTGCTGGAGCATTTGCCCTGACATCTGTCTTCTTTTCTCCTAAAGATCTGGAGCTGCACATTTTTAGCTGGGTATGTTACAGCTAATGGAAACACTACAATTTTCAGCCTCTTTTGCTGCTGGATGCCCAAGTGAACAAGTCTTTGCCAATGGGATATAAATAGAAATGACATCTGTAAGTCCATGGTTGTACTTTTAAGAAGGTACGTGCCTTCCTCCTCCTTGTTTCTCCTTCCTGCTGCCTAGATGGCATCTGAGGTGATGTGATGAGCCATCTGAACCATATGGGCAAGGACGATTCTCTAGAGATGAAAAAGTGGCATGATGGAAGAATTCTGTCCCTTGATCCTGCCACATGAGCCCAGGACTGCTAACACCTGGGCTATTACAGAGGTGAGGGGGTGGAGATCTATCTTTTCTAATTTACTATTGTTTTGGTATGACATCTGCACCAATAAACTAACTTCTAAAAGGAGTGAATTCTGTAAGGAATGTATTAAAAAGCACATGCCAGATAATCGGGCATTTTGCAATGAGATGATTGAACTGCTTGGTGTAATCTTCCTAAAGATCAGAAAAATAGAGGAGATGCCAGAAAACTAGAGACAACCAAAGGTAGGGAGAGTGGAAGCAGGTGTGTCCTGCAATGAGAGCCTCGTGAGCACGGAGGTGATCCAGTTCTAGAACAGGAGGATCCATGAGTGTTCGGAACAGGAGAAGATGCACTGCAGGAACCAACAAAAGCTCACGAAGAACAAATACTAATTCTTCTCTGCTTGTGACTGCAGCCACTGTGCTCAGTGCTTTACATGAATCATCTCACTTCATCCTCACAATGATCTTATAAACTAGTTATTATTATTGTTCCCACTTTACAGATGAGGAAACAGAAGCCCAGAGGGTCTAAATTACTTGCGCAACATCACTAACTATGAGTAGTGAAGCCCAGAGCCAAATCCTGGCTGCCTGATGCTGGAACCTGGGCTCTTAGTTAGGACACCAGACAGCTCCTTCCAGTAGCACAGACTTCTCCCTCTTGGAGCACAAAGCCCAGGAGGAGAGACTCTTGGTCATCTGAATACAGCCAGATACCATAGGGGAAAGTACCAGGTGCGTGGACACATGACAGGGCCAAGAAAAACGTGGCATTCCCCAAAAAGAGCTGAGGAAGGCAGAAGAAGCAGAGTGTTCTTCAGACAGAAGACACAGTAGACATGCAGAAGTAAGCAATAGAGGGGAGAGCCTGGCTTAGTGTATAAATGCAAGTGTTTCCAGTATGACTGCAGGATAGAGGGCAGTCTGAGAAACGAGGCTGGGAAGGTAGATGATCCATAGCATAAAAGGCTTTGTATGCACATATATAAAAATTTTGGACTTTTGCATGAAAGTAGTGACAGCCATTGAAGGATTTTAGGCAGGAAACGATAAGATCAGATTTGTGTATTAGAAAGAGTGCTCCATTTTCTCTGTAGGAAATGGACGTAGCAGCCTCCTTCCTCCTCCTCAACAGAACCCCCAGCTTGTTCTGAGCAGTCATGTACATTAGGGGACTCTCCTGGGGGGGTGGCTCTAGAAAGGTTTCCTCGTGCCTAACTGCAGCACAAGAGAAGGGATCACCCTATCTCTGGACATTTTGGGGACAAGTTATGACACCAGAAATGGATATGGTTATCAACCTACTAGGCTGAGAGTGAAGCTACCACATGGGGGAGTTTGAGGCTAAGAGATGCAGAGGGAAATGGCACCAGAGCACTTTAATTTGCCAGGTTGGGGCTCCCTTTTGCCATTGCTGCTACAGGGAAGCCTGGAGAGAAGGCATGCTGCTGTCACAAAAAAGCTCACTATTGTCAGTTTGCTGGAGATGTCTCTCCTGCCTTTCCAGATTCATTCTCCATCCTTTTTCTCCCAGTTGCAGGATGCAGGAAGATGCTGTGTCTAGGGACTGCATCAACAGGCTTACCCTCCCTGCAGCTGTCCACTGAGTTGGGACAATGGGAGAACCAGCAAGAGATTAGAGGGAGGAGGGTAGTGAGGCAAGAGTATTGCCTCCTATACATCCTCCCCTTGAGGGCCCTGCAGAAGGCAGCCTCCCTCATGCAGTTTCCAGCTCCAAAGAGGCAAATCTTTCTTCACAGTCCTCTTGGTCTCTGAATTCCAGTAATGGCTCCCCTTCTTCCTTCTTCCTCCTTCGGGCCTAAGATGGGGAATAGTGCCTCACTAGCCCTGAGCAACTACACTCCCCCTTGTGGTTTCTCTATACCCTTTGAAAATAATTCCTTTATTAAACTTTATCCAGCATGTCCCAGTATGAGTATGTCATCACTTTCTTACCAGGATCCTGACTGTGTACATGCCACACTGTGTTCAGCTAAGGCACTTGAGAAACAGATACTAAGACAAAACTCTTATGTGTAAGGAGCATGATGGAAATCTGACCCCGAGGGAAGAATGGGAAAGAACTTTGGATGGAAGCATTCTAGACTGCCATGCAATCTACGAAAGTTTTGGCAAGGCTGTCTGGAAGTTCTCATGCCAAAGTCAGCCATCAGAGGAGTCCCCTGATTCCCAGGAAAGGGCCTGCCTTAGTATTGCTGTGTGCTTAGTCACTGGTGGAGAGCAGCCCATGGGAACTGGGGCCTCTATGTAAATACCACATGGATTTGTCCATGTCCCAGCTATGTCCCAGTGGTTGGAAGTCTGTGAGGCACATTCTTGTGGCCACCACACTCATCCTATGAACATTTTTAGCACCACCTTAAGGCTGTGTGTTCTTCCTCCCTCTATGACCAAGACTCTATTTTTACCTTGCTGTACCTATTTCCCCCTCAAAAGGTGTTGTGTTAAAGTTTAAAATGTGCTTTCTTAGCCAAATAGCAACACCAGGGCACCCTACCATAAAAAGACTAGCTGGCTTTTCCCAAATGGCCTTAGAGGGTGTCATTTGTTACCTTACAAATTTATAATCATCAGCAGGCTGGTAATTAGTCCGGTAAGCTCAAAACTTGATATTGTCAGCACACCATGCAGTTAATCTCCCAGGGCAAGCTCATGATCAAGAGGCTGGTGTAAAAAATCAAAATGCCAAGTTATTCACTCTTCATGAGAAACCACCTTGTAGGAGTACCAAGACTATCTGAAGTCTCTAGGATCAATACATCCCTTCCCTACAAAAGCTAGAGAATAATCAGGAGATTGCTTGTTGGATGTGACACTAGTTCAGAGGGAATTAGATAAGCCAAAGATTTAGAGCAGCAGGGCAAACTAACCTGGTACATCATTCGCCTCATGCAGGGATGGTCTTACAGATAGGATGTGAAGACTCAAACACAACGGCTGGGTACATCTACCATTAGAAATGGTATTGCATACTCAACATACTCCACTGGGTAGGGTTTGAACACTACTCGCATTGATCTCTGTATCTTTTTTCTGTTTCCATGGTTGACTGTCACAACCACCCTTCCCTTTGCACCTACCCACCTTCAGCTCCCAGCTGGCCCAAAGGCCTTGGAAGCCATTTTGTCTTTTTCCACTGACTTTTTACATCCCATTGAAAATATATTGATGTTAGAGTTTAGCACTCAGAAGGCAGTCCCATTTCTCCCATTTCCAAATTTTGGGGGCTCCATAGTCAAATACTATTAATAAAGCTTTTTTCTCCTGTCAGGGCTCTGAGCTAGGAAAAGGAGCCTCCGGGTATATTCCTAGGTCTACTTTGTTTTCATCTCTGGCAGTAGGCACCCTCCAGCTATGTCTCCTTGCCCTGCTAATGGAGTTTCCGTGATTCCTTTTTCTAGGGATGTGTTTGGGAAGAACCATTGGAAAACCCTACCCCTCTCTGATTCCCACCTGTTTGAAGGGGAAATGTAGTTGGCCACACCCAACAATATAGCCAAGTAATTTCTGCAGCCAAACTTCTGCCTTCGAGGAGCCTGCCCAGCCTTCCTGGCAAGGAGAAATCCCTTCCCCCAATTTGGAAAATGGTCCCAGTCATGATGTCATCCTCTCTGAGACATATACTGATGGTAGAAATACACTTTTTGCTTTTCCTCTGATCACACTGTCCTCCTCGGCCTTAGCCCACATTACTCTTAATCTGTTTCACTCTATTAACAATGCGCATCTAATTCTCCCATTCCACTTTGTGAGAAAGCAGCAAAATTAGTCTTGCCCACATGTCCCCCATGATCTTTGTATGTCTGTTACATCTACCAGCTGGAGAGACATTTCCCGGCCCCCTTTCTCTGCTCCTCAGACTCAGAACCAGAGAAAAAGCCAAAAGACTTACTTGTTCTCTGTAGAATGTGGGTAGAGCAGGGATAAAGTTCTAAGAGTCAAGAAACCCAATTTTTAGGCTGGTTTTCTCTTAGATTAACTCAGCAGCCTTGAACAAAACACTTAATCCTTCTGGAATGCAGTTGCCTCCTCCTGTTCAAAAAATGATGGTGACATTTGGCCCAACTCACCTCCAAGAGCTCTTCAGAAGTAAAATATGATAGTGGATGTGAAGTACAGTAGGAGACATACAAGATACAAAGAGTTCTGTGGAGGCAAAGGACTGCCTACATTTGATGTAGGTGATTTTTTTTTTTTAATGTCGGTAACCTTTAGGTGTGTTGTGTTTGACACAAAAAGTGGTCTTCAGCAGATCGAACAAATTGTTCAAAACAGACATTCCCAGTAATGAATTCCCAGGGTCCCCACCAGCCTCATATAGTGCACCAGTATTTAAAGCCTTTTGACTTCATTAGTTTGGGTCATCCAAGCCCCTAGTATCTCCTGAGAAGCACAGGACTTGACTGAGAAACACTTTTAATCACGACACATAGGATAAAAAGTATATTAGTTAGGGCTCTTCTGATTTCCAAGTATAGAAACCCATCTCTAAATACCCAAGTCAAGCCATGGGAATTTATTACAGGTAGATTCTCATAACTGTGGAATGGTTAGAAGTGCAGCTAAACCTTGGGAACAACTGAACTGGGGACTTGAGCTTTGCTAGTAAACATTTTCTCCATCTCTCATCTGCTACACTACACTCCATTCTCTTAAGAGGATTTCTTTGAAGAGGTGTTCAACATGACTACTTTGGGGTGCCAGGTTTCATGTTTCATACCTTTACCTCCAAAATGGGCCAATGATCTTTTCTCAGTTCTAGCTTAGAAAGTTCTGGGGAATGATCCTGGTTGGTCTGGTTTGGCTCAGATGCCTGCTCCTGGACCAATCAACCAAGACCAGAAGGACAAATGACCACGACTGGCTAAATTGAGTTAGGTCCCACTTTGAACAGTGGCTGGAACTCTATCTAATGGTACTTTATGGTAGGAGTCAGGGTCAGTAGTCCACAGCGGGGATAACTCTGTGATTTAGGGTCATTCCCAGAAAAGGCAGCATCACTGGAAGTTGTACAGTCAATCTAATTACAGGGCATGAAGGGGAGCTGATGTAAATGTCTCCATGTTTGATCTTTTTATCTAAATGAGAGTGGTACTTGTCTAGGAAAGACAGAGACTGAATGTTGATTCTACTTGGCCATGCCATTCTCAGAAGGGGTAAAAACTCTTGGGGCCTTGTCTTGTTCTGTTAGATCAGTGTAGGCTCAAAGGCTGAATACTCATGTAAGGGGGACAGAAAGAGAGGGGACAAAAATCTTCCCAGAAAGTTGTCAGTATTTCTCCAAGATTATAGGCTTCACAGTGATAGAAATGTTGTCATCCTTTCTCCTCCCCCTTCTGAGCATCTCAAAGGATAGTTCAAACCACCAGCTTTGTATTAATTCATTTCCATGACAACAAATTACTCCTCTTTCCTTCTTGCCCTTCCTTTATCACTTATACATGATATGGAAGGGGCAGCAAATGTCAATATATTTTTACACCAAGAATAAGAACTTATGTGAACAGGAAAATGTGCTTCATTAACTATTATCAAGTACTAGAAAAAAGGAAATATATGTATGAAGTATATCTTTTCCCCC
This sequence comes from Acinonyx jubatus, assembly GCF_027475565.1. NCBI lineage: Eukaryota > Metazoa > Chordata > Mammalia > Carnivora > Felidae > Acinonyx > Acinonyx jubatus. Next base: position 113,209,654 of record NC_069387.1, on the reverse strand, counting down.
AAGGAATACAAATTGCATTTAATTCTTCTTCCAAAAAATCAGTAAGGCAAATATAGTTCATTAAAAAATGCAATTAATTATAGGTCAAGTCCTTTGGAATTATGATTATTTTTCCTTAACTATAGAGTGTCTTTTATCAAAACTTACACCTGATGAGTTACACCTGATGAAGCATAAATCACAGAAAAATAAAGAAAGGAGAAGGTACTTTGTTTTGTTTCTAACATTATTACTTTTTTTGCTTTCCTGATATTGTGGATATTGTGGGCCTACATTATGCAGTTGCTCAGAGACACAAAGTGTTATTGTGGAAACAAATGTTTTCACTGAATTCTAGGTATATCTAAAACACTTGATCATTGAAAGAAAAAGGTTATGTAAGATCAACCTCATCCTCAAACAGTAAATAACAACTGAGCCGTGAATTTTGTAATGTTTGACAGCACTCACTTGGTAACTGTAGTGGGTTGAAAGGTGGCTACCCCCATAAGATACGTCCACATCCCGATTCCTGAAACCTATGAATGTGACCTTATTTGAAAACGGTTTTTAAGAGGTGACTACTTTAAGGATCTTGAGATGAGATCATCCTGGATTATCCAGGTGGACACTAAGTTCAACGACAAGCGTCTTTTTAAGAGACAAAAAGGAAACACACAGAAGAGGAGATGGCGATGTCACCACGTAGGCAAAGGTTGGAGTGATGGGGATGCCTGTCAAGGAAAGCTAACAGCCACCAGAGGCTGGAAGAAACAAAGAACACATTTTCCCCTAGAAACTCTGCAGAGAGTGTGGCCCTGCCAACATCCTGATTTTAGGCTTCTGGCCTCTACAACTGTGACAGAATAAATTTCTGTTGTTTTAGGCTACCAGGTTTGCAGTAATTTGTTATGGCTGCCCCAGGAAATGGATACAGTAACCCACCCAGATTATGAAGGCAGGAAACATAAAGAATTTAACCAATCAAAAGAGCACGTCCACTGAGAGAGGACTGTAAAATGGTCAGCATCGAAACTCAACACACCCTGCAGGTACAGGCTGCACATAAAATTTAGACATCAGTCTGGCACACTTTGCACTTGAGGGTACGCACCAAGAAGAAAGCATTTCTTCAGCATTTACCACATGTTAGACACAGTGCCAGCGGTAGGCCTCTACCTTATCTTGGAGATTATATGACTAATCACCCACATTCACTGGCCCACATCTGCCAACACTTCAGATGAAGGATGCTCCACCAGCTGGAGCCCCGAAGTGAAGAAGATAGGCATGAGGTAAAGAAACAGCGTGACTGAGGACAAAACTACAGAGTTTGAGGGGTCATTTATCATCAGAGCACAACCTAGCCTGTCCCAATTGACAGAGAATCTTGTCCAACCTTAATGTCCTAATAGAGTAGATCCAATCATCTTCATCTTAGAAGTAGGAAAACGGAGATCAGAGAAATTCATTACCTTACTCAGTGGCACACAACTAGTAAAAGGCAGAATCAGAACTGAATGCCAGGGGAGTCCATAAAACCTTTTGAGTTGAGGTGTATGCAAAAATATGTCTCAGGAGTATTAATCTATTGATTAATCTATTAATCTATGAAATGTGGAATAGTTTACAAGAAAGGAAGATGGAAAGACCATGGAGGAGATTATGAAGCAGGGAGAATTCATGAAAGAGCTAGGTACACTTCTTCAGGCTGGTTGTCGCACAGAAACCTAAAAGGCTGTGCCAAGAGAGGGTGAGGCATTGACTCGGGCCAGGTTGAAGTACAAAACAGGAAGAGAAGAATAAAAAATGGGAACCTACTCAGGAAATTGCCAGAGAGTTCTGGAGTCAGACAGACCTGCATTAGAATCCTTGCTAAGCCCCATATTCTCCCTTGTAAAGTGGGGTAATCACAGCACATTCCTCTTCAGGTTGCTGGCAGATCAAATGAAATAAGGCAGGTAAAATGCTTAGCACAGAGCCTGTACATGTAAGGGCTCATTAAGCACTAGTTGTGACTGTTGTTATTTCTAAATTTACTTCTGGTATGGTCTGTGCCTTACTTCTTGAGAATGAATTAGGAATTCCAGATGGCAACTTTGTCTAGGAATTTCTCACAGGTATAAGGAGGCTTGAACACTTTTGCAGAGCAATGCTCTTTACAGATGGTTTTAAAAGATCATTAAAACCTTCTTTCCTCTATATTCCGTGTCCTTTAAAGGAAAGGATTCATTTAGGTATAAAGTCTCTTCATAATTAACATTCATGAGGAGAAAGGACGGGCAGGAAAGAAAATGGTAGTCAAGAGAATTCCATGTTCTTCTTAGTACCAGAAGGAAGGGAAGAAAGAAAGAAAGAAAGAAAGAAAGAAAGAAAGAAAGAAAGAGAGAGAAGAGAGAGAGAGAGAGAGAGAGAGAGAAAGAAAGAAAGAAAGAAAGAAAGAAAGAAAGAAAGAAAGAAAAAGAAAGGGAGGGAGGGAGAGGGGGATGATACACACTATATTAAATGCTTTCACATATCTCATTTAACCTTCACAACAATATTTTAATCCTCATAAAAATTTAGAAAGGTATCATGTTTCCCAATTAACAAGTTCTTTTTTAAATTATGTAAATGATCATTCAAATAAACATTCATTTAAACTATCACTTGGCAAGAACCTGCTACTGTTGGCCAGGCATCGTGCTAAGTCCCAGGTACACAGTGGCAGCAAAGTACAGTCTCTTCTTCCAAGGTACTTTTTTGCCTGGTGGAGAAAGAAGGCTTATAAACAAGCAACATATAATTAACAACTCATGATGCATTCTCTGATGGGAACAAATGGTGGTGCCTTGATTGGAGAATAATAAAATGGCATAAACAGAATGTTTGAGGAAGGCCTGAAAGATGAAATGGACCTAATCATGTAAAGAACAGGGCAAGGATGTGTATTAGGGTGATGAGAGGAACAAGGGAGAGCCTTCTGGCTGAGAGCTGGCATATTCAAAGGCCCTGAGGCATGAAAGACATGTAACACCTGAGAACTCCAGGCACTGGAGGCTGGGGTGGTTGTGACACAGTGAGTGAGGAATGGAAAAAAATAGTACAGAAGAGGCAAGCTCCAGATCCCACGGAGCCTTGGGGCCCCTGGTAGGGAGTTTGAATTTTATTCAAAGTGAATTAAATAACAATGGAGGATTTTTATGCAGGAAAGTGATCGTTTATTTATATTGTGTATAACATGTGATTTAAATTTTTTATAAAGTACGTTCTGGAGGTGGTGGGGAGGACAGAATTGGAGGCAAACAGGAGTGTAAGGGGGTGGGGATCTGTCAGAAGTCTTCCGGTAAATGATGAAGGAGGCTTGGACATGGAAGGTGACAGTGGAGAGGGAGAGGACTGGATGAATTCCAAGTGCACATGTGAAGTTGATGTGGTTGGACTGGTGGAGAGGTTGGATGAAGGAGTTGAGAATCAAGGATGTGCGTTCTTCAAATGTCAAGAAATATATGTGGTGTTCATGTTTGCATCCCCCAAATTAGTTCAGTGACCTAGGGATATAAAAGCGTCCAATAAATGGTGACCTTAACTGAACTGGATATGTTTCTGTGAATCCCAGAGATATTTCTCAATCCACACCCAAGTTCTTGTCATGACAATCTTCCTTTGTTTGATTCATCCCACAAACAAGCACCTCAGGCAGAGTTTCTGGAGGTATTTAATGGCCCCACTGTTCTCTGCATTGGACATACTATGCCTGGAGCACTGAATACCAACAGTCAGCGGGACTTTGATGAAACAGAGAGTGGCTGGAGAAAGGCCACTGAATGATGAAAAATTTGAGTATCATGTTCTGTGGTAACTAACTCCAAATGCTTCAAGGACTTGTAGCAGCTTCTAATGTGAGCCTACCCCTGCCTGGCCTCAGTCACTAAAATTCTGCAATTCAGATTCAGCCTGACCCATTCCCTGTGTCAGTTAGAGCCTGACTTGACTCTAATTCTGGTCTGAATGCTACAACTGGGAGCTATAGGAGGGCTGTAAAGGTCAAGAGTTCTCTCTCTTTTCCCCCAAGGCCACTTGCTCTTCACATTCTAAGGGAGCCAGAAGGATACCACTTGTCTCCTTTTTGGTGGTGCCACCTACTCCTCTTGAAAGGATAATAAAACCTTTCTTTTCTTCTCTGGAGCCAAATGCTTGCATTGCTGTGTAGACACCTTTCTACCCAGATTAGGAAGATTAAATTCCAAGTTCTCTCCCTTTTCTCTGAAGGGGAGGATGGTAAATGTTCCAGCTCCCATATTAGCTTGGAGATTCATAATTTCAGAGTTCTTCTCCTGGGGTACAGACCTCCCCCCAACATGTGCAGGGCCCGCTGCCTCTCACCTTGTCAACCCAAGGGGGAAATGGGAAAAGGGAGACTGCCATTAAAATATTCCAGACTAAATAATTAGTCTGCCTCTGCCCAGAAGCCTCATTTTAACTATCAGGTTAAAATAAATATGTATTAAAAACTTATCAGTGACTTCAGAGATTAGGTCATAAAAGTACTGAGGCTTCCTTCTCTGTGTGTGTGTCTCTCTCACTCTCTCTCAAGTCACTCCCTCCAGGACAGTCCAGCTGCCATGCTGGAGGTATCATATGGAGAGGTCTACACGGCAAAAAAACCAAACCAAAACAAAACAAAAAACCCAAAAAACTGAGAGCTCTGCCAGTAGCTATGTGAGGGAGCTTAGAGTGGATTCCTCGGCCTTAGTGAAGCCTTCAGATGACTTAGGTCCTGCTGACATCTTGACTACAACCCAAAGAGAAACCTTGACCCAGAATCACCCATAAAATTGCTTCTGAATTCCTCCTGACTTACAAAAACTGTGAGATAATAAACGTTTATTTTCTTAAGCCACTAAGTTTGCACATAAGTTATTATGTAGTGAAACAGAACTAAAACAGTCAGAGCTAATTTCTGTCTAAAGAACCCTGATTATTACAATGTGCGAAATACTTAGTATAGAACCTTGTAAGTACTCAATACATGGTAAAAACTACTATTATATTAAAAGAGTAAATTTACTTATTCCGTATCACTCCAGAGAGCAGACCTAGAACTAATGGGACGAAGTTATAGGGAGGTAGAGTTCACTTCAATGAAAGAAAAAAATTCCAATAATTAGAAGGGAGCAATTTACCTAGCCAACTATTGAATTTTACTAACTTGAAAGGATTCAAGAAGAGGAGGGAATTATAGATGCTGTACTGTGGATTAACTTCCTGCACTGGGAAGGAAGTTAAACTAACCAACCCTTGAGGACCCTTCCAGGTTTAAGATTCTGTCATTCTACAACTCGATATGGATGCTTGCTTAGTGTCATCATATCCAACCTCTCCCATTTCCTGGGGCAAGTGGCCCAAACATGACATCAACTGAGGAGGTTATAGAGAGAAGGGGAAATAGACCAGGGAGGATTTATAAGAAATATATCAGAGCACCCGGCCAGAATCTGATTTCTACATGAAATGTGACAGTACTGAGATAGCAAGCTTCCAACAAGTAGGAAGTTAAAAAAAAAAAAAAAAAAAAAAAAAAACAAAAAAAAACACTTTAGATGAAGAGAAGCAATGAAGCTGAACAAAAAACAGGTTAGCATGAAATTTACGGAGAAACTGGAAAAAAAAAATCCTTGAAATAAGACAGAGTGCTTTGGCATGCCAATCCTGTGCAGGCAAATGGGAAGGGCAGCCAGGAGTCTCAGAATGGTACAGTCAGGGAATGACTAAAGCATGAGCCAGAACCTTGGCAGCTACTACAATCAAATATCTCAGAATTGTGCAGAGGTTAAAGAAATGATTATGGCAAGATTTCATGAATGCGGCGATTAAAATGGAGAGTAGACCAACCTAAATCTGGGAAGTGGTGTGAGCAAACTTGACTCCCTCCAGAAAACAAGATACTGATTGCCAGGGTATCTCTATCAAAACCCAGAAGACTATACAAAAGCGGAGCCAACAGACTAGCAGTCGTCAGCAGAAGCCATTGGCTAGAACCAGGAGGGAATCATAACCCCATTCCACTGTTCAAATTACTGGGAGAGGAAATGTCTACTGTGTAATCCACAAAAAAGATCAAAAGTAAGCGAGTGTTGTGGAGATTTAAAAAAATGGAACCCCTCAAATGGAAATGGAATGAGCTGAAAGGACTAAGGTATATAACCAAGCCAACCTGGCATGTATTTGCCTTCCCTTAGCTGCCCTGGAAGGTGCCCTGATCATGTTTTAGGAAGTCAAATTCCTTTTATCCAAAATGTTTTGTTGTGATCATAGATAGTATGGTTATACAGACAGAGCTGGAATATTTAGGATTTATATAAATTTTGGAGTTTGCTCAATGTTGAAGAAGACCCAGAATGTTCTCCATAATGTCCTTGGGTCTGAGACATCTGGAGGCTCAGGATCCACTTGGGGCTTTTCCAGGGTGATGACTGGAGGCTGTGTGTAGCAAGAGGCTGAGAGAACTTAAGGAGATAACATCGCCACATGAGACCTGCCTGATATAGACAAACATCTCTAAATTGGGGCAAATGTTACATTTGCATTCTTGAGGAGGCCATCTCTGCTCACATGGCTTCGATACTCACTTTGGAGTATAAGTTATTAAGGTGATGAGAACAGGGTCAGATTGAGGAGAAAATTATGAAAAGACATCTTAATGTAGAGAGGAGGCTCTACCTATAAAAAGCGCTGTGAGAATTTACACCTTTAAGTTGAGCTTGTGACGTCACATGGTCCACTAGGATAGCTCTGGGTCTATGTCATACATCACATGTGCTGCACGTCACATGACATGGTGCTGCCATGATGGAGCTAATTATGTCTTCTAAGACTCCACTGGTCAGGCTGTATCCATCTTCTCGGTCTTATGCTGGGAAGGCCATGAATCCTAAGGCAGAAGGTCCTCAGTAATGTTAACAAAAGAGATCAAAGGCTCACAGCATCCTCAAGAAATGCTATTTTAAAATAAGAAGAAATTGCCCTACATTTTGGAAAAGAAATGCTCCCCTGATTTCTGAGGGTTATAAAATAACACAGATTTAGATTGGAATCCTGTTTTCACCGTCTTTAGTATGTGACCTAAGCAAGGGATGTAACTTCTTGAGTCTCAGTCTCCTACCTTATCAAACAAGGGAATATCCTATTATTCCTAAGGCTGTAATGAGTATCAAATGAGCTAAAAGTGCCTACCACAGTACTTTGCAAGCTGTAGAAGCTCATTCAGCAACAGCTGTTATTGTTATGGGTACAATATAAAGGCACCCCTTCAAGCTCAGTGGGGGTACAAAGGGAGAACCCTCCATTACCCATCTCCCACGAAGGGGAGACTCACTCCACAGGTCCCACTGACTGCTGTACCTCCAGGCTTGAGAAGTAGAAAGACTGGTATTTAAGGAGCATTTTCTCCCACTCTCTATTTATCTTTGTTTGTGGCTTTCCTAACATCTAGATTCCTAGAATCCTGGCAGGGAAGGAAAATTAGTAAATAGTATTCTGGTTTATAATTGTGTGCAGAGTAATAATTTGCTACCTCTAGAGAAATGCTGTGATTTTTGCTTAAAGTCAGCAACTTGCCATGGTAACAGTTTTTCAAAAGAGTTAAGCCAACAGCTTTGACTGGCTTCTGAGATTAATTAGCTTGTCAATGTGCTATGCACTGTTCTAGATACCACTATAAAGAGTAACTTCTATAAAGAAAATTAATGCAGAGGATGGAGACAGACAGTGATAGAAAGGGCAACGGAGTATACTATTTTGAATAAGGCATCCTTGTAGCTTAACAGAGAACTACAGGACGTCAGGTAGGGAGGCATAATTATATCTGAGGAGAAGGCTTTGAAACAGGAGGAAAAGCATGGGCAAAGGCTCTGAGATGAATGTTCTGGCCTGTTTGAGCAAAAGAGACAGAGTGACCAAAATGGCATGAGCAATGGGGAGAATGGGAAGAAATGGGGTGAGGAGGCAGCAGGGAGACATTTTTATTCAAAATGATCTGTGAAGTCATTATAGGGTTTTACACCAGAGTGACAGGAGTGACACATTTCAATTCTGTCATTCTGATGCTGGATTAAGAATAGACAGAAAATGGGATCCAAGGGCAAGAGTAGTAGAGGGACAGCTATTGCTATCATGTAGACAATAGATAGTTGGATGAGGCTGGTAGCTGTAGAGGTGATTAAATATGGTCAAATGCTCATCATATTTTGAAGGTAGAGCCATTGGGATTTGTTAATTGACTTGACATAGGATATAGGAGAGAGAAGTCAAGGATGACTCCAAATGTTTTCCCTGGGAAACTGATGAGTAATTTTATGTGTCAACTTTACTGGGCTACAGGATACCCAGACATTTGGTCAAGCATTATTCTGTGTATGTCTGTGACAGTGTTTCTGGAGGAGATTAACATTTAAATCATAAACTGAATAAAGCACATTGTTCTCCTTCCCATGGGTGGGCCTCATCCAGTCAGTTGAAGGCCTAGATAGAAAAAACAGATTGACTCTGTCTTAAGGAAGGGGAAACTCTTCTTGCTAGACTGCTTAAACCAAAACATTGGCTTTTTTCTAGCAACTTTGGGTTGCCTCACTGGCTTCCACTAGCTTCTTGGTCCTTCCATCACCTGGGTAACCAATTCCCTGTATTACATTTCCTATTTCAAATCCTAAGTTGTTCATGTTTCTCTACAGAACAATGACATAGAGCTTCGGAGGGCCTGACCGAGAGTTCCATAAGGAATGAAAATTAAACTCCAGCTCCCAGATAAGTGGTAATATCTAGAGCCACAATTCTCAATCCTGGCTGCATATTGAATCACCTGGGGAGTTAAAAAAAAAAAAAAAAAAAAAGCAATATTTAGTCCAGTTGAATTAGTTGGTCCAGTTGAATTGGTCTCCAGGGCTGTGACCCAGCCATTGGTGCTTTCTTAGAAACCACCTACAGATGGCGTCAGAGGGATTTTTTTCCCCCTCTGATGTGATATAAAGAAAATTTTGCTTTTATGTGACCACATAGCTTTGGAAAACCAATGTAGACCAAAGATCAGAGGTATATCCAGTCAAGATTTTTCCCCTAATTTATTTTATCGAGCTATAATGTTTATGCAATGAAATGCACAGATCTTAAATGTATAGTTTGGTGAGTTTCTTGTAACCCATACTCCCACACTCCTACCCTGATAGAGAACATTTCATTTACCCTGGAAAATTCCCTCATGCCTTTACTCAGTTAATTCCAACACTACTAAGAAAACTGTTGTTTTCTACATAGTTTTGTCTTAGACTTCATAAAAACAGAAGCATGCAATATGTACAATTTTGTCTTGTATATATTTTCTTTTATTTTTATTTATTTTGAGAGAGAGAGAAAGTGGGGGAAGGACAGAGAAAGAGAGAGACAGACAGACAGACAGACCGAATCCCAAGCAGGTTCCGCGCTGTCAGCACAGAGCCCCATGTGGGGCTTGAACCCTCAAACTGTGACATCATAACCTGAGCTGAAATCAAGAGTTGGACCCTTAACCGACTGAGCCACCCAGGCACCCCTGTGTCTTACATATTCTAATGATCACAATGTATTATGACTCAGCAGTGTTGTTCCATGTATCAGTAATTCATTTTTACTGCTCACTAGAATTCCATTGTGTGAATAGACCACAATTTGTATCTTAATTCTCCTGTTGGTGGATATTAGGGTAGTTTCCAGTTTGGGGCTGTTACGTATAAGGCTGCTATGAACATTCTAACAAATGTAATGCATAATCATGTTGGGTTTTTCATAAAATGCCTTTATCATATTTTCTTTCTGTTCATAGTTTGCTGAAAGTTTCTATAATGAATGGGTGAATTTTATCAAATGCTTTTTCTTGCATTAAGATTATCACTTTTTTTCTTTATTCTGTTAAAGTAGTGAATTATATTGATTAGTTTTTAAATGTGAAACTAACTTTGCATTTCTGGGGTATACCCAATAGTAGGATATATTATTTTCTGTATTACTAGATACCATTTGCTAATGTTTTGGTAAGGATTTTTGCATCTATGTTCATGAAGAATATTGGTCTGTATTTTTTTTTTTTCTCGTAATGTCCTTATCTGGTTTTTGTGTCAGGGTTATGTTGATCTCATAAACTGAGCTGTAAAATATTCACTTTTTTTTCTCTTTTCTAAAAGAGTTTGTATAAGACAGATACTACTTCATCCTTAAAGGTTTGATGAATTCACTAGTAGAGCTAACTTGGCTTAGAATTTTCTTACTGGGAAGGTTTCAACTATAAATTATATTTCTTTAACAGATAATGGAACTACATGATTTTCATTACTATATTTTATAAATTATTACATTATCATAAGATATATATTATAGGACATAAAATTCTATACTATATTACATAGCTTATTATAATTTTTAATAAGTTCTCTATTTTTGTGTGTCAGTATGGGTACTTGTCAAGGAATTTGTTTGCATCTAAGCTGTCAAATTCATTGGCATAAAATTTCTCATATGATTACTCTATTATCCCTTGTCTGAAATATTTGAACTGATACTCCCTTTTTCATTCCTCGTATTGGTAATTTGTGGGTTTTTTTTTTCTTGATCAGTCTTGCTAGAGGTATATCAATTTCGTTAATCTTTTCAAAGAGACAACTTTTTATTTTCTCTATTGTTTGTCTGATCTATTTAATTGCTTTCTGTTCTTTCTGGTTTCTGTTCTTATTTTCTCTCTTCTGATTACTTTGGGTTTACTTTGCTCTTTTTTTCTAGGCTTTTAAAGTAGAAGTTTAGGTCACTGATTTTAAAATGACATTTCTTTTCTAATGAAGTATTTAAAACTATAAATTTTCTTCCATCTCTGCTCTGCCGCATCCCACACATTTTTATAGGTTTTGTTTTCATTATTATCTGGCTTGAAATATTTTCAATTTTTTCTTGTAATTTCTTTTTGACCCAGGAGTTATTTGGAAGTTGTGATGCTTAGTTTCTAAAGATTTGAAAATTTTTCATATATCTTTTTGTTACTAATTTGTAACTTAAAATATATGATCAGAGAACTAACTCTATAATTTAAATCCTTTTAAATTTAATGAAACTTGTTAGATGGCCCAGCACGTACACTATCTTGGTGTGTGATTCACATGTATTTGCAAATAATCTGTATTCCGCAGTTTTTGAGCATAGTGTTCTATAAATGTCAGTAAAACATAGTGTTCATCAGAGCTTCTAGATCCTTACTGAATGTTTTTGTGGATGTTTTCTATCAGGTATTGAGAGAAAAGTGATAAAATGATTGTGGATTTGTCTACTGAGCCCTTTAATTCTGTCAGTTTTTGCTTCATGTATTTTGAAGCTCTGTTATTAGGTATGTACACATTTAGAATTATTACATATTCCTGATAAATTGGCCCTGTTATCAAATGTCCTTGTTTATCTCTGGCAATATTCTTTCCTTTGAACTTTACTATGTCTGATATTAATACAGCCATCTAGCTTGCTTACAATGAATATTTGCATGGGACATCTTTTTTCATAATTTCATTTCTAACCAATCTGTACCTTTATGCTTAAAGTGTATCTCTTATAAACAACACATAGTTGGATCCTGCTTTTATCCAGCTTGATAATCTCTACCTTTTGGTTATCACGTGTAGTCCACCTATATTTAATGTAATTATTTATAGCATTGGATTTGACTCTATCATCTTGCTATTTGTGTTCTATTTGATGCGTCTGTCCTTTTTGCTTTTTCCTTCTTTGTTGCCTTCATTTGGATTAAACAAATATTTCTTAGTATCCCATTTTATCTCCTCTATTGGCTTTTACCTGTACCTATTTTATTTTTTAATAAGAACTACAATATACATTGTTAATTATGGTCTTCTATGAATTAAAGTATACTATCTCACATATATGCAGTATACTTATATACTTCACTTTCTTCTGCCTTTTCTTCTATTATTAATGTATATTTTACTCATGCATATGTTGTAAACTCCTTCATTATTTCTACTTTAAATAGTTAATTGTCTTTTAAATAAATTTATAAATAAGTATGTTATTAATTTACCTGTCTATTCACCATTTCTGGTGTTCTTCATTCCTCCATGTAGCTCCACCTTTCTGATGGTTACTATTTCATTTCAGACTGATGGGCGTATGTTTACGGTTCCTGTGCTGCAGTCTAATGTAATGAATTCTTTCAGCATGTTTATATAGAAAGGTCTTCATTTTTAAGGATATTTTTGCTGGACATAGACTTGTAGATTGACAGGTCTTTCCCCCTCCTTTTAGCCCTCTAAATGTTACTCTATGGTCTTCTGGTTTGCAGTGGTTTTGATGAGAAGGTCTTATCCTTATCATCATTCCCCTCTAGGTGATATTTCCTTCCTTCAAGAATTTTGTCATTGTTAAAAAAAAAAAATTAAAAAAAAAAAAAAGGGGGCGCCTGGGTGGCGCAGTCGGTTAAGCGTCCGACTTCAGCCAGGTCACGATCTCGCGGTCCGGGAGTTCGAGCCCCGCGTCGGGCTCTGGGCTGATGGCTCAGAGCCTGGAGCCTGTTTCCGATTCTGTGTCTTCCTCTCTCTCTACCCCTCCCCCGTTCATGCTCTGTCTCTCTCTGTCCCAAAAACAAATAAACATTGAAAAAAAAAATTAAAAAAATAAAAAAAGAATTTTGTCATTGTTGTTCTCAGCCAAGTAGACTATGATATGACTAGATACAGTTTTCTGGTGTTTATGAGATGTTTGAGGCTTTTCAGGAACTACAATTATAAATGTTAGATTTCTTGGTATGGTCCTATGGTCACTGAGGTTGTGCTTATTTAAAAAATTGTTTGAAATTTTTTGCATAATTTCTTTTGATCTGTCTTCAGGTTTGATGACCTTTTCTTCTGCAGTGTCAAAACTGTAAGCCCATTCAGTGAAGTTTTTATTTCATATATTGTATTTTTCACTCTGACAATTTATACTTCCTTTCATGCTTCTAAAACCTTGTTTTAACTCTTCTTCGGTTCATACATAATGTCCAACTTTCTTTTAAATCCTTGAATATATTTATAAAAGTTGTTTCAAATCCCAGGGCCATTGATTCCAACATCTCTGTCAACTCTGGATCTGTTTCTATTGACTATTTTTTTCTCCTGAGTATGTATCACATTTTCCTGCTTCTTTGTGTATCGAGTAATTTGTTACTGAGCTTGACTTTTGGGATGTGCTATGTAGTTGAGAGTCTTCCTTTAGTCAGTGTTGAGTTTTGTTCCACCTGGTGGTTACTTTATTTGCAGCTTAGCTTGGTTTTGTGGAGGTTTGGTTTTAGGCTTTGTTAGGGCAGATCTAAAGTTGTCTTACTTTAAGGTTCAAGTGGTATACTCCTAATATTTGATTACTCTGGAACATCAACTAATTGCTGTGGGATTTTACTGAGGTTCACTCTCTGGTTTATCAGAACTGAAATATCTCTGGAATTCCCATTCAGATTGTACCTCACAAATAATTGTTCTCTGTCAGACGTCTTGAAGACTTATCCTAAATATGTATAGCTTGGTACCCAGCCAAGACCCAAGGAGATCCCTATTCAAAATTCGGGGCCTCGCTTCTCTCAGGTGCCTTACACTGAAACTTCCGGCAGCCCCAGCATCCCTGAATTCTGATCTATCTTTTCTCTACCTGGAAAACCACTGTGGTTTGTTGGGGCCCCACTCCTCTGTGCCTTGATTTACAACATAGCCCCAGGCAGATTTTTTTTACATATTGAATTTTTCATAGGGATGAATGGGAAGTTCATCTGTGCATTTTCCTTCTCTCAAAGATTATGCCCCCCTATTTCCCATCATCTAATGCCCACCACAACTCCATACGTTTTGCCCAGCATTATAGTTGCTTAAAGTAAAAGGGAAATCTAATACCTATTTTTCTATTATGGCTGGTACTAGAAGTTGTATCTGGTAAGTTTTTTCTCCTAAGTTTTGCTGTAAAATCCTGGGAGTTTTGTAAGTTACTAGGAAAGAAGGGCTAGGAGAACAAGGGGAGGAAGAAGCCCCTAACATTTAGGCTCCAAAATGTCAATACGGGAAGAGCTTAAGAGCAACAATCAGGTTCCAAAGAAGGAACTTGAATTTGCAGATGAATACCGCTTTTGCATAAAACATCAAGAAAGTATCTATTGTTTATTTCAAAGAATGGAAGAATGGCTTGTTGATGGAGGAGGTAAAGCTTCTTTAGCCTATTTTAAGACATAACTACTGGCGTGCCTGGATGGCTCAGTTGGTTGGGCATCTGACATCAGCTCAGGTTATGATCTCTCGGTTTGTGGGTTCCAGCCCTGTGTTGGACTCTGCGGACAGCTTGGAACGCAAAGCCTGGAACATGCTTTGGATTTTGCGTCTCCCTCTCTTTCTCTGGCCCACCCTGCTCACAGTCTGTCTCTCTCAAAACTAAAATAAACACTAAAAAAAAAAAAAAAAAAGACATGACTACTAAACACCTGTTTTTCAATAGTATGGAAGGCTGGAGAGTGAAGTGAAATTTCAGTTGATTAAAGAAAATAAAGCAACGTAGTCTTTCTTACACACAGTTTTGGAGAGTAAGTTTCAAATCCTCTAAAGAAACCTTGTCGAGACAATTAGTCAAGTGAGTCTCGGCTGTGGCCATCTGTCATCATGAGATATTTAGTTCCAGTCATAAGAATTAAACAAAGAAACCTATAGAAATGTAACCCAGGTGTTCCTATAAACTCTTGAAAGTCACACAAGCCATGAATAAGAAGGGTCTTTCTCTCAGTATAAAACTATGAACCATAAACACTGAAAGAATTCCATTTCTCTAGTGTACTTAATGAAGAAGAAAAAGTGGAACTAATGTCCCTTTTTGATATATATTTATGTATCTGCAATAATTATCTTGTTGATAATTGCAACAAGATACATTTTGTAAGCCATTAGCTAAGCATACTCTTCATAATTCATAAAAAATTGTGGGTTTTTTTTTTCATGTTTAAAGGAGAAAAATGTCTGTTTGAAGGCATTCAGTCCTGATTATAAGTTCTTGAGCTCCTTGAGAACAAAGAAATCCACTCTGGCTCATTGCGGCAGTAAAAGAGAATTGTACAGAGAATTAAACAGCTAAAGGTTGCTAAAGGAGGCCCGAAGATGGAGGGTTGGAAGGTGCCAGAAACAAGTAGGAACAGTGCCCCCACCTGGGCTACAGAGCTGGTCCAGTGACACCTTCAGAGGCTCCCCGGCTGGGGCTGCCATCACAGTCTGGCACTGGACATTACCACTCCCTCCTCTGTGACTGCACTTCAACAAAGTGGAGGTCTCTGCCTTCCTCCTTGCCAGATGGATTCTGTGCAGAGCTCATCTCTTGCCGTCACCAGCTTCCAAACTAATTCAGAACAAATATGTCTGATCGGTGGGCCCAGATTCCATGGTGACACTCCTGCTACATAGGAAGCTGAGAAACCAGGTTCTGGCTTGTATACATTCATAAGATAGGAGATCACCCCAAACACAAGGACAAATTTCATCCATAGCTGCTAAGCATAAGCCAACAAATCAAAGTATGGATAAATACATAAGGAAAGCAAGGAGGAACCTCATAAGTTATTTGGATAAATTCCACTATTAATATTATTATTATTTGAGAGAGAGAGAGAGAGAGAGAGAGAGAGAGAAACAGCACATGCATCAGTTGGGGAGGGGCAGAGGATAGGAAGAGAGAGAATCTTAAGCAGGCTCAATGCCCAGCACAGAGCTCGATGTGGTGCTCAGTCTCATGACCACGGGATCATGACCTGAGCTGAAATCAAGAGTTGGGGATGCTTAACCAACTGAGTCACCCAGGTGCCCCAATTCCCCTATTTAAAAAATCTGAGGAAACAAAGGCACATGGACACGAAGTGACTTATCACACATTTACTCTTTCTCACTGCAGATTCACTTTTCAACTCTCAGGGATGACAAGTACCTTGTGTACTCCTGTTTCACACTTCTGCAGAAGATACCTTCAATTGACTAGGATACTCACTTTGGTTGAACCAGATTTGGCCTTACAATTGTCCTCAACACAGCCCCTCGAGCAGCCACAACCACAATTGGCATGAGAAATGAAAAACTATTTGCCCTCCTTGTACAGCGTGAGGCTGACATTCACTCAACAAATTCTTAAATAAATTCATGAATAGAATAAGATTTAGTATAATTAACACCCTTGGAGTCCACAAAAGATATTTGAGGTTATTTGTTAGATGATCTCTTTGAGACTTAATGTTTATTATGCCCAGTTGTCTCTATGCTGGTTACTGGCACAAATTCATCATTTGTTTAGAACTGTTAAAAAACGCCAGGCTGCAACTCATTGTCTTGCCAATAATAGCACCAATATCCCCATTCATTCAGATGAAGAGTTTTCTCTCTTTGCTCTTGTCAAGTGTCCAAGTGGGTGAGACAATGGCTTGGGAGGTTTCTTTCTGGTACGGAAGGCAATAAACACCAAGATGCTGCTCTCCCTCCTGTCATTTCCCTTTGGAAGTGGGCTGATGGCTACCACTCTCCAGCTTCTGTCACTACTGAAATCCAGTGTGGGTTTCACTATGCTGTATTAGTGTGCATCTCATCCAGATATGAAAATGGACTGATTTCCTACTTAGATACTTCAGTGCGTGTAATAAAATCTGTATAGAATGGTCACGGGTTTTTGTTTTTTTAAATAAGTTATGGTATTGGATGCAAGTGGCAGAAATTTCAAACTGGCTTAAAAAGCAAAAAAAAAAAAAAAAAAAGGAATTTTACTGTCTCATTGGCAAAAACATCAAGGAACGGATCCGTTTCCTGGGACTAAGACATGGTTACCTCCAGACTTTGCCTTCTTTAGTGTTAGAGCTTGTCCTCAGGCTTCATAAAATAGCCACTGGAAGCTCCAAATTCCTGCTCTGCTAGGCTCAAATCAGTGAAATAGACAACACTTGTTGGTATCTCCTATGTAAGTATTGTTAGTCCCTCTAATTGCAACAACTGGGTTCATGTGAACATTGGGGAACCAATTACTGTGGCTTAGGTGAGTCAGTGTCCTGATTGGCCATGTCTAGATCACGTGTTGCATCCTGGCTCTGAGGGTGCAATCAGTACTGTTATGCCTAAAAACAGTCAATGTCCACTCTAAGGACATACTCAGACACTGCCCAGCAGGGAAGAGATAGCACGCTCAAAGGGATAATTGAAGAGTGTTTAATGAAGGGACCACAGATGAGGTGTGGGCAATGGTAAAGAAATCAACAAGGGATGGAGAAGTGCCCAGAACTAGGACCAGTAGGAAACCATTGCCACCCCATTGGACTGAAGGGTTAAGGGAAGGGAGCTGTTGCTGGGATTGGGTGAGAGGCATAGCCCTGGGTATAAACCACCAGAGTGGTGGCCACACATAGAGGAACACAGCCATTACCAAAGCACAGCCCAGAAGGGAGGGAGTAGAGACACTAAATTCCTTCACCCTCTCTTTCCATTCCTGACCTCTTTCCAGGGCCTCCCATTGGCCAAACCTAACCAGAAACCAGAGGGCAAGGAGCTGGAGTGACAGTCTGCAGAGGCCAGCCTCTTGGCATAGAGAGCAGGGTGGGAAAAGCTATAGAGTGGATCTGGAGAGGCAAAGAAAAACTGGCACATCTTTTTTCTCTAACCGAGGGGTTAGCAAACTATAGCCCATGGACTAAATCTGGCCCACCACTTATTTCTATAAATAAAGTTTTATTGGAATACATGCAATAAGCAAACATTTATTTACTTACTGTCTATGGCTGTTTATGTGCTGTTTAGCACATCATTCTGTGACAGAAATTAAGAAATATACCAATTTTGGTGTGGATGTGTTTCCCACACCACCAAGCAATCCTCTGACACCAGCTGGGTGTCCTACCATTCAGTTCAATTCCTACACTATCTACCGGCAGATAGCATCAGGTCCCCTATTTAAAGGCTCAGTGAAAAAGAGACCTTCTCATGGTACCTGGAGGAAAGAGGACAGGACACACTGCAAACTGATGGCCTATGGGTCCTGTCCAGCTGTATGTACATTTTCGTTTGGGCTTGCACAGTGTTTGAAAAAAAATTAGTTGTCAACATTTTAAAGTTGAGGTCTTTAAAATAAATTTAGCGGTTTCTAATGTCCCCGGGAAGATATGGCAACATCTGGCCCTCTTTCCACCATTGCAGTATTTCCTTGCAGAAGAGCTGCTGTGTCTCAGTCTCCTGGGCAGGGTGCTTGCCACTCCTTATATGCCCTGGTCTCCAGGGGAAGAGGGGGGCACTGCCTGTTTGGTCTTGGTGTGGCTGCTTTACTCATTCATGTTACCTGTCAGCGTGGACAGTTTTTGTTTGTGACCTCCAACTACGGAAAACTGGAATAGCTTTCTGCAAATGTTTTAGACTGAGAGAGGAAGAGCCTTCCTCAGTACCACAAAGAAAGAAGCAGCACCCACATGAGGTAGATGGGTCAGGGGGAGTGGAGGGAGCAGCTTTCTAGAATATGGACTTTAGCTCTGTGTCAGAATGAATTTTAGACACTTGACTGCTCAGTCCTGAAATTGGACACAGTCATACTCCCATCTGTCAGGGACAATGAAGAAGGGATTCTTCCATTCATTATCTTGAGAACTGGATTCTATCCCCTTTAAAGAATTCTTCAGAATGCTCGGATTTAATACAATTCCTTTTTTTTTTTTCTTAATTTTGGAGAGAGAGTACAAGAGCAGGGGAGAGGAGCAGAAGGAGGGGGGGGAGGGAGAGAGAGAGAGAGAGAGAGAGAGAGAGAATCTTAGGCAGGCTCCACACTCAGTGTGGAGCCCAATGCAGGGCTTGATCCCACAACTGTGGATTTGTGACCTGAGCTGAAATCAGGAGTCAGACACTCAACCTACTGAACCACCCAGACTCCTCAATACAACTCTTTTTAACTAGATAACATACCCACAATCAGAAAGTGTTAAAAGGCGCACAGTGGAAAGTCAATCTCCTGCTTCTGTCCCCCAGGCCTCAGCTCCCCTCTGGGAGGCAACCATTGTGCCTTCCTTTTGTACCTTTCCAGAGATGCTCAATGCATATGCACACTTATGAATTTTTCCTTGTATAAGTAATAACTCACTATAAAGAGAGAGAAAGAGAACAGCTTTACAGAGAGACTTCCAGATTTACCAATACACAGGTTTACCAGTCCCCTCCGGGGACTCTTCAAACACACAAATCCAATCATGCGAGTCTCCCGCCTGAAACCCTCCAATAGTTTCCTATGGTCCCTAGATTCTAGGGCAAACTCCACTGGTTTCAGCATCTCCTTGGCTCCTAAGGCCCTGTGTGATCTGGATGCTGCCTCCCTTTGGTCATCTCTTCTTGGCAATGTCGTCTTCTCTGTTCCAGCCAGGCTGAACTGCCATGCACTTCCTGCTAGGAACCATACCCTCCCTCACGTCTTTAGTACGTGTTGTGCCATTGTCAGTATCTTACTTCTGCTTGTCCCCCAGGTGTTCACATATCGAGGCCTTCTCCGATGTCTAAGCAGGGTAAGCGTCCCTCCACCCTATTCTCTACCAGCATCCCAGGTTGTAACACTCCCTACAGTTTAAGGTAATTGCTTCCACGTTTGCCTGTCTTCCCAGCCAGGCTATAGGAGGACAGGGACTCCTGTGGCCTTCATTCATCTCTGTGCCCTCAGCATTCAGCACATACCTGGTATAGAGGAGACACTAAAACACAGTCACTGAAGTCATAAGTGAGGATCACTACAAAGGAAAAGAAAGATCACAGGCTTTCCTACTTATACTCCACTCCATGTCTTGGCACAAATATATGTTGGTGGCAGGGTAACTTGCTTTCTCAGAAGCAAGAGAGCATTTTTATGATAAGAACACAAATTCCAAATGTCCATTTTCTGATACTTAAAGAGAAGTCACACTGTATGCGACATGAAATAAGGATTTCCTTTAATCTATCAGCTGCTTAGCTCTGAAAAGCTTTGATCTTCTGACAAATGACTGAATCTGCATTAAACAGCCCCTAAATGGATCATCATTTTCTGTGCCCAGAATGATAAACCAACAGATGTCTGGAAAGGGCATTTAAGGAAATGAAAAATGATTTATAATAATATAATGGTGCCAATAATTTAGTGCCCCCAAAGCAATCGTATTTAAGCACTGTTAAAAACAAGACAACAGGCCCAAAACAGAGGTGCCTACGCTGAGCCCCCTATCACCAAACCAAGACTTACAGTTTTAGCTCTCCCAGAAATACAAACTTAACTAATCACGATTCACCTAAACAGTGTTAAATAATCTGCCCGATAGACCCCCGATATCCCCTAAAGGAAAGTAACGTTGCAATGAGCAACCTGATTTTTTTCCTAGTGTACCTTCTTTGTGCCTGCTCCCTCTGCCTATGAAAGTCATTCATTTTGTACAGCTCCTCAGGGCTCCTTTCTACCTGCTAGGTTGGATGCAGCCCAATTCAAATTGATTTTTGTTCAGATAAACTCTTAAAATTTTTAATATGCCTCAGTTTATCTTTTAACAGTTCTGGTGTAAGAAGATGGAATGAAAGGAGACGCCCGTCAACCCCCAGGAGGAAGCAGACATGGGTACCTGTTGAGGCCCTGCAGCCCGCTACCCCAGGAGGGGGTAGGGAAGTGTTTCTCAGATCCTCTGCAGCTTTTGCCTTGGAAGCTTCCAGACTTCTCTGAGCCTTTCTTTCTTTAAACCAGGTCTGAGTTAAACTGGACTGAGGTGGAGGCGGCCATTGTGAGGGCTCAGGTGAATCAAATTTTGTTTTAAGGTTGACCAAGCAGGTTAAGCTTACCAAAAGTAACCTTCAAATTACAGTGGCCACAGCTGAGAGCCTTTAACCTGGATCAGCTTATCCATTTACAAGGTGCCCTTCAGATAAAGGGATCTCAGCTAAGCATTCCCCGTAAAGGGTAAAGGGAAATTTTTCTTCCTCTACAGTTTCTGGTGACCAGGATGAGACCCACTGGACACCCCCTCTCAATCCAGAGCCCACAGGCAGGATCCTGGGAAAACTGGCAGAAGTGGGCAAAAGGCGAGAATTCTTATCCAAGCAACTCTCCCAGATTTCTATGTGTGCTGCCTGGTCAAGAGAAGCTTAGACTTTTGATCAAAGTTAATCGTCTAGAAAAACATTCCTAAGAAGTGTCGTCAACACCTTAATCGGCTGCCTTGGCACAGTCTCAAGGCTGTGGTTTCTACTTTAAGGCTGGAGCAGGAGCAAGCCCTGATCACTGTCCCCTTCTGGGGTGGAAGATAAGTAAGAACCTCCAGCCTCTCTTCTGAGTCAGGGAAATAAAAGGAGCCTGGCTGAGGGAGTTGCATGAATCTGTTTTACATTGTAGTTAGAAGGTGCATTTCCCTCCAGGAGATCATATCCTTTTCTCTGGCCTCCCCGGCCCCACAGTGGGTGCGAGGTGAGATAAGAAAACTTGGATCTTCATGGATGGGTACTTTGTTCTGTGCTCCAGGGCTCAAGGTCCAGGACCCGGGAAGCCCCTTTGTGTTTGCATCCAATGAGGCAAGAGCAACAACCACAAGACCTGGGTAGAAAGAGCCGCCAAGGGACAGCCACCCCACCCCCACCCCATGCCTCTTTTTAAAAAGCTCCTGTCCTGTTAGGAGGAATCAGTGCCTCGGGTCTTATAAGCGTGAGCGGTGTGACCTGACTCTAAAATTTTAGCTGGCCTTCTTTCACCTTCCTGATAATTTTGTCCTGTGGCCCCTTCACCCTTCAAATGAGGCTGTTTTGAGTTTTTGCCTGTGCAGTGGGAACTGAACAGCAGAGGAAAATGGGACCCTCTCCTGACTTTTTCTTTCAAAAGCTAAGCCCTCAAAAGGAGTAACAAGACAACAAAAATCAGAGCATGAACAGCAGATTTGCAAGATCCCATGAGAAGGAAGAAAACAAAATGTTCTTCAGATGTTGGGTGGAGGGGACACACCAAGCAGAGAAATCATGACTGCATGGACGTTTACAGAACTCTGACCAAGGCGAGCCCACATTTTCTTCCTGGGCGCAGCCTGGGGAGGGGATGAAGCACGAAGGTTTAGAGATGTGTGTGTGGAGAAGACTTTGGGTAACCAGGGAGCATGTCTTGGGCCCTGGCCAACTGACCTATGTGTCTGAGCATGGGGAGAAATCAAAAGGGCTCCTCGAGACAGGCTCCCCGAGGTTTTTGTGGCTGAGCAGGACCCAAGAAGGGCACAGCCACAGCCAAAATGAAGGGGGCCCTGGACGATTAGGAATTAGAACAAGGAAGGGTTCAGCAGCACACTGTGCGTACTGACAACTGAACACTGATGGATGGAGAATCAGACACAAGGAGATGGCCATGGGGGAAGTGAGGACCCAGCCAAGGGATCCCAGACGCCTTGGCTCCTTCACTCCTGGAGCATCTGGCAGGGGGGACTGAACTGAGATCACATTTCCATCCGCACCCCCATCCCCCAAGAAGATGGAGACTTATGACATAAATTAAGTTACCTATGTGGGTTGACTGATATCTAATATCCTGTTGAGTAGAATTCCATTCTTGGGAAAAAATAAAGACTACATGGATCCACTAAAAAACACTGAAAAGATATACATCCAACATTCACAGTGGTTACCTCTGGGTGGTGACACTACTGGATCTTTCTCTTCCTCCCTCTCTCTTTCCCTCTCTTCTTCCTTTTTTCCTTTTTTCTTTCCTTTTATCTTCTCTCTCTCTTTCAATGTATCTGCTTTTCTAGTTTTTCATAATGAACTATTTTCTAATTTCCTACAATGAATTTATTTTGGTAGGAAAAAATCACAATAAAATAAGAAAAATAAATAATCAGCACTTAGGGTTGATTCCATTTCAGTCTAAGGATGAAGGAGATTCCACTGATGTGTGTTTGGTTTTCATGCTTGGCCCAGGACATGCCAAGGATCTCCTATGTGCTCCAGACTTTTTTCATCCTTCCTCTTCTTCTATAAATGCCTGAGATTCTGTTCTTTCTAGAAAACCTCCAAGAATCTTCTTTGCGGAGGAACTGCCATTTGTAACTGCTAAATTTGCTCTCATCCTTCACATTTTGGGAGTTTGCAGTTCAAAGAGATTCCTTTTAAGGCACTTTCCCACCTTCATCCAAGCAGGACACTGGCTATCTTATTTACCTGTGCTTGAGAGGCTGACATAACACACAGCATTTGATTCTGAGGGCAAAATCTAAATACCATTAAGGGCATTTATCGAGAGAAGGCAATTGCATCAAGTTCCCAACTCCTTGTAATATAGATAAATGGCTAAATTAGTTGTGTTTGGTTTCAATCAGAGAACCTACCACCCTCAGTTTCATATGAACATCTGATAAGAAATTAAATTAACCATACAATGTGAACTGTATATGGCATACGTACATTTCTAATTATGGCCTGGAATCCCCATGGCAGTCAGCAGACTTCTGGGGTAACCCAGTCCCTGAATCACTTTGTGAGAACTCAGAAAATGAAAATTCATTTAAAGCTTGGCCTATGGCTGGGCAAGTAAATTTATTGCCACCCTCCCCCCGCCCCCACCAAATCATATTTGCTCTGGTTTTAAAGTTCTAGGCTGAAAGAATTTTGCATTTCCCATGCCATTAATTACTACTCACCTCACCCCCTACATATGGAATAATTAGAAGAAGATTCAGGGTGAATCTTTGATGGCCTTCAATATCTAGAAGCTGTAAGAAGGTGCTTTCTATCTGATGATGTGGTAAGTCAGAGACCTGACTCCTTCCCCCTGACATCCATGCCTATTGCTTCTACCTACATATTTCCTGCATGAAAACAACTTTTCTCCATCTTCACAGACATTCCCCCAGGCCAAGCATGGGTACTGCCATCTCAGCTTCCCATCTGGTCTTCAGAAAGTGCCATCCCTCTAAAATACAAGTGCAATCCTGCCCTTATCTCTTCCAAAGCTCTGCAATAGATCCCCATTGCTCTTAGGGTAAAATCTCAACTCTCTCCTGGCTTTCAAGGCTTTTCATTAGAGCTTGCAGACCAGAAGCCTGTGGGATGGTAGGTTTTGCCTGGCTCACACAGTGCTTTTATAGATTTCAAGTGAAGCCAGTGTTTATAATTTTGAAAACTTTGTGTACAAATCAAAATGGAAGGCTTCCCTTGGAAGATCAGGGCATCTGGTAACGCTGGGCACATGCTCTCACATGGAAAGAACTGTCTGGAGCTGAGGAGTCTCCCTGGTGGATCCAGCTCTCCCAGTCTGCACCACCTTGTTATAGTTCCTTCCTATGGGTCTCTAAGGTTACCTGTCCGATGCTGTGGATGGGTAAGCTCTATGTGACTGACCCCCTGACACTCTCCTGCTTCATCTCTCACTGCTCTCTCTTCATGCCTGCCTGATGAAGGCAGACTAACTTGCCTCAGTCTCCCCCTCCCCATCCCACCCTCCCCTACACACAATCCAGGCTCTCACCCCAGTGTGGCTGTGCTGTTCCGTCTACACACCCCACCCCAAGCCACCTTGGGGATGTCTAACTCCAACTCATTCTTCAGGTCTCAGTTTAAATGTGCCTTTCTTAGGAATGTCTGCCCTGACCTCACCTCCCCAGACCCAACCCCAAGTCACATTTTAATTGACCCTCCTAAGAGTCCCCTCTTGTGTAGAGCCTGAATTTGATGCTCAGCAATATGTGCTGCCTGGACACCTGGTGAAATTGGGAGGGCCTCGACTGGCCCACCGGCAAGCTCCCCTCCCCACTCTGCTGCTACAGCCGAACAACTCTCCTTACCCAATGGCCCAGGTGTAGTTCCTGCCTCTCTGACTAATGGGTTTCAGTTCCCTGCCTCCTCATGGAACTATTCAAACAAGCCAATCACATCTCCTTGCGGGAACCAAGGGCACCCCACCTTCTCAATACTACGAATCTTGCCACTCACAGCCCTGAAGATTCACTCTGTCTCCTAGTGCAACCTTTTTGTGGCCTTGTATGGCATGTAGTGTCCTCCTCCCCCAGGCTGTGAGTATATGTGACTTACAAACTACTGTTGACCTCACCTGTCCAGTGTTGAGTGGCATGTATTCAGCTATCCTTATAGTCCTAGGTTGGGATTCCCCCCCTTCAACAACAGACAATGAAAACAGCCCACAGAGACCATTACTACTTGCTCACTTACCTTCACCCCGCCCTCAGACCATACACTCCATGAGGCCAGGGACCAGGGGAACAAGCGCGGGTAAACTGTTCACCTCCAAATCCCCAGTACCTAGCACAGAGCTTGGCATACAGCAGGTACTCCGTAACTCTTGTCGGAACTGTCCAGCAGGGTGGTGGGGACCTTATCAGTGGAATATTCAGCCAGAATGCAGGAGACGAGCGTCTTTCAGAGACTGCAGAAGAGATTTGGGCTGGTTGACAATGCACTTCTCAACTCCTAGGAGCCTGCAATTCCAGCAGTCTGTCACTTTGTTTCTTCGGATTCATGCTATTCCTTGTTTTGCCAAATAAGACGCAGTAGAAAACCGACCATTTTTCACCACGAAACAAAGCTCTCAGTTTTCAAGATGCGCTAATGTTAAACAGCGTTCATTTTCAAGAATTAGGGACCCAGTTCAATGAGCAGACCATTACTATGCAAAATATGAAGAAGTTACAGAATTGAATGCTATTTGTTCTGAAGAGCACTATCACAGCCCCTGGGTGTTTACTGGGGGGGGAAAAAAACCCCTACCATCTGCAGATGGTTTAGCAGCAAATTTATACCATTTCCATGTGTTAGTAATGCAGTTCTAGAAATGAATCTAATCAAAGGGTTGTTTTAGCAGCGAGGATGTTCTCACTTAAATCCAGAAAACCATTTCCGTCATTTCCAGATTTGTAAAGATCAGAACCCAGCTGAGTTTGTGTAATATGCCATTTAAACATCTTGGAAATTAATGTACGTATGAAAATAGTAGCAACACCAATGGGTTATCATCGAGCATTGTAAAACATCGTCTTGTAACATTATGGTACTTCAGAGAGGATATATTCACCATTTAAATTTTAAGAGTGTCCCACTGCTCTCTTTCATTTATTGAGTTAAAACCCGAACTATTTCAGAGGCATAAATTTTGCATATTTTAGAGTTATAAATTTTGCAACTTAGGCAAAATTTATGCCCGTCAGGCCAATCAGAGGAGGAGCTGGTAATGCTTCATTTTAGGTTATGCCCGCACATGAAACTAATTGGTCTTAAGTTCAATTCATAATCTGACGAAAACTTTTTTGCTCAAGAAAATCTTAGTTTTGGACCAACTATCCCAGGGGTGATGTCAAATAGAGACAAATTGTCAGAACAAACCCCTGCTCTCGAAGGGAGACAAAGGAGTGAAGTGGTTCTGAGCTTAGGCCTTAGATTTCATAACCCTGAGTTCTAATCTTCGCTCTGCCACTTATTAGCTGACAGTTTGAACACCCCCAACCTTGTCATCTTAAAATGGCAACAATAGGAATACTTACATCATGGTGATGCTGAGAAGGTTAAAGGTGAAAATGCATATAAACGCTTAATCATAGCTACTGGCACATCAAAAGCATTCTTTAAATATTAACTATTATCATTATTATAGATCAGCTTCACAAAATGTCCCAGCAATGAAATCTTTGACAATTTGATTCTGCAACTGGCTACTGGAATCTAGAATTTGCCTCTTGGATTGCCATTGCCATTGGCTCCCCACCAGTTCCCATAGTTTGAATAATGAATACATGACTGCGCCAGTTCCCTGAAGGGAAAAAGCCAAGGAAAAATAGGGTTGGAAATTGGTATTATAGACAATAATATGAAATCAGGAAGTGACATTATCTTTGAAGCCATTACATGAATCAAAAGCCCAGCCAAGGCATCAATCTTTCCAGGTAAAGAGATCATTCATTATCGCACAGAAAGTGGCTGGCAGCAAATTTCCTTTCATCTAGGAGCATCAGCCCCAATTATGTGTTGTCCCCAATTATGTATGTCATGCCGTGACTGGGCTTGGCCATTTGGAATCCAAGACACAAAGCCAAGAGACTGCAGTGACAGTGGGCAGCTTGAGTAGTTTCGATTTTCCGCAACTGGACTGTTTTCCCATGAGACTTGACATGGAAAAGTAGGCCTTGGCAGTGGCATATTGTACCCCTGTCTTCAATGCCTATCCTATAGCTCTGATTTTCTGTAGCACCAACACATGTCACTTTGGACATTGGTTAAGTAGGATAGACAAGACTGTCCTACCTAATTCAGGAAAGGATGATCATTTTCACCGGGATAGAACCAATTAAGCACAGCATTCTGAGGATTATTTCACCACCACCTACTTGTAGAAAGGCAGGTAAGAATATTCTTCATCACCTCCAAAGAGACAAGTACTTAATGTGAAACGGACACACAATTTTTTATTATGACGTTCGTATCTAAATTGTTACAGGTTAACATGATCTACATGCATAACTTGAAAATATACAAACATACTCTGGGCAGGAATCATGGTTATCTTCTTACTCACTGTTGTACACTTAGAATCTAGCTCAGTCCCTGGAACATAGTGTGTATTCATGAATATTTAATGAATGAATAAATGGGGAAGTGAATATGTATGAGCTCCTTCAGTTTTGTGCCTCTGTCTGAGATCTCTTTCTACCTTTGTCCATTCAGTAAACTTCTACTCATCCTAAAATTTTCTGCTCAGTTGCCATTCATGCTGTGAAATCATTCCTTTCATTTCATGTAGGGAAGTCCACTTTGTGTCTTCTGCCATAGTCTCCTGTACATACCTCCGTGTCAAGGTTTCTATATGCAAACAACAAAACCCACTCTGGCTGGTTCAAGCAGAGAGAGATTTGTTAAAGGATATTGGGGGGCTAGGGGGATGGACTCACAGAATTTGGAGGAGAGATCAAGAACCAGGTCTCAATACTACCTAACCAGAAATAATAGCCAGGGAAGAGCCTGATCACACTAGCTGCTTGGGGAAGTCATGGCAGCTACTGCTTCTGATCCTTAGCACTAATCACCCAAAGCGTCCTGAGGAGACAGGCATGGCTGGCTACAGCCACCTCAGAACTGGGCACCTCTACCCTCGTCTCATCAGATTATTCAACCTCCATGTATAAGGCTGCCTCCTCATGTTGATCATTTCTGCCGCCACTTGTACTAGAACATGTCATTGGAAGAACGCAGGCCACATGCCTGAACTCCAGCTACAAGTGGTCTATGAAATGTTAAGTTTCAGTTTTCCAGTCTGCGTAGCAGAGAAAGGCAAGCTAGAACGTGTTGAATGAGCCATCCAACTATACGCACCATGCTTTCATGCTTTGTAGCACCACTGTCTCCTTCACTTGGTATGAGTTCCTTAAAATCTGAGAGGAAAAATATATGAGCACCATGAAGGATCAGTGCAGAAAATCCAACATCTGACCCATTGGAGTTCCAAAAAGAGAACACAGAGAAAAGGGAGAGAAAGAAATACTACCAATGTATTTCCCAAGATGAAGGATAAGAGTTTTTCCACTGAACGGTGTGAATTTTAAAGGATCCCCTCCTGGACACATCTCCAAGAAATTTCAGAGCACCAAAGATAAAGAAAATATCCTAAAATTTCAGAGAGAGAAAGAAGTCATCTACAAATGGCCAAGAAAGAAACAGACTGGTACAACAACACCACATGCTGAAAGAAAATGGTCTTTGACTTGAATTCTAGCCCAGAAAAAATGTCATTAAATAATAATGGCAGAATAGATTTTTTTATATGCAGAAAGTTTATCTCCTATCCACTGTTCACTTGGGAGTTACTAGAGAAGATGTGCTCCAGTAAAATGAGGAACTAAATCTAGAAAGAGGAAGTCATAAGATCCAGGGAATGGTGTGTCCAATTTAGAGGAGAATGGGAGGGAAGGAAAAACCAGCTAATTATCAGTCCCAGGAGACAATCAGTCTAAATCAGAGGAGGTAAATGGAGAGTTCCAAGAGAAGGTCTCTGGGGAAGAATAGCCTAAAAAGTAGCTACTATGCTGGAGACATTTTAGGAACATAAGCGTATGATAAAGGCAGAAAATAAAAAAATTAAGTCAATTAGAAATTCCAGGAAAAATTAAAAAACTATTAGATGATTGTTATCGTAGCACATTACTCTTCCTCCAGAAAGATAATACTGTAAAGTTTGTTTAATGATTTTTAATTTTTAAAACCAACAAAGAGCATGCACAGCAAAGACTATAAATATAATAACTCTTGTTAGTGTAAAGCTGCCAATTCAGATGAGAGATGTAGGAAGGGAGGAGAGGTTATGGGAAGGAAAGGGTGACCATGTACTAATAATATCTTACAAATCTAGGAGTGTAGTACCCAGCATCCTTACCCCCATCTTCTAAAATACCACCTCAATTTTCCTTTGGGTCATTTCTCCTCCTCAACCAACACATGCAGTCTTTTTTTTAAAAAAATTTTTTTTTCAACATTTATTTATTTTTGAGACAGAGAGAGACAGAGCATGAACGGGGGAGGGGCAGAGAGAGAGGGAGACACAGAATCGGAAACAGGCTCCAGGCTCTGAGCCATCAGCCCAGAGCCCGACGCAGGGCTCGAACTCGCGGACCGCGAGATCGTGACCTGGTTAAAGTCGGACACTCAACCGACTGCGCCACCCAGGCGCCCCAACACATGTGGTCTTAATGAGAATGTCAATCCACACGTTTGGGTGGGCATGTGGCCCAATATAAGCCATTCAGACTTTCTCTTCCTGGTAAATTAAGAATGGCCATTAATTCACATTGGGTGGTGCCTTAAAGAGACAGTGCATCAATTTTCAAAACAACCTTAGATTCCCAGAACAACCCCTAATCGTTACTTTGCTGAAGCTTCACTCTTCAGCCTCTTTCTATGGGTGTCTGTCCTCCTCATTAACCCTCAATCCAATTTTTGCATGAACTAGGAAGAATTGGCTTCAGCTGATAAGATACGATAAGATAAATAGAAATTCAGTTGTAGTGTTTTAAATTACAAAAGCTGGGACTGAAAATAGTAATGTGAATATATAAAGGGTCATAGGATTAGAGAAGGGATCCAGTGAGCAAAACTCTCACATCTTAATAAGAAGTCAATGTAAAATGTGTAAAGCTGATAAATCATGAAAGGGCAATATAGCAAATTAGCAATAACCACCACAATAAAACTAAATAAATAAATAAGTAAAACTTTAAAATTTAAAAGGAGAAATGGTTTCTGGACAAAAAGGACCAGGTAGGGAGAAATAGGGCAAGAGACTATTTCTTTTTATTATAAACTCATCTTAATTTTTCCCTCTGTATACGCATTAAATGATAAAATTTTGACCGTTAAAGAGGTGGGGGGAAAAGATTGTTGGTCTATCTATAATGTAGAATGTTCAGAATTTCAAAGCCTTCTTCTCAAAATAGGCAGAAATCCACCCCTGGAAGCTGTTCTGGGCACTGGCATATTATATAAGAGCTCTGTCTCAGATTCTGAGGGTGGAACAACAGTGCCCCCATTGGTGGATCACCATGGGTCTCTTGGACCCGGGTAGGGCTGTTGCCTCCTCTGAATGCCCTCAGCTGTGGACCCCCACAGGTGGACCCCTCACCTGTGTGACCCCCTCATGTGGACCAAGTCAAGCATGTCTGCCTTTTCTCCACATGCCCTTGTCAAGCTTAGAGTAGTTGGCACAGGACTTGAATACTTTAGGTTGTTCTCTGCCCATCTCCTTAGCCAACTTTCACCCTGCTTTCCTGGAAAATCAGAATTAGTCTTATCTCTACTCTCAAGGGATTAGAAAAACATCATCTCCATATCTTAAGACCAAGTGATTTGTTTTGAATGTGAGGCACAGTTTTTACTGTTCTTGTATGGCATTTTACTGATAAGACAGGAAAAATCTTGATAGTGGAGGTGCGGAGATGGCACTTTTCCCGGGGTTAAATTAGGGGAAATCAGAAACTTCAAGGTGTGTTTGTTTTTCTTCAGTGAGTGAAGCTCTGGAGGTGATTTAAGCCATGCAGGGAGATTGTTAGGCAGGATAGACCCTGTGAGAGTAGATGAGAGAGAGGGAGAATCCCACAGTTCTCTGGTTAACCATCCTAAAGAGGAGGATTAATGTTGCAATATTAGCATTCAGTTCAATTGTCAACAATGACCTGAGTTATAACAGGAGGCAAAAGGTGGCCACATGCACCCTTTCCCCATCTTCCCATTCCTGTGCCTTTGGATGAGAGTGACCATCTCCCCTTTTCCACATCCCTCTGCCATGCTGATCCTCAGTCTGAAAGATGGTGACTGTTCAGAGGAGAGGAATGAAGGAATCTGAGGCTGGAAGATCTGAGGGAAGGAAGGAGATCAATTAGAAGTTTTCAGGCTGCAGAAAGAGTGGAGTCAAGTGAAGAATTACTCACATTTTTAATTAATTAATTAACTAATTAATTAATTAAAAATTTAAATGTTTACTGTATTTTTGAGAGAAAAAAAACAGATCACAAGCAGGGGAGGAGCAGAGAGAGACAGAGAGAGAGGGTGATTAAGAATGTGAAACAGGCTTCAGGCTCCAAGCTGTCAGCACAGAGCCTGATGCAGGGCTCGAAATCACAGAGTGTGAGATCCTTACCTGAGCCAAAGCCAGCGCTTAACCAACTGAGCCACCTAGGCACCCCAAGAATTACTCACATTTTAAAGGCAAGCTGCTCTGTACCTTCAGCATGTCACTGAGTCATATCTGGGAATTCCCAGAGGTGTCTCATATGTGCTCATGACCAGTCCCCCTCATCCTCTGCTTTGGTTCTCTTGTTAAGGTGTTTGCTTCCTTGGCTCAACTAGGAATTAGAAGATGGAAATGATGATTCTGCCCCATAAGAAAAATGGATGTAATCACTGCATGTCAGAAGGAATATGCCTATGCCCTGTAAAACCAAGATATTATGGTCATTATCACAGTGTAGGGTCTTGGACAGTACTAGGAAGTGCTGATACCAATAAATTGACCTTATAAAATCTACCCAGCATATCATTTGGGCATATCACTGGGACATTCCAATCCCAACCTTATAGACCAATATTGGCCTATTGGCACAAACTTATATGTCAATGGCACTATTTAACAAGCTATAATGAACTATTACAGTGACTATAAACTCAGTTGAAATGATTTCTGTTCAAATTCTGGCTCCAATATTTACCATCTGTGTAACTCTGTAGGGATAGGTCTAGATTTTGTAGGGCCTAAAGTTTGTATAATCTGGGGAGCTCTTTAAGAAAAATAATACAAATGCATGAATTCAAAATCAATAGCAGGTCTTGTAAGAGGCTTATACAAGTGCGAGGCTTGAGCTTAAGCTTTATTAGCTTTAGGTCATGGTAGACCTGCCTCTATGTAGACCTTGCCTCTGGGAAAAGTTATCTGATCATTCTGAATCACAGTATCATCACCTATAAAATCAGGATAATAATCATTACTTCATAGGATATATATATATATATATATATATATATGGTACAAGATATCTTGTATTGAAAGTCGGCATTCTAGAACTCAAAAATTGGTCACTTGTTATGAATATCCAAATGTAGAGAGGCCATATATTGTCATGATTAGATTGAAACTTTTCCTTTTCCTGAATTCTGATTAATTGTATATGTATATAGACAGATCCCCATGAATGTAGGGACAAGATGATAATCAGTCAATAACATAAATTCTCAGAAGTAACACCAAAGTATTGCAGTGCAGCAGGCATCATCAGATGGGATCTTGGCAAGGACAAGGAAAACAGTTGGAGGACCAAGGCAGGTAGCATGAAATGCTATAGGTTTGAAAGTTGACAAAGACTTTGCCCCACTTACCACATCACCCTTTTGGAAAAGTGTTTCAACAAACACAACTTCATTTAAGCCCTCATGGCGTCTATGGTGGGCAGAGCAATGGCAATGACCACTCTTCAGAGGGCCTTCCTTGGCCAGCTCATACCACAGCCCGCTTTCCAGAGCAGCCAAGAATCAAGCCTCCACCTTCATCATCACTTATTGTCTCCCAAATGTCAGATGTTGTGGTAAGTATTTTACCCGTGTTTTCTCATTTAATCCTTTATGTACCATTACTTTCATTTGACATTGAACCACTGGAGCTGAGGTTCAATATCTTGTCAAGGACTTGCAACTATTAAGTATCTAAGTACCTATGAAAGTTTTGAGCATTTTTATAACTGTGTTAACAGATTTGGAACCCACTTGAGAACCCTGAGGAGGTTTGGGACCCATGGAGAAATTACCTGAGAGCCCCGGGCTGCCTCTGGAACTGAATCTGTATCCTCTATAGGAGAATATGTTCCCCTCAAGGATTGACATGCATAACATCATCAAGGCTGCAGGTGGATTTGGTTGTTTCTGGTCTATGTCCTATTTATCTCTGTATTGCTGTTGTCAAGTGCAGTTGCCGCCTAAAGGTTGTAAGATGAGGAAGTGAATGAATATTTTGGTCATGTGACAAATGAGAAGTATGGCTTGGACACCTAGGTCTCTGGACTCCTAGCCAAGGTCCTATTACTCTTAACTCTGCTGCTCCCTCTCTATGCAGATTTGGCTGCTGTAACAAAAAGATCCAAAATACAATGGCTTAAACAACACAGAAGGTTATATCCTCCTTATGTAAAAGTTCATGTAGTCATTTCAAGAGAGAAAGAGGTGAGGAAAAGCAAACCCCTCCCTTGTATTCACCTAACCAGGAAGCTTCATGTCACTTCCAGACACATTTCACTTGCCAAACTAGTCACGTGACCACACCTGGCCACATGGAATGCTGGGAAATGGAGCCCTTATGCCCATCTAAAATTTCTACTACCCTAAAAGGCAGGGGAATGGTAGTCTTGGCCAGAGGGGCGAGCCACTATGTGCAGTGGGAAAAGCACTAAGGTGTAGAGGGGCTTCCTCATTTGCAAAATACAATAATAAATATGACTACCCTGAGGCTCCGTGTTTTCAACTCTAAATAAAACAACAGTAGTAATCCATTTAGTGAGTATGTTCTATGCTCTAGGTGCTATGCAGTATACTTGTTTTATATATGTAATTTAATTCAATCTTCCCCCAAACCCTCTAAGCCCAGCATCCTTTTTATCCCTTTTGTTTTAGAGATAAGGAAACTAAGCCTCAGAGAAGTTAAGGAACTTGCTCAAGGTGTCACAGTGAGTGACAAAACCAGAGCGGGGCTCACTAACTCCAAAGCCCCACACGTGAATCCCCTCTGCACGACCCTAGAATGGAGATTGTCTCAGTGATATATCTGCCCTGCACAGTTGTCACCAGCATGAAAGGTGACATGACAGATGGAGCTCACAGTTGGGCCTCTTTCCCCAAGGAGGGCAGTGTGCCACTCTGGGGCTTCAGGCTTCCTTGCCTGTGTTGAGTAAAGAAGCTGGCTCCAGAATGGGGACTGTCCAGAAACAGTCCATGGTTGCTGGAGACAGGCTGGAGCCGAGAGGAAGAGGAATCCAGGTTTGAGGAGAGAAGAGGAAAAAGCAATAAACTGAAAAATCACAGCTCTGCAGGCAATGGAATGTATTACTCAGAGATTAAAATGTCACAAGGAGTACACGTCAGCTCCAGACCTTGGAAAATGTTTTTTCCATCATAATTACTTCTTGCCACCAACACAGGACTATTTCCTTTTCTGGGGAGGAGATTGCCCAACTTGATGTCTTTCTAGCTTTCTGCAGACCTCAGAAGTTGTCGCTTAAGTCTATTCATAGTATTAACAATGGCCAACGCCAATGGGCGCTTACCATGTACCGGCTACTCACAGCTTATGAATCCTTCAATAACCCTGTGAGATGGATACTATTCACTTCACTCCCATCTTGCAGATGAGGAAACTGAAGCACAGAGATGTTAGCTAATGGTTAATGGCGAACCAGCGAACCTCACACAGGTGGTGAGAGGAGAGTCAGTATTTGAACCCAGCTCATCTGTTTAGGGGTAGGATCTTAAACACTCTTGGAAACTTCCTTCTCACAGCCCGATTCTGTTTGTGGGAAAGTGGGAAACAACACAAGTCCTCCCAGAAAGAACCTGGCAAGTTGTTTCTTTTTTTCCCCTTTCACATTAAGGCACGGAGTATGAGCCAAAAATCTAAGGCACGGAGCAAGAAATGTCAAATCCAACCCCAGTAGCAATTAGTAAACTAAATTAAAGTTCACATGCAATGGGATATATACTAGTTAACCTTTAAAAATGATGTTGTAGAAGGATGTTGTTAAGTTGGTGAGGTAATAACCAGTTTGTACAATGGGATTTGCATATAAAAGAAGCTTCTACACACACACACACACACACACACACACACACCTAAAAGCTTATATACTGAATCATTGCCAGTCCTTTTACCTGAGTAGCAAGATTTTGTACAAACTTGTTCATCTGATATCCCTCCATCCCATTTCCACCAAGATCCCTATTGGAGCTCTCAAAGTGATGATTCAAGTTCCAGCTTTTTTGAACTTGAAATTCTCAGGCTTGTGCTTAAAACCACCTGAAAAACAAGTTCAGTGACCCTGACCTCCCTCCCAACCAAACTCACTTCCAAACACCACTTCCTTTCTCTTTTCCTTCTGAAACAAACTCGTAGAAGTTTTGGACAGCAGTACAAAGAATTATCTTTCTCCTAAAAATTTGGTAGAAAATTGTCAATCTGATGGCACATCGCCCCTGAATGAGTATGTAATTCCTTCAATCAAGGACATTGTCCTGTGTAACCCAGTTCAACCATCAAAGTTAGGAAATAAATATTGATATACCACTACAATCTGATCCTCAAATGGGGATTTGAGTTGCACCAAGTGTCCCAGTCATGTCCTTTATGGCAAAACAAACCAGTCCAGAACCAAGTTACAGTTGGTTGTGTCCTGTCTCCTTCAGTCTGGAATAGTTTCTTAGTCCTTTCTTGGTCCTTCATGACCCCTGAAATTTTCTGAAGATGTCAAGGTCACTTATAGGGTGTCCCTCAGTTTGGGTCTGTCCATGTGCTGTGACTTTGTTAAATGAACATATGTTAAGTGTAGCACAGGGTGTCAGATGGTAAGCCACAAGAGAAATTGGAATAGAGGTTTATTACTCACAGGTCCTGCACTAAGTACACAGCAAACCTTGAGGGTCCACACTGCGGGGTCAAGGCAGAGGAGAGAGAGAGAGAGAGAGAGAGAGAGAGAGAGAGAGAGAGAGAACCTAGATCATATGCCTTTCTCAGAGTCCATGGGTGCAGTGCCAATGGGTTCCCTAGTTAGGGCCATATTGATCCAGCCAATCCAAACCAGTGGGCAGATACCAGGGGCCCCAACTCCTCAGGTCTTAGGTTTGGTGGGAAACCCACACTATAAGGAAAGGCTGTTCTGATTTGTTGTTGCTGTGGAAGAATGTGAAAAATGCTTTGACCACTACTGAGCATGTGTTCTCTTTCTGTGTGTGACCAAGAGCAGGCCCAGGAGACGTTGGGAAACAAAAAGAGGTAAAAAGAAAAAAAAACAAAAAACCTCAGGGAATTCAGCCTCACATTTGGAAATCATGTTCTCCTCTATCATCATTATTGACAAAGGCAAAGGTGCTGGGCATGCGTTATGATTCTGGCATTTGAGAGCAGGTGGGGCCAGGACAGTTTTCATCTGGGCACGCCGGCACATTTCTGAGAGGGCAGCCAAAGTAAGCCAGCCTTCTGCATCCCAGAGTCCTGTCTCCCCTACCCCACCCCCCTCTTCCTCCAACTCCCTTCCTTCATCCCTCCAACAGCAATTAGCCAACATCTCAGGGAGACTGAACTTTAGGCAGGGTGGAAGCCCCCCCCCCCAAGCTTTTTTTAAATTAAGTTTTTGAGTAAAATATACGTGTCATAAAATTTACCATTTTAACCAGTTTTCAGTGTATAATTCAATGGCATTGAGTACATTCACATTGCTGGCGGCCATCACCACTGCCAATCTCCAGAACTTTTTTCATCTTGCAAAACTGAAACTCTATACCCATTAAACAATAACTCCTCATTCTTCCCTCCCCCAGCCCCTGACAACTACCTTTTTTTTTCCTTTCTGTCTCTATGAATTTGATTACTCTAGGGACCACATCTGAGTGGAAACAGAGTATTTGTCCTTTTACGACTGGCTTATTTCGCTGAGCATAATGTCCTCAAGGTACATCTGTGTTGTAGCATGTGGTGGAATTTCCTTCCTTTTTAAGGCTGAATACCCCCTAAGCTTTTAGAAGTTATGTAACTATATTAGTCTGTTAGAGCTGTCATAGCAAAATATTACAGACTGGGTATCTTAAGCAACAGATACTGATTTTTCTCACAGTTTTGGAGGCTCAAAGTCTAAGATCAAGCGGTCAGCAGGTTTGGTTTCCTCTGAGGCCTCTCTCCTTAGCTTGCAGGTGGCCACCTCCTTACTGTGTCCTCACATGGCCTTTCCTCATGTGTGCACATCCCTGAGCCAAATTTCCTCTTATCAGTTCAGATTGGATCAGCCAGATTGGATCAGGGCCCACCCTAATAGCCTCATTTCAACATAATCACCTCTCTAAAGTCCCTATCTACACATATAGTCAAAGGCTGAGGTGCTGGGGGTTAGGGCCTCAGCATATGAATTCTGGGGACACACACCTCAGCCCCTAACAGTAACCTTGCTGAGAAACTAATTCTTCAACTGGATGAAAACCACGGCGGCCACCTTGTAGGGTGCTGGTTCAGCTGATGCCCATGGAGCACTTGGCATAGCACCCGAGCCCAGCAACTTCTCTGTGGGATCAGCTAGCTTTATTGCTTTGTTCTCCCAAGTCTTAGCACGGGTCGTTCCAGCACATATTGGGTGCTCACCTACCGACGTGTGTTACTTCTTTCATCTTGGATTGGGCAGAGGCTGGGGCAGCTTGAGGAAGGAGACTGGGGATCACAGCCTTGCGGGAAAAAGAGAAAAAATGGGGTGGCAAACACAGACTTCACAACCTGCTAACCCCCCTGCCCCAGCTAACCTGGGATTACAGAGCTCCCGTATTTTAATGACGAACAGTCATAGCAGTTACAATGGACTGGGACTGTGCCAGGCATTGAACCAGGCCCTCTGGAAAGTCTCATCTAATCCTCAAGTAGGATTATCATCCCTACTGCTCAGATGAGGAAACTGAGGCCCAGAGAGTTTAAGTAGCTGGCATCACATAGATGCCAAATGCTAGCATCAGCTCCAGACCCAGAAGTTCTGTGAGGTGAGCCCCAACGCTTCTGATGACAATTACATAAAAATTACATATGCCTGTGAATAAGGATGGTAAAAGTACTTATATAATAAGGGGGTATGGTTAGAGGCAAGGATACCGGCTAATTTTTCTTTCACGTAAAATTTTCCACTTCTTCAATAGTCTGTGGCATTTATTCTTTCTAATTTAAGTTGTTTTAGGAAAAGACGGTGCATGTTGGGGCACTTCTCTCTTAAGGATTAAAAGAAAACCACATATACCGCCTCTCGGGGATGTCTGCAGAGCTATCCTGTTCGTCCACACCTGGGATTTTAAGAGCAGGCAGCCACCCGGCCCCTCACAGCTCCATCTGTCTCCAACAAGGATAGATTTTCAAAACACTCAGGGTTTTTTTTCCTCTTAGTTTTTGTGCCTTCTCTTTCTCTGCTCTTTTTTTTCCTTCCTCACTTTGTTTTTAAAGCCACTCATGTAAGTGAGCTTGTGTCAACTTGGAATATGCATGCTGTAAGCTCTGGGTCCCTCATGTTCCAACGTGAAGATGGATGTCTTGGATGTGAAGAGTTCTGGGAAGAATCACAGAGGGTTGGGTTGTTTTGTTTATTTTCCTGAGCTCTCAAGGCAGTAAGAAAACCCTAACCTCACCACACCCACCCTTCCAAACCAATTTCTAAGTTTTTCCTCTGAGAAATTAGTCAAGTGACTATAGGGCAGCAAGAAGATCCCTTCGATATATGTTGTCTAACTCCCTGGGTTCCGTTAAAATGACTGTCTTTTTCTTAAATAATTTCTGACATCTTTGTCCTAAACCTTAGACAGATTTTGATCTGGAATGATCAACTTCCTAGGAGACGTAGAACATCAGAAGCAACTAAGTATCCTCAGGGCTCCCTCCACCATGACCCAATCTTACTTTTCAGCCTCACCGAGATCTCAGGGCCATCTCCAAGTCACTCACCCGTGTCCACACCAGACTGGCCGTGAAGCCAGTTACACAGCACCTTCTGAGAAATGTGGCTCTTCACACTGGGAGGCACTGGGAGGCCGCCGTGCCTGCCACAACTTCCGTGCTGAGTCAAAGGCATCTGATAAGGACCAGACCTGAAGAGGAAACCGTGAGGTGGCCCGGGGTCAGCACACAGCCCCGTTAAAAGCCTGAATGCAACACACAGTGAATATAGCCACAGAGACAGGCAGGGAGAGGGAAGCTGGGAAGAGAGAGAAGCAGAAACAGAGGGTGTCTTGAGCAAGGGAGAATTGTTGTACAGAACAGTGGTTTCTCTTCTTCAGAGGAGACCGCACTCCAGTAGCTGGAGTTGCTATGGTTTCCTGAATCGTTTTCCAATTCTCCATGAGGCCCGAATGTGTAGCTGCTGAGATGGTTTTCTTCGCTAACTCACTGCAAGTTAAGTCTATCTCTGTCAAAAAGCCACGTTTCCTGAGGTATCCTCAAGTTTATCATTGGGTTTTGGTGTGTGTGTGTGTGTGTGTGTGTGTGTACGCGCGCACGCGCGCATGTCTCCAAGTGGAAAGAGCTCAACACTCTGGTCTAAAAACGGATCCGTAATCTTGTCCCCCAGACCTAGTCTTTCTCATGCGTCGTCTATGCCTACTTTTGGTATCACGGTCCAAATTCTCAGGTTTCTCCCAACACCTTACAAGAGTCTATCCGTCCGTTTGCCAGCCCCTATCAAGTCTATCTCCACAATACGGCTCCTAAATCTCAGGGTTGGTAACCCCTCCTCTCACATGGCACCACTTCCCCTACTTCACTCTTAGGCGTCACTGATCACTGCAGTCTTTCCCACTTACCTAAGCAAGGCTAAAAGCAATAACAGCTCTGTTCTTCAAAGGCTTGTTATACACACCAGGTACTGGGATAAACATTTTGCATGCCTTATCTCATTTAATTCTCATAAAAAATAAAAAAAAAAAAAAAACCCTGTGAAAACATACTATTGGTTTTTCCATTGTACAGGTAGAAAAGAGGCTCAGAGGGAGGTGAGAAGTAGCCTGGCTTCTCCCTTCCCCCAGCCCTCTGGTCCTTCTCTGTGGCCTCCCACTTGCTGACTCTAGCTGCAGCCAGTCGGCAGGGCAGCCAGGGAAATGGAGTTTGCAGGAGTCAGCTCCTTGTGCTGCAGAGCAAAGCACAGGACAGGGGTTGGATCTGAGACCAAACAAATTGACTGGCAAGTAGCCGCTCCTGATTTCACAGCAAAAAAGGAATGTGTCCTGACTCTGAGAGCCCAAAGCATTTGATCTAGAAATTTCCATCTGCCCTTAACACTTTTTACCATGTAGTTACATATTTGCATTTGTGTATAACATACATTTGCAAGTCTTTTCTCTTTTGGTCCATAGGCTCTATAGGTTTACCGGGAAGACTCAAGTGTGAATTAGTGTCACTCTTGTCGTGACACCTTACCCTGTGCTTTGCTCAACAAATATTTATTAAATGATGAATGATATTCGGTGCCTGTGTTTCTCCAGGCTGAGGTACATAGCGGTGGATCAAGGGGTGTGCCAAGCCACAAAACAAACACCTGACATTTCCCTGGAGAGCCAAGCTCACCGTACGGGAAGACATTTTAAACACAATTTTTATATAAAAACAAACAAAAAAAAAATGTGTCGTCAAATTTACGTGATATTTTAAGGATAAACTACGTTTGGAAAGTAGGAGGCTCTTCATGTATTCATTTTCTTTAGTATTTTCTCTTCAACAAATGTTGACTGATCATTCTCTATACAGCACTCTGGGCAGACATGATTCCTGCCTTCAGGAATTTTACAAATCCTATATCAACACAATTCTATAGCGGACCGGAGAGCAAATGTTTTAGGCTTTGTGGGCCAAACACCCCTCGTGGCATTACTCCAGCATAGGAAGGCAGCCTTGGACAATAGGTAAACAAATGAGTGCCCTCCTGCTGCAGTAAAAGTGCATTTCAAAAACAGGCAGCGGCTGGATTTGGCCAGTGGGCCGGAGTTGGCTGACTCCCGGCTAGTGGGGGAAGACAGGCCTTAAATCATTTCAGATGCTACGTTGTTAAAGAATATAGTACTATATGCTCCGTGGGCAAAACTAGTGTAGGTCACTTGGTCCCAGAGCAGGACCAGCTCCAAGGGTGTGCGGCCTGTGCAGTCACACAGGGCCCACTCAGAAGGGACCCCGTCCTTGGTTTAATGCTCTGTCGCAGCAGTCCTGAAATTCTTGATAACTTTATTTTTGAATTTGGGAAGTCAGCAGGGACAATGGAGCATGCATGCACAAAGAGTCGCTGTGCCAGGTGCTGGGGAACGCAGCGGCAGGCTCAAGCCCACACGCATGGCCCGGTGCAGAGCGAGAAGCTGGCCTGGCCGTCTGGTGAGCATGTGCACACTTGGGGCTGTCGGAGGCCCGCGGCGTTCTGAGGGGCGGCCCCGCCTGGGACCTGGGCCTCAGAGGCCTGCTGCCTTCAGCAGCAGCAGGTGCAGTGGGTGGGGGTACGGGGCAGCAGCGGAAGCCGTGGGAGAGGAGAGGGGTTCCCTTGAAGGGCAGCGCTGCGATGCACCCTAGAAGACCGGCTTGCCTGTCTGTCGCCACAGCCCGTCCCCAGAGCACCTGCAAATATTAACCGTCTACTCCGAGTACCAGGATGGGAACTGCTGGGGCTCAGCTAGTAAAGTCTGTCAACAAACTATTACAAAACAGATGTTTGCACTGACATTGCAATAAAGGATATCAAGGAGTTGTTAAAATTCTTCAAAGATTTTAGAATTTCTAGGTTTCAAAATTGGTGCGACATTGCAAACCAAATACCCATGGGCTTAGATGCGGATTGTTTAAAAAAACTCTTACAGACTGTCCTAATTAACAGAATAGAACAGTATCTTCACACAGTTTTAGATAAACCAACAATAACAAGGAAGATAATTTAAAAATTAATTTTCCTGGGGCGCCTGGGTGGCGCAGTCGTTTAAGCGTCCGACTTCAGCTCAGGTCACGATCTCGCGGTCCGGGAGTTCGAGCCCCGCGTCAGGCTCTGGGCTGATGGCTCAGAGCCTGGAGCCTGTTTCCGATTCTGTGTCTCCCTCTCTCTCTGCCCCTCCCCCGTTCATGCTCTGTCTCTCTCTGTCCCAAAAATAAATAAAAACGTTGAAAAAAAAAGAAATTTTAAAAAATTAATTTTCCTTGTATTTGAGGATACAGTGATCAAATGCACAAGGAGGCATTTTGAATTTATATAAAAATCATGAAGCTGCTTTTGGTTCTTGTATGACCTCCAAAAATTGCAGGAATTGTCAGAGGAAATATTAACATTAAAATATTAAATTTGTATATCAAAAAACCATAGAATTAGGGGCACCTGGGTGGCTCAGTTGGTTAAGTGTCCAACTTTGGCTCAGGTCATGATCTCATGGTTGGTGAGTTTGAGCCCCATGTGGGGCTCTGTGCTGACAGTTCAGAGCCTGGAGCCTGCTTCAGATTTTGTGTCCCCTCTCTCTGCCTCTCCCCTGCTTGCACCCTGTCTCTCTCTCTCTCAAAAATAAATAATAAACATTAAAATTGTTTAAAAAATCATAGAATTAACATGATTTCCATAAGATAAATACT
This sequence comes from Acinonyx jubatus, assembly GCF_027475565.1. NCBI lineage: Eukaryota > Metazoa > Chordata > Mammalia > Carnivora > Felidae > Acinonyx > Acinonyx jubatus. Next base: position 113,166,793 of record NC_069387.1, on the reverse strand, counting down.
ATTTATTTTTTGCTTATAAATAATATAAATTCACATATTCAACTCAGAACATACAAGTGATTTGTATGAAGAGTTAACTCTTTTTGGAAACAAAGTTCCATAGGAATCATTACCTCTGATGTACTAAAATTCATAGTTCAAAAAAATTTATGGAAAATGTATCCCAGTGTTGTCACAGACTATAAAATATGCTTACCTTCCCCAGTCATAGTAGATTTCAACTGTCAAAATTAAATTTATCAAAATGTTTTTGTAACCTTGCATTTACTGATGGCTACTTAATATAATTTCCCATTGCGTGAATTGAAATTGAAGTTGGCAAAAGTAAAAATGCTTATGACCTAATGAATGAATATGTATGAAAGTAAGCCAGAAAAATCTTGATATCATATTAATCCATACTATTTATTGTCTTATATAAAATAAAATGATGACATCAAAACATGTTTGGGCCATTAAAAAATTTATATTGTTATTCATATGTCATTACCATTCTTACTACGTTTTATAAATAATAAAATATTTTCAAAGGAAAACTTTGCAACTTGCCTTTAACTCTCCTTTCTTACCTACTTTTGGAACAAGGGGCCTGTAGTTTCATTTTGCACTGGGCCTTATGGATTATGCAGTCGGCGCTGTCCAGGAACGTGGGCAAGCTTTCCTGAGGAAGTGGGAAGGCCCAGAAGTGAGAGGGAGCTGCTTGTCCCAGAGGAGTGCAGTTCTCAGAGTGTGGCCCCTGTACCATCAGGATCACTGTCATCTGGGATCCTGTTAGCATTGCAGACTCGCAAGCCCCCGCACAGAAACTCTGAGGGTGAACCACAGCACTCTGGTTTTAACCCCCAGGGGATCCTGATACCATCCCAGTTTTAGAACACTGAGAAGAGTACAGTGTGGGCACTGGGAGGTGTGGGAGGAGGCAGGACCCGGTCCTGAAGGCAATAAGGAGGTGATGGAAGTTTTATTTTTTTTTATTTTTTTATTTTTTATTTTTTAAACGTGTATTTATTATTGAGACACAGAGAGAGACACAGCATGAGCATGGGAGGGGCAGAGAGAGGAGACACAGAATCTGAAGCAGGCTCCAGGCTCTGAGCTGTCAGCACAGAGCCCGACGCGGGGCTCGAACTCACAAACTGCGAGATCATGACCTGACCCGTAGTCGGACGCTTAACCGACTAAGCCACCCAGGCGCCCCGGTGATGGAGGTTTTAAAGCCAAGTCCTTACACAGGTCACAAGGCCCTCAAGGCTCTGTAGGTCTCACCCCCACCCCCTTCCTGATCTTGTCTTCTACCACTCTCTGCCTCAGCCACACTGACATCCTGTGGTGTGCCAGGTACTGTCCTGCCTCAGGGCCTTTGCACCAGTCACTTCCTCTTCCCAGAATGCTTTTACCCCAGAGCTGTCTTGCATTCTTCGGATATCTGCTCGAAGATCACCTTCTCAGGAAGGTCCTCCCTACCATCCTATTTAAAAATGCCCCCGTTGGTGCCTGGGTGGCTCAGTTGGTTGAGCATCTGGCTCTTGACTTCGGCTCAGGTCATGATCTCACAGACTGAGAGTTCGAGTCCTGTGTCTGGCTCTGTACTGACAGCACGGAGTCTGCTTGGGGTTCTCTCTCTCTCTCCCTCTCTCTCCCTGCCCCTCCCCTGCTCACTCTCTCTCAAAAGAAAGAAACTTAAAAAAATAAATAAAAATAAATAAAAGTTCCCCCTCAATACACACACACTCACACCCTGATACCTCTTCCCTGTTTCATCTTTCTCCATCACACATACAAATACTTATTATATTGCTTTCTTAGTCTCCGGCTTAATTATCTACCTTCCCCCATTTCCTACTGGAATGCTAATTCCATGAAGGTAATGGTCTTGTTCTGTTTCATTTACTGATGTATTCCCAGAGCCTAAAAGTGCCTGGCAGAAAGGGAACACTCAGTAAACATTTACTGGATGAACAAATAAAGAGGTTTCAATTCAAATAAACACACAACTATAATTAATAAGAAAAGGGTTCTCATGACCTGTTTAACAAAGTTGCTAACAGTTGTCCTTAACTTGGGGCCACAAGCTGGGTTTGGTCCTAGACCACTAGGGCTCTGGCAGGGGGCAGGGGGAATCCATGTGCTCCCCCTCACTTCTTCGTTTGCCGTGGTTGAGGCCACGTGACTCTTCCGCCCAGTGGGCCGTGAATACAAGAGGCGTGCGTCAACGCCAGACCATGGTAGTCAATGGGAGTGCTTCCTCCACTCCTTCCTTCTCAGTTGGCTGTGACCACGGAAGCCTTGTGTGGCACCCCAAAGTCAATGCCTGGAGGAAAATATCCCTCGACTTTCTGTACGGGAGAAATAAACCTTTGCTGCTTTATCATGGAGATTTCTGGGCTTACTGTTACTGCAGCATAGCCTCGCCCAGCCTGCTGAGCCTCACTACCGGTGTCACTATCCACAGTGACAGAGGGCAAATTCAGAAAAAAAAAAACGAGTCTTCTATTATGAAGGATAAGTATTTGGTGGCTGTAAGAAAGATCCTGTACCTTGTTCACGAGTAGAAGTATGCAAAAATGGTGCCCGCACAATGCCCCAGTTGCAAAACACAGAAACAGCAGAATGAATGCATAGAAGTATGCAGATTGGAGGTAGACTCTGCCACGGTAGGCTAGGAAATTAGCCTGTCAGAATTTGAATCTCAGCTCTCCCACTTGCCTTGAACAGGTTAATTAGCCCCCCGGGCCTCAGTTTCCTCATATGTAAGTAAGGATGATAACATTAGCTACTTCAGAGAATTCTTGAAGGATCGGGTGCAGTCAGGGAAGTGAAGTACCGGGTTCGAAGCGCTTGACATGTACCAACTCCTTAAACCCTCACAGCAACTCAGGGAGATGGGTCCTATTTTATCCCTATTTTACAGACAGTGAAACAGATGCACAGAGAGATTAAGTAACTTGCCCCAGGCCACACAGCTAGTGAGTAATGGAGCTGGGATTTGGACCCTGCAGTCCAACTGCAGGGATGAATGGCGAGCTGGGAGTCAGGCACACTTGAGGCAAATCTCAGCCCCAGCACTGACTAATCGATTGACTTTGAGATGACACCTTAACTTTTTGGGGTCATGATTTCTCGTAAATAAGGGAAATAGTAAAAAGAAAAAAATGTATATGTATATATATATATATACACACACACATTTTATATATATACACACATATATTACCTATATATATACACATACAATAAACACACACACACACACACACACACATACACATACAACATAGTGCGTCAGTTGGGATAATGTATATAAGGTACCCCCACTCCCATCCACCTGGCCCAGAGTAGACACTCAGTAAATGTTAGCTATTGTTGTAACCATTAACGTCCCACAGGGACACAGCCCGAGCGTGTGTGTGTCTGAATAGTCACAGAAAAGTAGAACATTGGTCGCTCTCTTCTGGTCCCCACTGGAGATAATGGAAAGACCTATTCCCCTGTCCGGATGTTACACATCTAATAGAGCAGACCAGGTAACCAGAGGCAGCCCCTTAGCAATTCCTCGCATCGCAGGTGATGGAGAGCCCGTAGGCGGGGTCCCCCTCCTTCCTATCACCACAACCACCACTAGGGGCTTCCCCTGTGAGGCCTGGCTCAATGGCAGTGGTGAAACTTCAATAGGAACGTCTGGCCTCTGTAAGGGAAAAGGTCACTTCTGCAGCGGGGGAAGGGAAGGAGAGTGAATTACAAGATTTTTCTTTCAATGTCACATATTTGCCTCTTATTTACCACATCTTCAGAGTGCCCGGGGGACAGTGCTGGGAGGGGCGGGCAGAAAATCCTGCCCCTTCCCGATGCTCCTTTGGCCCTATTTTGGAAGCGAGGCTCCCCAGATGAAGTGGAGGGCGGTCGCTTCGGCCAAGGACCGCCTCACCTCCCAGCCCGATGGCCTCGCCGCCTGCCGCTGTCTGAACAAACACAGCAGGCATGGGAAGGTCACGGACTTGAAGGAGGTTGGCAGGGCCCCGGGCCTTCCGCAAGGCGTGACCACCTCCGCTGAGCGCTAAGAACGTTTCCAGATGACTGCGGAAGCTGCTGGGCCCCGCGGCCCAGCGAGCGCGCGCAGCTCCCCTGCCCCGGGGCGAGGACCAGGCCTGCAGCCAGGCGCTGCCATTTCTGAGCGCCGCGCTCCAGGCCGGGCTTTCTGCTCTCCCTGCTGGAGGCCCGCCATCCTTACTGAGTGAATTTCCAAGAAAGCAGTTGACAGGCTTGGCAGCGCTATTCCTGGAAATGTTCAATAGGCCATCTTCTGGCAGGGGCTGCCGCTGACGGATGGGTCGGAAGGGGAGACCGCGTGCTCAGCGCCATCTCCGCCGGCCTATTCCCAGGTGCCCCTGAGCCACTGCTGTCCCCAAATACCACGGGCTGGTGGCTGGCGGGGGGAGGGGGGGGGCGGGCCTCCGCGGAGCTCGCCTCCTCCCCGGCAGGGCAGGGCGGCTGCCAGCGGGCTTGCTGCTAAATGAAGACAGACGCCCTGTGACTATAAATTATAGAACACATCAGCTCCGGCTGATGCACTGCGTGTCCCGCAGTAAACCCTGCAGGGGACACTTGGCCACCGCCAAAGGGCACGCTCGACAGCGCCTTTAACTCTTGTAGCAGTCGCAGGGGAGAGGCCAAGCTTGTCGCTGGGCAGAGGAGACCTAGGCAACTCGCAGGGGTTGGAATTTCCCTCTGATGCGGAGCAGGGAGCGGACCGGGGCTTCTCGGCCTCGGCACTAGCGACATTTGGGGCCGGATACTGATTTGCTGGAGCCTTCCGTGCATCCTAGGATGTTTAGCAGCGCGCTTGGCCTCCATCCACCAGCTGCCAGTAGCACTTCCTCCTGTGCCGCCCCTCCCCCAGTTGTGACAACCAAAAATACCTCCAGACATTGATTGTTCCATGTCCCCTGGAAGGCAGGTGTAGGGGAAAGGAGATGGGGACTCTCTGCGGGTGATGCCGGTGAAGACAGAGACGAGATCTCACAATTTGGTCTCCAGCTGAGCTGTGTGATGCCTGGCAAGTCACAGAATGCTTGGGCCTCAGCTTCCTGGTCTCTAAAATGGGTAGAGAGAGAAGGACAAACGCGAGGAGTGTGGAGATCAGTTGAGGTAACGTCTGGTATTGCACTTTGAGGTAAAAGGTGTCACATAAATGAGCGTAGCAGCAGAATATCTGATGCTTGAGTCTTTCCCTACCTCAAAGGGCCTGGCTTCCTCTGAAAGGAGAAAAGTCCCAAGACTCTTAAATTACAACAAACGAGTGCTTTAGAAAGCTTTTTTCTTTCCTTATTTTTCTTCCGAATTCAAACAAGATTAGGTATGCTGTGGCTGCCTGAGGTTAATGAACATGATTTCCTTTTGTCCTCCTTGGAAGAGGTTTTTTTTTTTTTTTTTTTTTAATCAACACCCTAGGAATTGCATCCCTCCAGTGAGAGAATAGAAGGTAAGGAAGCAGGAGTGTGTGACCGGGTGCCCCTCTATTTTTTTTTCACAAAATTAGCATCTTTTTCTTCATAATTAGTGACCAAGACTGATCAATGAAATGCCACAGCCCTATAGAAAGATACTGTTGCTTTAAATGAGTTTTGCTGTTATATAATTCTCTGGCTGACTTCATCCCACCAGCTTTCAAGGAACTATAAAGAAATCTTTAAAGGCTAATGTTTCTCCTTTTGCACTGGCAGAAAAAACACAAAGGAAATGGGTAACCTGAGCTTCCTCAAAGAGCTGAGTCCTTAAGGACAGGACTACACCTGTCCCGCCCCACCTCCCCCTGTCTTGGTGTCCTTATCACGCTCCAGGGAGCCTGGGCCCTTCCTTTGCGGCTGTGCTCATTGGAAGACCCAAGGCCACATTCGCTTTGGGAAATAGGACAGCGTGATTAATCAAAGAAAACAAAAAACAGCTCGGTTTTCCATAATGGGCCCATCGAAGGGCTTTTCTAGGAAAAACCCTGATCAAGCTGTTCCTTCTGTTTCCCTAAAGGCTGACAGCCGGGAGTGGGGGCTGGTGGGTACAGGAGGAGGAACCCATGGAAGTTTATTCCCAAATAGTCCCTTCCCAGAAAACGACTTTATTATTCTAACTAGCTCAAAGTACTAAGCATCCACTAACAGCAAGGGCCCTGTGGAAGAAAGCAGGCCTCCTCTTTCTGAGGCATCATTGTCCCTGCACCAACCAAAGGTACTCACTGACTTCTATGGAATCATTCTGATCAGACAGGCTTCCCAGAAGGGGACCTGGGGAGACGGGTCAGAAAAGGCAGCCATGTGGCACTGTTATAAAACCAGCTGGCACATGCTTGCTTCATTAAAAACACAGGGTAATTCTGGAACGAGGTAAAGACAGGGCTGGGACTAGGGTGAGGACAGTAAGGTATCACCCCCAGGGCTAAATTTAAGGGCACCAAATAACCCCAGCAATCACATAAATAATAGAAATAGGATTTTGATGCAATATTTAAAAACCCCAAGATGAATGCCAAAAAAATCCATGATGGACAACACATCAAAATTTAAAGACAGGATTTGGTTTCACAAGCATCATGTGTCTCCAGTGAACAGCACTTGACTTCAAGTGGTCTCAGCTTTAGAGGGTCTCGGTGAAGCAGAGTAACCAGAAGCTGGGACTCAGAGTCAGGGACAGAATATCAGCCCATGGCTACATGGCCTGCAGTGTGTCCCCAGTCTCTCAGAATTCTGGTTCTCACAAAGTGGTCTTAATATCGGCCACACTTTCCTCACAGGGGTTGTTAGGACCAAATAAAATCTTGTTCATGAAAGCATTTGATAAACCCTAACCTATGGTATTCTTGAAATGTGTAACAGAAAGTATAACAATAATACTGGTACTTGTAGTAGTAGGCAATATGGGACGTTTTTGGCGAGGGAAGGAGAGAAAAAGCAGGAGGGAGGCAAAGGCTGTGCCCCTTGGCTGTGTGGTGGGAGGTGGGAGGAGCTAGAGTCTAGATTCTGACCCGAAGTCAAGTCTCAGTTCAGCTGGTCACGCTTGCAGAGCTCTGGCCCATTTTCCAACTTCTCTGTGTCTCAGTCTTCTCAGTCTTAAAATGGGGATAATAATGGAATGACCATGAAGTAATGTGTGCATGGCACCTAATATAGTCTGGTACGAGCTACATGTTAACCACTTCCACACACACACACACACACACACACACACACACACATCTCCCTGCATTCTCACACCCCCTACCCCAGGCCTCTCCCATTAAGATCAAAGAAAAGGAGGGGTGCCTAGGTTACTCAGTCGGTTAAGCATCAGACTCTCGATTCTGGCTCAGGTCACGATCTCACCGTTTCATGAGTTGGAGCCCTGAGTCAGGCTGTGTGTGTGTGTGTGTCCCCAGCGTCTTACAGCCTGCTTGGGATTCTCTCTCTCCCTCTCTCTGCCCCTCCCCCGCTCATGCTCTGTCTCTCTCAAAATAAATAAATAACAACTTAAAAAAATAAGAGGAAAGGAGGAGAGAAACAGGAGAGGCAGGAAGAATATAACCCAAGATTGGAGGAGGCAAGAGAAGAGAATCTGGGGGTGGGGAGGGTGGAATACAGAAAGGAAGAAGGAAGAGAAGCAGGTGGGGACAATCAGGTCCCATTCTGAGCTGAGAGCCCTCACAGAGCAAGTCAGTTCCAGTGTCCCAGGAAACATCTGGAGAAAGAATCAAGCTCAACGATGTACTTAAGATTTATCTGAGATAACACACATAGCTCTGATTCATTTGTTTTACCTGCTGTAGAATATTCTAGAACATGCCTGCATTTATAATATCCTTTCTCCCAAAGGTGGACATTTAAGTTGTTTAAGGGGGGCTTTGATCCTATCTGGAAAGTTTGATTTCTTAATTTGGGTGGAAGATATGAAGTTCAACCTCACGGTCTCTTTTTTTCCTATGTCTGAAACAGCGGAACTCATCTAGAACTCCTACTGATTCCACCAAACTTCCAGGCCTTGTCCTTCAGTTCAAAGGCAGGTGGGGTTTCTGGGAGTGGATGCAGGTTCCAGCCGCCACCTGCCCCACAGAAGAGACAGCTCCCCTAGTGGCTCCGCCTGCACTAAGCCACAGCTCGCAGACCTGTGGCTTCCCAGACGGACTCAGTGACCTGAGTTCTGGCCCTGACCTGGAAGCCGCAGGGCTGGGCCCCACAGGCAGTTCCAGACCCAGAGCTGGGATTTCATGGAAGTCTCCGAGGAGAGATGCTTCAGGGGAAATAGTTTTCTCCTTGAACATCTGAGCTCCTCTGAATGGAATCTCTGTACCTTTCATAATGGAACAAAGGGGAAGGCTGTTTGCAAGTTCGGGGAGGCGAGAGTCACAGTTGATCCCCTGGAAATCAGTCCGTGCATTTCCTTACCAAAGAACTGGAGAAAGAAGTGCCAAGAATCCAAAAGAATAAATCTTCTGGACACAGTTCCTGTTTGCCTGTGGAATGTGTTGCTCCTCCTCTCCTCTCCTCCAGTAGCTTTGTTTCCTAGAGACTGTTTGCTTTGGCTACAATCAGAATCAGTCTGCATTCCCCAGAGTCCACCTGCTCCAAGCACTGGCCTCAGACAGCCAGCCTGCCGCATGGACAATCCCCTAATCCACGACTGGTCTGGGATTTCGGGCAAGGACTAGGGTGAAGGGAGTGATGTGCTAGACTTGGGCACAAAATGTGAGGGGACACCCAGAAACTCAGTAACGGACATACGTATATTTTAATGCGATATTTTAAAAGCTCAAAGTTAATGCAAAAAAAAAAAAAAAAATTCCATGATGACCAAAGCATCAATATTTCAAATAGAGGCTGGGTCCATGTGGAAACTCCTGAGTTGAGTGCAGCCCGGAAGTGCTGGGGTCAGCCTTTCCTTTGTGAATCCTGGTCCCATCTTGGCAGGCCAGGGAAGAGAATGTTCCCACCACCCCCGGAAACACCCATCTACCCCACAGCAGGACAACAGGGTCCAACCTCTACCAACCACCGCAACCCATGATCCCCTGCCCATAGACCCACTCACAGCTCTGGGCCACTTCCTCCCTCCTGGCTGCTCAGTCTCCTGCCCCTCCCCCTCTAGGACAATTCAGCCTCATCTGAGCCCCATCCTCACACGTGCTTAATCCCACACAGTACATACCATGTATAATGATGTATTAACTATTTACTCCAGTGGCCCCAAGCTGACTGCTAGAGGGCATCTTATTTAGCTCATAAAACTTTTTTTAAAAAAATTAATTACTTGCCTACATTAAAAAATTAGGAGAGTCTCACAAAAAAATCCAAATTTCTTGCCTGTTTCTAAAAATCCAAATTTCTTGGGGCGCCTGGGTGGCTCAGTCGGTTAAGCGTCCAACTTCGGCTCAGGTCATAATCTCGCGGTCCGTGAGTTCGAGCCCCGCGTAGGGCTCTGTGCTGACAGCTCACAGCCTGGAGCCTGTTTCAGATTCTGTGTCTCCCTCTCTCTCTGACCCTCCCCTGTTCATGCTCTGTCTCTGTCTCAAAAATAAATAAACGTTAAAAATAAATAAATAAATAAAAATCCAAATTTCTTGCCTGTCTTTAAAAATCCAAATGTTTGACAACTAACAACAATAATACCTGTTTGTTGAGAATGTGCTAAATGCTGAGCACGGTACTCAGTACCTGAGATATTTTTTCTATTTTAACCCTCACTGTAATTCTGGACTTACAATCCCCATTTTACAGATGATGACTGCAGTTCAGAAAATTGAAATAACCTGTCCTGAATCACACACCTAATAAGCAGGTTGACCGGACTCAAATCAGAGGAGTTTGACTCTAAAGTCCATGCTCCCATGCTCCTGTATCATCCACTATCCTGAGGGCGTGGACTAAATGACTGGAACACAAAGTGTTCCAAGAAGCCTGGAAGCCGCTGGGCAGAGGGCCCTGGTGAGTGCGTATCTGGTGAGGTGGCTGGCTCTGCCCCCAGGGCTCCTGCTTCTATCAGAGCAGCTCCCCCCTCCCTTTTTAAAAACCATTTTATAAACTGGAGTCCCATTCAAGAATTCCTTGGGAAAAAGAATTCCACTGCTCAGAAACAAAAAGAAAACAAAGCCCTAAGCCCAAGTGATCTTTTTAAATCTCTTCTCCATTTACCATGCTTTCCTGGACCAACAGGAAAACTTTCTCTTCCCACCTTTTGAGCATTTGGGTGCTGGTCAGGCCACCTCTTACAACCAGTGAATGACCATGTGTCCGGAGCCTAGGAGCCACGGGGCCAAGACCTCTCTCCAAGACGTGCTGCGGGTAGAGAGGGGCCATGTGAATCTGTGCGGAGGCCAACACAGGCTGGGAAATGCTGCATTGAGGACAAGGGTGTGGGGTAAGGAAGGCAGGAGCCAAGAGCCACTGAGCCTGGCTGAGGCTGTCCCTGCACTTCTCTTGGGTGAAATCTTTTAGCGGTAATCATGAACTGCAGTCCATCATGGCTGTCTGGGAATTGAGTGTATTTTTATAAAGTGTCAGGAAGGGTGACCTCAAGGCAGTTGAGTGCAGTGGAAAGAGCTCAGGGAGGAACCAGAGCTGAACTCTGTCACAGCTTGGCACTTCAGGACCTTGGACATATATATATAAAGTGTGCGTTGCCTCTCTCTACATACCTTAACCAATAGTTCTAGGGACACAGGGAGACTACTCTAAAAAACAGAAAGCGACTTGAGAATGACTGTCTGTCTTAATGACATGCATGTGGTCTGACAAGTGCAAACCAAGAAAAAAGTGGGAGCTTCTAGACCTTCTCTGACGACAGGACTGCTGAAGGTAGCCTTGCCAATGTGATGTTAGTCTTGACTTCAACTGCCATCCATTTGCTAATGTCTCAAAAAACCCCTGTTCAGATTTCTCTCCTCAGATTCCAACCCATAGTTCTTACTTTGTATTGAACAGCTCCACCTGGGTGTCCCATACACTCCTCCAGCAATTCCCTAGATGGCATTCCTCCCCATCTCTCTGAAACCTGCTCCCTCAGCAGCATACAGTTCAGGAGATGGCATCCCCATCCATCCATCCCAGAAATCTGGGAGCCATCTTGGACTGCGTCCCTACCTCATTTCTTATGGTTAATCCACGTCAAGACTCAATCCACCCTTTAAGGAGCTCTTGAATCTACTTCTCTCCGGGTCGAATGGTGTGACCCTGGACTAGACCACCCCGTCTCTGACTTAGATGATGACAATTGCTGCCTATTAGTTATCCTGCTTCTGATCTTGTCCTCCAACCTGTGTCTCATGCTCCAAATCACCAAATAGGTCTTTCTGAAATACATACACACAGAATGATGATCTTGCTAGAACATAAGTCTGATTGTCTTTTATCATGCTTAAATCCCTTTGATGGTTTCCCATTTTTCTTAGGATAAAGTCCTAATTCTTGACCATGGTATGCAAGGTTAGCCCCCGTTCATCTTTCCAGTCATATCTACTCTCGGTACTCCACCCAAACCGCATCTCTTTCAGTTCCCCAAACACACTCCACTCTTCACCTCATCCCTTTGTATGTATTCCTCCATCTGCTGAATATATAGCCCCTGTGATGGTCAATTTTATGTGTCAACTTGACTGGGCTAAGGGATGCCCAGAGAGCTGGTGAAACATTATTTTTCGGCATGTCTGTGAGATGTTTCTAGAAGAAATTGTCATTTGAATCAGTAGACTGACCCAATGCAGGTGGGCATCTTCCAATCCACTGAGGGTCTGAATAGAACAAAAAGGTAGAGGAAGGATGAATTTGCTCTCTGCTTGAGCTGAGACATCCATCTTTCAACCAGGACTTACACTTACCCTGGTTCTCAGGCCTATTGAACTCAGACTGAATTATACCCCCAGTTGTCCTCGTCCATAACTTCATTCTTGGCCTCCATAACTATATGAGCCAATTCCTTTGGTAATATATTCATATATGAATATGTATATGAATGTGTATATGTATACATATATAGTCATATATACATGTTCATATATGTATATTCATGTATTAATGTGTGTGTGTATATATGTATATATATACAAATATATATATATATATATACACACACATATATATATTCTGTTTCTCTTGTGAACCCTAATATAACCCCATTAATTCCTATTCATCCTTTGGGCCTCAGCTTAGATGGCATTTTATCCAGGGAGCTTTCACTGACTTTCCAAGACTGAGTGGGATACCTCTCTCTTGCATTTCCACAGCACCTTGTCCTACTTTCATTTTAAGTCCTATTGTTTTTTTTTTTAATTTTTTTAATTTTTTTTGAAATTTATTGTCAAATTGGTTTCCATACAACATCCAGTGCTCATCCCAAAAGGTGCCTTCCTCAATACCTATCACCCACCTTCCCCTCCCTCCCACCCCCCATCAGCCCTCAGTTTGTTCTCAGTTTAAGTCCTATTGTAATGCACATGTTATAATTCCATGTTGTTGACTTAACCTCTTTTCCCACCAGGAAGCAAACCCCATGAAAGTTAGCATATATTCTATTCTGTTTACATTTGTATCCCTTGAATCTAGGTCAGAGACAGACACACAGTATATGCTCAATAAATTCTTATTTTTCTGACTAGAGTGATCAGACTACCAAAAGAATGAGTCACCTTTTAACAGAAACATTAAGAATACTACCAGGAAAGAGTATGCTTGCTAAGGAAAATATTTCAGTCAGATGTGCAAGTCAGACTGTGCTCTAACAGTACCAAGAACTGACTATTAATGCCTTGGCAATTTGCTAACTTCTCTGCTTCCTAGAAGTCCACATATTTTGGGATTTTTTTTTGGTAAAAGCTGTGAAACAAAATAAATCTCTGTCTATGTATTTGAGAACTTCCTGAGCTCAATTTCTTCTTGCCAGACATGGCTTCAAATCCTTGTTTTACGTCCTCTGTATTTTGTTATGACTTTCTATACCTTCCACTCATTAATGGCCCTAAATTGAAATCTCCCCTGAGGACAATGTCAGAAAAGGAGCTGTCATTAAAAGTGTATCTGTGCCTTGTATCAAGATGCAGAAGTGTGAGGCTTTTTTTAAAAAATTTTTAATCAATGTTTTGACCTTGCTTTTACCTGACATTTCCAAACTCTGGGCAATTGGTTAAGCTATTTTAGTTACTGTGTTTCTCCACACATCTCTCATTTTCTTTTCCTTTTTCTTTTCAAAAATTTTAATATTTATTTATTTTTGAGAGGGAGAGACAGAGTGTGAGTGGGTGAGGGGCAGAGAGAGAGGGAGACACAGAATCCAAAGCAGACTCCAGGCTCTGAGCTGTCAGCACAGAGCCCAACGTGGGGCTCCAGCTTAGGAACCATGAAATCATGACCTGAGGTGAAGTCAGATGCTTAACTGACTGAGCCACCCAAGCGTCCCTCTCATTTTCAAACACAAGTAAATAAAAGATTCAAAATGCTTTGGACCTTCCCTGGTGTGAGACTATAGGAAGTGCAAAGACCTGGATTCAAGTCTTAACTCCACCATTTATAAGCTTGTGACCTTGGAACAACTATCTAACCTCTCCGAACTTCATCTTCCTCCTCTGGAAAGCAAGAATGACACCAATCTCACTCCTTACTCTCTGCCTTGAGTGTGGGAAGCACCGCATAAATGCTAATGTCCTTCCCGAACAGTTCTGCTGTTAATTATACCCATGACCATACGCTGGTCCCTATGGAATCTCTGTGGACTGAAATAATTTTCTATGATAATAAATCTTGACTGTTGGCAGGAGCAGTTGCCAGTCAGTCTCAATATCCATACTCAAGAAGCTAAAACTTTTTAGATTCCTATTAAATGATACGATTGTTTGCTTTTTTCCCTTCAAAGTAGTACTCACATGCTCTGCTCATTCTTGTGGTTGTGGGGAGGGGAAAACCTCATCCCACATAGAAAACAGAATCACTGACCTCTCAGTATTTGAACTCGGGGTCCAGAATTCAGCTGGACCACCATCAGTGGAAACAAGGAGCAGGGGGATACAATGCCTAAGAATGGAGAGTCAAAAAAATTCTGGAGGTAGTGAAATGTAAGAAGCCAGGGCATGGCCATTTTAGCTTGGCAGCTGGACACCTTACAGATTTAGATCTCCAAACATTGATTCCTTACCTTTGCCTAGTACCTACACCCTACAGAGATCTTTCACAAATAGTACCTCGTTTCATCCCTACAACCATCCTGAGAGGTTGGCAAATATTACTATACCCATTTTTTAGAAGAAGAAACTGAGGAGAGCATGCCTAGATCATATACACTTATGCGGAATGGAGCTGATACTTCACATGGGGCTTCTGATCTAAGACCAGAGCTCTTTCTACCATACTCTGCACTCTTCTTGCACAGCTGGGGGAAAGGAACCAGTCTTGGAGGAAGCATACATTCAGGAACCCCTTCATAGTGCAGAAAGAGGAGAAAACACCAGACTTGGGGTGAAAAAGACCTAAGCCTCATTCCCAAACATTAACTCTTGGGATGGCAATTTCCTTATTTCTGCAAAGAACAGGTAGCAATAAATGATTCCAGGTTCTCTCCCATGTTTCTATTTCTCGAAAGTGCATCTTCAGTTATTTTAATGTATAACCTAAATACCTGTGACACAGTAAAAATGCCCCCCCCAAAAAAGGAGTACATGACAAGATCAACAGAAATTATGGTCTCTTTGACCCAATATGACCACTGTGGCTGATTTTGAAAGTTGGGATTTTCACTCATGGTTTCTTGGAAATAGGCTTCATTAACTTTAGTTAATCTTTCTACATTTCAATTCCCTTATATGAATGACAGATATTACCCAATGACATTGCCTTCAGCACAGGAAACAAGAATTTTTCAATTCGTTCCTTCTTGCCATCTTGCCTCTTCCTAGACTCCTACCCCCAACCCAAGGGAAGAGGACTCACTAGTCTGAGTGGTCAGAGCCTGTGACCAGGGCAAGGTTGTGGTCCCTAGGCATGGTACTCTCTCTTCTCTGTTTCATGCAGTTGTGTGGGCATGTGGGTTCAGCTCTCTTACTCTCTGACTCCTCTATGCAAGGGCCCAGGGAGATAAATCAAATCACTAGTTATTTTGTAATCTTTCCCCCCTGCATCCTTCTAGAGGGTACTAAGATGTCAAAATTTAGATTCAGGAAGGAGTGAGAGGTTCTGTTTAGGCCCCAAAGCCTAAGCCATGTGCTTCCATTCATTTTAAATCAAAACCTATAATGGCTGTTATTAGCTGTTGGCTGTTATTTGACTCATGTCCTCTGCCTACCTCTTTCTAGAGAACTGTGGTAGCCAGTCTCCATGACCATCCCCAGTGAACTCCTACTCCTGGTATTCATAACTTTTTGTAGTTCCGTCCCACACTGCACCAGGGTTGATCTGTGTGACCAATAGAATATGGCATAAATGATGACACATAACTCCTCAACTAGTTATAAAGAACCCTCTGGCTTCTGTCTTGGTTGCTCTGTTTCTCTTGGATCATTTGCGTTGGGGAAAGCAGCTACCATGTCTTGAGAAACCCATGGAGAGACTTCTGTGATTCCTTCCTAGAACTTACCCCTCTTTTTCTGCTCCCATCCCCCATGGCCAGTACAACCCATTATATCTCATTATCCCTATATGAGTGTTTCTCTGAATTTCCCCAGCTCCTTGAGACCAGGTATGGACATTTCTTACTTGTCTCTGAATCCTCAGTGCCTATCACAGTACCTGGAACATAGTAGGCTCTCAATAAATGCTTTTTGAATAAAGAGTGGAAGGAAATTTAGTTTTACATTTAGCTTATAGTCATACCTCATATTTATTTTTTCCCTTTTGTTCAAGTATCAATTTTTAACAGATTTATTGAAATATAATTGATACATAAAGAAGTGCACATATTTAATGTGTACATTTTGGTGAATTTCAACCTATGCAAATACAGGATACCATCACCACAGTCAAGGTCATAGACACATCCAACACAGCATCTCCCAAAGTCTCCTTCTGTCTCTTTGTTGTTGTTGTTGTTGTTGTTGTTGTTGTTGTAGTTGTTGTGGCTTTGTTTGTTTATATGGTAAGAACACATACCATGAGATCTACCCTCTGAGCAGATTTTGAAGTGCACAATACCATAATAACTGTAGGCGCTATGTTGTACAGTAGATTTCTAGAATGTATTCATCTATTATAACTGAAAGTTGGTATCCACTGAATAACAACTCTTCATTTCCCCCTCCTTCTGGCCCCTGGCAACCACCTATTATATTCTCTGCTTCTATGAATTTGACTAGTTTAGAAACCTTATGTAAGTAGAATCATGCAGTATTTGTCCTTCCGTGTTGGGCTTATTTTGCTCGGCATCACGGCCTCTAGGTCTATCCACATTGACGCAAAGGGAAGAATATCCTTCTCTGTTTAGGTTGAATAACATTCATATTTTACATGTCAAAAGTGTAGGGTTTGAATGTTTTCCAACAGAAGCCAAGTGTAGCCATCTATACTAGATTTCACAGACATTTAAGATCACTAAATAAGTCTGTGTGTAGAAGTAAAAGACAAGTTGAAGAACTCTCTTGAACTTACACAGGGGTTTTGACTCTGTCTCCAAATTCGGCCTCATACTTTTAGTTCCAGTGTGTACCAGAGTTAAGCCCCTCTTCACAATGGAGAACTTTATTTTTTCCCTTCTTTGTCCTTATGCCTAATTAAATTATATCCAGTGTTTATCAAATTATATTTACTAAGCTGGATATTTTGGCCCCAAAGATGTATTAATTCCAAGTTTCTTACTGTTGCCACTTTGGGTCTGTTTTTACTCAATTATACAGTCTCCTGAGATTGGCAGATGTTAATTCCAAGGACTGAGTGGACCTCTAAGAAGAGAGAGGATGGAGAGGAAACCACAGAGGCCAGGCTGACATTTTGTTTGTCTCCTAAATCTAGATTCTGAGAATCGGGCTAACATTGAGCCAAAGGCCCCAGGAAATCTGCTTTCATCTTTCTGTGCACTCCTTCTCCTTCCCTCAGAGACAAAGCAGTCTTCACAAGTTGATCAGTTGATTATATGTGGGTGCTCAAAGTTCAAAATCTTTAACTCCAAAAAATGCCAAATTTATTTTAAAGATGGATTATGAAGAAAAATTATCAGGAGGAGGACATTATATTCATGATGAATCTAAGAAAGTTCTGAAAAACAGTCAAATGTCTATATGCAAAGTTAGGTGAGTGTGTGTGTGTATGTGTGTATAAAACCCCTTCTTTGGTATACAGTGCAGGGTTCTCTTATCTTCCTGTGATAATCTCCTAGAAAGCCATTTTACTCAGAGCACAGAGTTCCATTTATCCAGTTTCTGAGGACTAGTCTCAGGGGTAACAGATGTAATACATATTGGTGATAATACAAGGCTTCTCTACTTAAATCAAACATCCAAAGTAAGACAAACAGTAAGACAAACAGTACCTTCTCTTCTGCACATGCTGTGTCTGCATACGTGGGGTGAAATACTACTTTAGTAGTGAGAAATTCAGCTCTTTTGAAAGTCTTCACTCCCTTCCTCTTCCTAGATGATTCTGGGATTTAGATGTGCAACAAACAAAACAACAGAAAGAAGAGGAGAAAAGCACTTTTTCCTGGAAGCTACAAAAGACCAATTTCTCTTTTTTTTTTTTTTTGAGCTTTGCAGAACACACATAAGACAGAACACATCTCTAAACAGCTCTGACATATTTATCAGCCACGATGCTTTCTCTGTTAAGAGAGAACAGACACAGAACTATTGTTGCTGCCAAAAAAAAAAAAAAAAAAGTGCTGTTTGAGTCCTTTGCACTTCCTCTTTGCAAGGATGACTTGGGCTTCATTAAATCATCACCAGAAGACAAGACCTCTGTTGCTTTGGGACAGACAAGCCAACTTTGCCACCTCAATGTGGTAAGAGGTATCAGATGTTGACCATGTAGCAATTGGCTAAAAATGATAATCATCTCAAAAAGTGCATTAATAGTGTTTATACTTTCTTGGAACTGGGGGTAGCTTCCCTGAGCCCTTCCCCCACCCCAGCTTCAAAAAAGAAATTGCTAAATATTTAATTTTGTGTTTGCCTAAGAGTGGCTAAACCAGTCACCCAGTGTGGTGCTTGTCCTTACTTCTGAGAAGGCAGCCTATTATTCAGTTTGGTTCTAACAAAAACTAGTCTACTGAAACTAGTAAGGGAGAGAGGACTTGTCAACAAAGGTCAACAGGAATCAATACTGACTCTGAAAATAGGGTTTTCTAGAAAAGCCACAGAACAACTGAAAGGCACAAAGAAATCTTCTGGGTTCCAAAGGAGACCCAAAGACTCCACCTGTCTGGTTGGTCTCCAGATATCAGAGAGTGAATCAAAACTTGTAGAGTGCTTGTAAAAGCTTCCTCTTTAGAAGCATAGCTTGGGAAAAGGGTGGGCAGGGATGTATGGGGGATTTTGTAGGGGTCAGATGCTCTGTTCTTATGCTCTGAAAGTGGCATGTTCTCAACCATATTTGTAAAGTCACAGTTGTTAAGATGATCGTGAAGGATGTTAGAAGAAGCAGAATGAAAAGCAGGATGTCAAGTTGCACAGTCTCAACCCTAGGCTTGCCCCCTAACATTAGAATGTGATGAGAATTCTAATATCTTCCCCCAATCTCCAGAGACCGCAAAGCTGGAGCCAGAGCCAATGAAAGAATAACTCTGTTCAAAGCATTGCTCTGGAGTGTGCAAACTATCCATTTGGCTCTGAGGCCACAGAGATCTGAATTCTACCGGCCATCCCTATTCCACTTGAAGAAGAGAAAGGAGAGTAGTTTAGGATGGCGGACTGAGCCCACATAGCTACTTCCCCTTCCTCCCAGTGAAACAGGATACATAAAATAAGACGAAATCCCAGGCCTTCCCTAGAAAATGCCAGCTGAGTGGAAACAGAAGAATTCCTGGGTGGTAGCAGACTAGCAAAACTACCAGAGAGTTAGGAAACACAACTGAAGAAGGGGGCTGCTGGGTGAATAATTCTATAGCCTGTAAGCTTCCTCAGGACAAATGATCATCGGTCTTATTCATGACTGTGTCCCCTCTGCTTTGGAGAGCTCCTGGCCCAGAGCAGGTATTCAGTAGTGACTGTTAAATAGGATTATGTGGTCTTCCTAGGAGAAAAGTAAGTTTCAGGCCAGGAGGAGAGGATTGAAGTGTATTGTGGGATGCTTGACTGGGGAGTTGAAGCACTGACAGGCCAGTGCCCCCCAAGTTGCACACAGGCTGTTTGGTGTTTGCCCAGGCTCTCTGAGGAAAGTAAAGTCCCCATTCAGTCATGGGGACTCACAGAATAAGGATCAGGGCCAGAGAGAACAGAAGGGCATGGCGTACATTATTATTAAATTGTTAATTAAGGAAAGGCAACTTGGAACAGATGTGAAATCTCCTGAGGTGTTCCAAGGCTGGTAGCTTTCCCCACTTGCTTATTTGGAAAGTGCCACCAACCTGCTGGCCTATTCCCCCTGCCCATTAACCTTAGAGCACAACACATCTGCCACAGTTGGTCGTCACATTTGGAGGGCAAGCCTAGCAAGGGATGTTGGAAGGTAACCTCAACAATTACTCAGGAAATGATGCCAGTTATCAATACTGATCCATTTATGTATGAAAGGAACACCCAGAATCACCAGACTTTTGGACCAAACTCAAGTCCTAAAAACTGAATCAGTAGAGAATGGATCTCGGAGGAAAGAGCAAATGCAGGAAGCCAAAGAGAATGATGAAAATGTTTTATTTAGTATCTGAATACTCTGGATATTATATCACACAGCAAGAGTAAGCTGCCATAGAAAAAGCAGAATCAGAGAAAAATAGAGGCATCTTAAAAATTAAAAATTTGATTAATAAATCATAAAACTCAATGCCAAGAACGAATTACAGAATAAATACAACCGAAAAGAGAACTAGTGATTTGGAAGACCCAATCAAGGTATTTTTCCAAGAGCATAAAGCAAAAAGTCAGAGAAGGAAATTATGAGGAAAAAAAATACAGATTTTCCCAAGGAAAAAAATATGTTTAATAGGAATTTAAGACATTATAGATAGGATAACAGGAAGTCATTAATAGAAAACTACTCTCTCAGGCTAAATAAGGTCTCAAGTCTAGGTTAAATTTAAAAAACCATGAGGCACCTGCATGGCTCAGTTGGTTGAGCGTCCGACTTCAACTCAGGTCATAATCTCACAGTTTGTGAGTTCGAGCCCCACATCAGGCTTGCTGCTGTCACTGTAGAGTCCACTTTGGATCCCCTGTGTCCTTCTGTGTCTGCCCCTCCCATGCTCCCATTCTCTCTCTGTCTCTCAAAATAAATAAAAACATTAAAGAAAAGAAAAAGAAAAAACCAACAATTCTGGGCCTGCTATATCCCAAGCAAGAATACTGAAAGGAGAGGTACACAGATATCTTCCACTGATGTTTCTGAATTCAAAAATTAAAGAGAAAATCCTAAGCATTCAGTGGTGGGGTAGGATGGAAATAGTTTCTTATAAAGAGATACCTTGGGTTAGACTGGTAATAAACATTTCATTTTTACTACTGAATGATGGACAACAATGGAATGTCTACATACCTTAAAGAAATAGGATTTCAAATCAACCAGCTATACTAGCTTTTAAGTGAGTGAGGAAAATAAAGACATTTTCCATGTACAAGGATTCAGAATACATACAATAGAAGTACAAAGTTTTCTGAAGCATTTCACTTACAACTAAGTAAAAGTCATTTCTTCAGTTGAAAAACCATTAGCTACTAGACACATGGAATTACTTTCCCTCTACTCAGAAAATTTTATAGTACGTATGTGACCGAAAGAACAAGACAGGCTAGCAGTGGTGTAATTTAAACTTAGGCGAAGTTTAAAAAAATATTTTTTTTAATATTTACTTTTTGAGAGAGAGAGAGAGAGAGAGAGAGAGAGAGAGCTCGAGTGGGGAGGGGCAGAGAGAGAGACACACACAGAATCCGAAGCAGGCTCCAGGCTCTGAGCTGTTAGCACAGAGTCCGATGTGGGGCTCGAACTCACAGACTGTGAGATCATGACCTGCGTGGGAGTCAGACGCTTTACTGACATGTTTCCTGAACAAAAACGACTTCCGGAAAAGTAAACAAACAAACAAACAAACAGATAAATAAGTATTTCCCATTAGAAGACTTAAAAATAAATAGGAAGGTCTGTATCAGGTTTGTTTGTATTTAATAGGATGACTCAAAGCAACAGTGGCTTGAACAAAAGAGGCTGTTTCTCACATAAAATAAGCCTAATAGGTAGTTCAGGCCTGGTATAAAAGGAAGAGTGTTCTATTCTGTCACTCCCTAACTTTCTGTTCTGTCATCTTCAGGCCTAAATGACCTTCTTCAAGTCATCTGATGGCCCAAAAGGGCTGCTGGAGTTCTACCCATTATTTCCACATTCCAGATAGCAGCAAGGGCAAATGGGCATTCACAACTGAGAGAATATCTTTTATTATTTTTTTAATGTTTATTTATTTTGAGAAAGAGAACACAGGAGCAAGGTGGGGGGGGGGGAGAGAGAGAGAGAGAGAGAGAGAGAGAGAGAGAGAGAGAGAGAGAATCCCAAGCAGGCTCCACCCTGTCAGCATGGAGCCCAATGCAGGGCTCGATTCCACTGCAAGATCATGACCTGAGCAGAAATCAAGAGTCAGACGCTCAGCTGACTGAGCCACACCCCCTGAGGTAACATCTTTTAAAGACACTTCTTGGATCCCCTTCAACACTTCTACTTACATCTCATTAGCCAGAACTTTGTCACACGCTCATACTTAGGGCAAGAGAAGCTGGAAATTTAGTCTTTTATTCTGTATGGCAACGTGCGCTGAGCTGAAAATCCATGCTGTGTTTCAAAGGAGGAAGGCGAGAGCAGAGACTGGGAGGCCACTAAGCAGTACCTGCACAGAATACCACTTTGTTGACTAGAAAGATTCAGTCTTGTAAAATTCAAATTTCTTCAGGTACATCTATAAATTCAGTGCAATGCCAATGCCTGTTTTCCCTTTTAATTTAAAAACCTGAGGTAAGACCTGATCTAGTAATACACAGATCTTAACCATTACAGCTTAATGAATCCAGACAAGTGCATACAGCAGTAAAAACAACAGGCCTGTCACGACCCAGTGCCCCTGGGCAGGGCTTCATCCTATCAGCGGGGGTCTGGGTAGAGGAGGCCAGACCTGGTTCTCTCTGCCGTGCCTGCCTGGAATAGAACTCCAGCAACACGGGGCTGGGGACGAGTTTGAAAAAGCCAGTAGTCTGCCCCTCCAGGCCTGAAACCATAGCCCCAGACGGGAAGCCCAGAGAAGAGGGCGCCCTCCCAGGTTCTTAGCTCACACACCCGAGGTGGAGCTCCCGTTCTTGCCAAGATTTAGTAGATTTTCTTGAATAAATAGTTCTCTATTTGCTGTATGCTTTTTGCCCTTGGGACAATTTCCAGAGACTTGGCATGATTTATTTAAAAAGGTATTTTTCACGAGTTAAATTGTTATTTTCCTGGCAGAGAGGGTCTAGGAAGGCCTGGCTCCACCCCTGCGACCCCATTCGTCATCGCTGGTGAACAATTTTCAGACATTCTTGTCTTTTTTCTCATATATATGACGTGTCTTTTATCTGGCTCTTTTAAAGATATTTTTCTTTATGCTCAATTTTTAGCCATTTGACAATGAAGTGCCTTGACAGTGGTTTCTTTCTTTCTTTCTTTCTCTCTTTCTTTCTTCCTGCTTGGGGTTTACTGGGCTTCTTAGAAATATTTCAGCCAAAACTTCCTTAAACATTCTTTGCCCCATTAATTCTCTCCTCTCCGTCTGAATAACACATGTGTTAGATGCGTATTTTTCTACAGATAATTGAGGCCCTGGTGGGTGTTTTTGTTTTTTTGGGGTTTTTTTTTTTTTTTGCCTTTTTTTCCCCCCTTCAGTTTGGTGATTTTTGTTGACTTTTCTTCAAGTTCTCTGATCTTTTCTTCTGTCATATTCATGGTGTTAATTCCATGCAATATTTTTTCAGGTATTGTATTTTTATTTCAGATATTGTACCTTCCAGTTTTATGATTTACACTTTTTTTTAGCATTTTCATATCTTTCCTTAAATCCCCATGTGTTCACATTTTTTCCCCTAAATTCTTTAACATATTTGTAATGGTAATTTTAAAATCCTTATATAGGGGGCAGCTGGGTGGCTCAGTCCGTGGAGCATCTGACACTTGGTTTGGGCTCAGGTCACGATCTCAGGGTTAGTGAGACAGAGCCCCCGCATTGGGATCTGTGCTGACAGTGCAGAGCCTGTTTGGGATTCTCTCTCTCTCCCTCTCTCTTTCCTCTCCCCAGCTCTCACACACATGTGTGCACACCCTCTCTCCCTCAAAATAAACTTTTAAAAAATAAACAAAATCCTTGTATGTTAATTCCAATATCTGTGTTGTCTGTGGGTCTCCTTTTATTTTCTGGGTTTGGGGAGGGTTCCTCTTGTTTTATTAGGGGTCATATTTTTCTGCTTCTTTGTATGTCTGGCAATTTTTATTGTATACTGGGCATTGTAAATGATACATCGTGGAAACTCTAAATTCTGTTATCTTCCTCTGGTGAGTATTGGCTTTTGTTCCAGAAAGCAGCTAAATTTCTTGTGGATAACTCTAGTCCTTTGCAGGCTTGTTTCTTGGTTTTATTAAATGAATTATACTTTATTTTTTGCCCTTAGTCCTAGGATACAGCTCATAGTCCTGGGATGTGGTCCCTTACATGTAAAGCATGATGCTTTTGGTGCACCACAGGAATGCAAGAGATGTTTCTCAAGTCCATCTAATTTGGTAGGCTTTAACTTCAAACTCTATCTCCCTAGAACCAGGCAGCTGATGAGGTCTCTGCTCAGCTCTTTCAACCGTCCAGCTGTTGTTTTCTACTATTGCTCCTTGGAGTCTTGCCCTGGGCATTTGCAGTTGGGAAGAGTCAGCCAAGGTTCTGAGAAGATTTTGTACATAGATCTGGGGGCTCCCCCACTGTTACTCCGAACCTTCTGGGACTTCCCTTCCCCCTTCAACTTGTAGTTGCTCTGGCAGCCCTGTACTCTGGCCTCTAACTCTTTAGTCCAATAAGTCTAAGTTCTACAGATTGCTCAATGTCCGCAGGGGAAAAGCCAGCAAAATGTGGATTATATGTCCTCCAGTTTGTGTCTGTTTGTGGTCCTTCTCTAGGGCCTTGAAGTAGGTCTACAAGCAAAGTTTATAATTATTATCAATGTGAGATTTAGTCTAATCCAAACTACTCTGCCATTACTTGAAGCCGGAAGCCTTTATATTTTTTTAAATATAAAGGAGATCACGTTATATATTCTATTTGATAACACTTTTTAAATTGAATAACATATGTTAGATATTGCTATGGGTCAATATATAGTGATTGACCTTATTTTGCCTGATACATGGTGCTTCAAGTATTCAATTCTAAGGCCGTACAACAAGAATAAGCTTAAATGGAACTATGAGTTATGAGTTAGACCTCTTTCAGTGTTCCTTGAAAGATACTAAATTACTTTCTTTTGAGTACAACTCCTTATTAAGACTGGACTGTAAGAGCTCTTTGCAGATCTACAACATCATGAATTTAAACAATCCTCTATTAATGTACATTTTGGTGGTTTCCAGTTTTTCCTATTCCAAGCAATGATGTAATAAACATCCTTATACATTAATTTTTTTGTCTTTCCTACAGAATCATTATCCTAGGAGTGGAATTGACAAATCAAAGTAAATTCATATTTAAAATTTTAACATACAATTACAAATTACGCTCCAATAAAAGCTATCTCAATATATACTCTCCAACAGTATATGAGAATGTTGTTCAACACTGGATATTATTAATCTTCTAAATCTTTCCTATAAGATTAACTATGCATATGACATTCATAAGATGGGGAGTATCCAGCCCTTTTTGCTGTTCTCAATCTTGATTTTGAGCTATTGCCCCATCCAATTTTCTGACATCGTGTCTCAGTCTTGCCTTTCCTTTGAAGGAAACAATCAGTGCTGTCTTCTGGGCTCCCCATCAAAAACAATTTGGATTCTTCCAGCCATGCTTCCTCTGACTATACCTGCAAAACCTCATTCCCGGTCCAACCTGGCCCAGAGCTTTATCCCCCAGTGCTGCTCTACTATGAATATTCACAATTGACCGCAATCCTTTCACATTCCCTCATTTACTTTCACAATTTACTTCATTTCTCAAAATTTTAAATAGACAATTTTGTCTTTGTGAATTAAGGTCACTGCAATTTCATTTTAACCTACAACAATTTTGCCAACTTTGTCAGTAAGAAATGCTTTAATATGCCTCCAAAATTATTGCTGTAACTTCCTTGTCTTTCTTACCTTTAAAAAGTAACCATTAAGGGAGCAAATTACATATTGGGACATTTTCTCAGTAAAATATATGTAAAGGAAGAGTCAAAGTCACTTTAAAGTTAGAAAACTAGACACATTTTTCCTGTACTTTCTCTGGATTCCCACTAACTGACAGAAAGATATTCTTAAAATAAAGTCAAGATAAAAAGAGAATTGGAGAGGAAAGGATAGCTAGAAAACATTGCAAGTTAAAAAACAGGAGGAAAGATAACCTACCTAGCAGACCCAGGAAATCTAAGTCCTAAGTGAGCAAACTTATAAGCTTGTATAAAACCCAAAGCATCAAGAATTAGAAGCAATAGGAGTTTGTAATTTGGAAATGAAGGGAGGACAGAAATCTAACGGGAAGCTAGATACAACCCTCTTTCCCAGCAAAAACCCTCTTCCCTACTTTGTGCAATCAGGTGACTCACTCTCTTTCTACGTCAGCAGAAAATGAGGTTTATACCCTGGAGGGTCTCTGAGATGGGAGACACATGGCATAGTTGAGAGAAGCAACAATTTTGGAAACAGAAGGATTAAATAATAAATATTAAGACACTTCCCTATAGCTCCTCGCTCTCTTCCATCACTTGGCTCCCATAATACTGTGCAGGATATAAGGCAATTCTTCTCTGAAAAACATCTGACAAGCCAAAGGAAAGATCTAAAGACGCTGACACTAGAGTTATCCAATTAAACAGCGCAGCCTGATCTGGTGGTCTTTCAGTCTCACCGACCATACTGAGCTGTCATTAAGTTTTTCAGTGTCCCCATTTTTTTTTAAAAGATGTTTATCCATTTATTTTGAGAGAAAGAGAGAGAGAATGCAAGCAGGGAAGGGGCAGAGAGAGAGAGAGAGAGAGAGAATCCCAAGCAGGCTCTGCATAGCCAGCATGGAGCCCAGTTTGAGGCTCGATCCCACAAACCATGAGATCATGACCTGAGCTGAAATCAAGAGTCTAATGCTTACCCAACTGAGCCAGCCAGGTGCCCTGCCCCTGTGATGTAAATGTAATTGAACAACCATAGATCACCAGATATTTGAAGAAAGACTTAAACATGAAAGAGATTAAAAACAAAGAATTAATTTGGAGAAAACAGAAATTAAATAATAAGGTGAAAACTATCAGAGAGCTACAAGGGTATGCTATAAATGTGAAGCAGTAGGATGATGTTTTAAAAGGCGAATTCATAAAACAAAAAAGTCTTAGAAATTTAAAAAATGGTATAAACTAAAAATCCAATTAAAAGGTTGGAAGAAAAATTTGACAAAACATTACAAAGGATGACAAAATGACAGAAAACAGGACAGAAGAGATCAGAACATCTGAGGACCAAATCAGGAAGTTCAATATCCAAATAATATGAGTCATGGAAAGAGGAAAAAATTAAAAAATGGAGGAAATAAAATCACTAAATAAATAATTCAAGAAAAATTCTTAGTATTGAAGTCAGATAAAAGTCAGATAAAAGGGGCCTATCACGTGTCCAGCAAAATGAATAAAATATATTAGTCAAACTATATCATATTTAAGAATATTGGAGTCAAAGAGAAAACCCTAAAAGCTTTGAGAGAGTAAAAAACTGGTTAAATTAAAAAAAAAAAATCAGAATGGCTTCGATCTTTTCAACAGCAACTAAGGAAACTAGAAAAAAATCTGCAAGTAAGTGAATTTTATAGAATTTTATGTTAAATGAAACTAGCAAAAATTAATATTAAAAAAAAGCAATAATTAAATAATGTAAAGCCTTTTCAGATAGGTAAGTTCTCAAACAACATACCCACTATGCAGTGTTCTCAGGATGCAACTGGAGGAGCTATTCCACAAAAATAGGGGAATGAAACACGAGAAAGACATGGGATCTAGGAGAAAAGGAACCCACAAGAGAGAGGTGAAAGAAACCCCCTGCGTGTTGGTGAAGGGAAATCTCGTGATAACAACCATACTGCAGGTCTAAAGAACAACTAGTCTAGATTGGAGCAAATCAGAAGACTCTGAGAAAAACCTGGGAGGACAAAACTGATAGAATGCCTAATGCATATGAACATTTTGAGAGGAGATGAAATAAGGATGAATTAGTGATAGATACATAGAAAATAAATAAGACAAATAACTCCAGGTAAAATCAAAAGTTCCTTAAGGAAAAGTAGTCGTAGTTCAACATTTATATTATCATATTAATTCTGATCCAATCAAAATTATGATATAAACATTGGAAGAATGAAGGATGGGAAGTGTGTATGTGGAAGAGAGGTAGCAATGGAAGGTAAGATGTCTCCATAGTGACTCCATGTGAGAAGACAGTAAATAATGCCCAAAGCTTGAAAAATCAGTGACTCAGCAATTCCACTCCTAGGTCTGTACCCGAGAATTGACAACATATATCCACACAAAAACTTGTACACGGATGTTCGTAGCAGCTTCCTTCATAATAGCCAGAAAGTAGAAACAACCCCAGTGTCCATCAACTGTTGAATGGATAAACAAAAAAGTGGCATATCCTTTCAATGGAGCATCACTCAGCTTACAGAAAGGAATAAATTACTGACACATGCTGCAACATGGATGGACTCTGAAAACATTACTCTAAGTGAAAGAAGCCAGACACAAAAGGCCATATACTGCATGATCCCATTAATGAAATGTCCGTAAAAAGCAAATCCATGAGATGGTAAGTAGATTAGTGGTTTCCAAGGCTGGGGACAGAGGACATGGAGAGTGGCTGTTAGTGTGTTTGGTGTTTTGTTTTTTTTAGGATATTGAAAATGTTCTAAAATTACATAGTGGTGATGGTTGCATAACTCCATGAATATATTTTTAAAAATCAATGAATTGTACAATTATTTAAAAGGGTAAATTTCATGGTATATGAATTATATCTCAATATAATTGTCATAAAAAATCAAGGGGTAGCAGCTATTAAGAGATATAGTGGATCTGAAATGAAACAGCTAAATAAATTGAAGTGGGTTCCCTAGTGGACTAAATTTAAATGAGGGAAGTGGATGGTCAAAGGATGTTCTTTGTAATCAGTCATGAAAGACTATCTGACTCTTTATAGGGTTGCATTACTTCAATGGAAGTAAAAATGACATAATCAGTGACTGAAGAGCAAGTGGAAAGATCTGGAAGTTCTTGCCAATCCCCTAAGCTGGCAGCACGGACTGTGGCTTCGTAAAGTCTGGACCACGTGAGTTGCCTTGAGTATGACTGTTGCCCCTTCACCAACAATGGGCAGCATCTCCATTGACGTCCTGATATGTTCATTTAACTTGGCAACAATGGACACAAGCTACATTGAACAAGGTGCTGTTCATGTCTTGTCACCATAGCCCCCTCACTGCCCCAGCACCTGACACATTGGCTTAAATATTTTTTTGAATTAGTGGAAAAATGAAACAAGTTCTAGGCAAACTAGAGGCAAATGAAATAATATTGAGGTCTTAGAATATTGGGGTCCTACATATAGGGCCTGGACAGTATATGCTGTCCAAGTGTGGTGAAGGGCCAGGTCACAAGAAATGGCACCTCATTACCAGTGCTGTAGAACCGGCACATAGAATTTACAGTAATATTTTCAGGTTACAAGCTATTGTGTCTCATGCCAACCTCTTTCTCACTGTTTCCATAGTCATTGACTAGCATTTGTAAAATAATCGTTGATAGCTTTCGCCCTGTTATCTTTGACTGTGGTTCACTGAATAAAGGGGCATTACTGAAAGGTGACATCTTGGAGAGGAAAACTCAAAAGCAAAATAAATGGTCCAACAGAGCCACCAAAATGGAAGGCTAACCGATGACAGAGCTCAAGGACCAAGCCTGAGGTAATGAAGCAGAGAGTAGGGGACCAGAGCATCCTCATAGGAACCTTCTGACCCCCAAGTGAGAGTGGGCCTCCTTTCAGTATGCTCTCATAGCTCACTGATCTTTTTCTTCTTATCATTTGTTGTAGCTTATAACTCTTCACTGGATTGTAAGCTCCATGAGGACAGGATATATGCTTGTTTAGTTCACTGTGATATCCCTCACCAGTGCTTGGTACATTGTAGGTACTACAAAAACTTATTTGTTGAATGAATGAATGAATGAATGAATGAATCAAGGAAGAGCAGAAAAGTCTGAGGTTGCATGTGAGATGTAGAGCCTGGGGAAAGAAGAGGAAACCATAGTGGCTTGATGTGGGATGCCAACAGCCTGGACATGGGAAGGAAGAGGTTCACAGAAGTGCCAACTGTACCTGGAGACTGGAGCAGTAAAGACGCACACACATGAGTTTGTGCCTGAAGCACTCACTATGAATCTTAAATACTGGGGCCATTACTGCCTGAGCAAGCCCTGTACTGCAAGGGAGGCCACCATGTTTGGAGATCTGTTTAGGTCACAGTCGGTGGGACCAGGAAGGGAATTCCTCAGATTGTTACATGTTACAAACTTCAGGTTGACCAATATTGACTTCACATAATCTTTGCTGGAATTAACAAATTCAGATGGCAGATCATGTCCCAATCCTGTGAGTGATTTAAAAAGATAAGCTGTTTGGAAGGCTGCATGGCAGTCACAGTCAGCTATAAAGGGCAGGGCGATTGTTCCTCAGAGGGTAGAGTGGGCTAATGACATTTCACTTTGGAAACAGTTTTGGCGTCTACTCCTTGGAGACAGAAGGAAAGCTTTAGGGTGAGGACAGAGAGCAATGAGATTCTTTAGTGATGTCAAGGAGGAGCTCAGATTTCCTTTATCTAGATCAAGTAAGAATACTTACTCCCCAGAACACTCAGATATGATGATAACTTCTTAGTACTGTCCCCATAATTGTGGGAAAAAGAAAATTTAAACCATTTATCTAAATCATGGTTGCCAGGAATGGAATGTGGAATCCTCATGCTCAGAGAAAGGGAACAGGCCCCTTCTTGCTGAGAATCTGGCTTTTCCTACACTTTCTCGTGCAAAGGCTATCAGGAGAAGGTTATGAATAGAGTCCTTTTCCTTCAGCCAATGAGACAAATGCTCTATTCAAACCCAAGCTGTGCCCTGCCTGCAGACTGTCTCAGCCAGGATTATCTTGGCTTTTGATGAAATCCCACAGGGCAATAACCACAACCTCACTTTGCTGTGCCACATCACATGACTTTATGGTTGGCGCAGCAGGAGATATTAAAGAACATCTATTTTATGAACATCACTCACTTAATTTCTGTAATAATGACAGGAGAAAGGCACTGACACCAAAAATCCAGCAGGTGGACTGGAGACATGTTTAATATAAAGCTGACGGGGCCATTCTGGGCCCTTGGCTGTACCTCAGGAGGTTATAAACAACAACAACAACAACAACAACAACAACAAAAACAAAACAAAAACTCAGGCAGACCTGAGTTCAGATTTTGGCATTGCTATATATCTTAGTGAATGACCTCGGCCAGGTTAGTTAACTTCCTGGAGCATCAGGTTCCTGACCTGTAAAATAAGAGAAGTGAGGCTAAAATCCTAGCTCCTAAGGTTGTCAGAGGATGAAATGACACGAAACTTAGTTGAGATCACCTTCCATGTGCCTGGGTCATATGCTCCATCAGTGCTGCTTCCTCTCCTTTTCTCTCCTCCCACCCTCTGCTCAGGGTATGTGAATGTGGTGCTCTGGCAGACTGAGTCCATTGAGATGGAGCAGGAATTTAGCTAAAGGGATGTGTTCTAGCCTTGCCTTAAATAAGTACCAGGACATAGTCTCTATGCAGCCTGTAATGAGGTAGAGGGAAAGGAAGCATATCCTGGGTCACCTGTTCTGGAGAGTTCTTTCTGTGCTGATGACTACAGCAGGTCCCCTCAGCGGAGCCTGGGACGCTGTGCTTCAGCAGCTGCAGCTGCCCCCGGGAACTGCTCAGCATCAAGGATGTGGAGTGTAGGAACATTTAGACCCAGCATCCGTTGACTCCCTCTTTCCACAAATATTGAAAACCTAAATACAAGACAGACACCATTCATTCATTCACTCATTCATCAAATATTTCTATAACATTTATTCTATGCCTGACACTGTTCTAAGCACTTTACAAATACTATCTCAATGACTCCTCGCCTCAGATCAGTGCTGTGAGGGTGACACTATTATCTCTATTTCACAGGTAACGAAAGTGAAGCACAGAGAAGTTCCAGAACTTGCCCAAGAAACATGTGCACAAGACTGATTTTTACTCAGTGACAGTTAACATTTATAGTACTTCATTGTTTGTCTAGCTGGGATGGGTAAGCATACATTCATTTATTCACATTTTCATTCACTGAGACTCATTAATGAAGTTTGTGCCAGATTAGGAAAGGCAGGGTCGACCACAAGGTACAGGTCTGCCCTCATGGAGCTGACAATCCAAGGAGCAAATGCCAAGTGAGCCTCACTTGTATCCTATGACTTTGCAACCAGCAAAGTTGGGTCAAGAATGCTGACTTGGGTCAAGGATGCTGTCGTTTCCAGTCGAACAGACTTCTTTATATAAAATAAATGACTTTTCTGGGACATTAAACATGTGGCCTTTGCCCTTATAAGGCCCATACTAAGGAGTCCATCAGTTGTGCTTGGTTAAACTTCATAGTTTAGAAGAGAAAGTGCATGTAAGGCTAATGCACCCATCAAAAACCCAACAGAGTATAAGAAGGGCCCAGTGTTCCCAAACTTCCTATGTGTATCACTAATGAAGAATATTTTGTATGAGGTGTTAGGTATTTATTTCTATGTGTCCTGTAAAACATATACACGACAACAGTGACTCATATTTCAAACATACTATTGCTTAAAGATTTTTTTAAAGTGAGTTAATTCAAAAAAAATGTTAAATTAATAACGGCACAGGTGGTATATTCGATACTGAAAATTAACAAAGTGGCACTCAGCTGACCGGAGTTTGGGAAGCATACAGCAGCTCCCATTGGGGGATGACTGGCATTTCAGGCAAGGCAGCTCTTCACTGGGTGGGTAGGGCGACCTCCCACAGTGTCAAATGCTTACTATGGTACCCCCCACGCATGGGGACAACCCCCTCCAAAAAATGCCTCCAAACATTTCCAAATGCCACATGGTGAAGGGCTGGGGGGATGTAGTGCCACTCCGGTTAGTAACTACTCCTAAAGATTTTCTGGAGGCCCCTTTAGGAAAAAAAAAAAGCTATTTTCAGATATTTTTGAAATATAGAAGGAAGAGAAGAAAAAGTCAAGTTCAATTTCCAAGTGGCAAGAGGTAGCAGAGTAAGCAAATTGAGAACCCAAATGGGAAGACAGCAAATATACAGAAACTCCTGGCAAGGGTGGGGACAGACAGAGAAGGCCTGGGGCTGTCGACAGAGCCTTCTGGCTTGGGGCTGCTGTTATGGGGCAAGAGCAGTTCCTTCCTGCTTGTCTTACAGGTGCCACCTGGCATCTGACAATGACCAGAGAAAGTGCCCACTGCCTGCTGAAGAACAGGCAATACAACCTATTGCCTGAACCAAATGCAATGACAGCAAGCCAGGAGGGTATTTTGCAAGAATACAAGGATCATATGATAAACCAATGTGACAGACTCATCAATCATTAAAGCAAGAAAAGAAGGTCCTGGAAGACCACAAATCTGTTTCCAAGTGACCCACAATGTGCTGCTTACAGTGAGGAGGAATCATGAGAGGAGGAGAATAAATTAATGCTATTTGTACGCCACCCAGGATACTATTCATGCCCTTTAAAAATCTTGATAATTTTTGGCACCTTTGAGCCACTAGTCTTCCCAGCACGCTCTATGTTTGAGTGTCCTCTGCCTCAGTGTGCCTATAGAATAAATCTTTCCAAAGATGGCAACAGGTGGTCTCATGGAGAAAAGTTTTCAATGTCAAAATAGGTTTGGGAAATACTGCCCGTTTCCATCTTGGAGATTCACAATGCATATTAGCACCTTAAAGGTTTTGAGAAAATTTCTTCTATTCCCTTGGTAATCAAAAAAGGTGAAATTCAAACCCTTCTGGTTTTAAAAGTTAGTGAACTTGTCCCACTGAACCCAACTGATGTAATCTTCTTGGGAAGCAAGCTCATCACCACTGTCCCTAGTCTCTGTCTTATCCATCCTCACTTCTGGGCCTCCTGTCGCATTCCTCCTCCCTCTAGAAACACCCTTCCCCAGCCTTTCTACTTATCTGTGGTCTGTCAGGCCCCAGCTCAAAGATTCATGTTCTATTTATTGTACCCTACAATGGACTTTTTTTACTATGAACTTTCTTAGAGCTATATCTGTGCAGGGCGGTGTCATGTCATGTTGCCTTGGGATTATTTTCTGGGTGTGTGATATAGAGAGTTTGTAAGCAGCTTTGCTTCTTTTCAACTTCTCAAGGGAGTCTGTTATTGTACTATGAATTATAAGGGCCTTATTAAAAAAAACCCTTCTTGATACACATCCTGGTGGATGTGCCAATGGCTGGCTTTGTTTCCTTATAAAACCACTTAGACTCTTTCTGTCTCTATGAATTAGCAGCCATTGCATAATGGTTGAAAATATGTATTCACATTTTGTATGTTTAATTACTCTCACATTCCTCAAATTAAATGAAATGTCTACTACAACAGATTTTATCTAAAACTGTATAATGTTGGGGAGTATTCAAAGCCAAAGTTAAGAATGTCCTCCTGGAAATGGAATTTGGCCTTTTACCCACATGAATCTTAAGAGTTTATTTTTATTTTTAGAATATTCCCTACCTTCCTCACCGCCCCCCCCCCCCCGGGCCCCCGCTCAAAACCCCTGCCTTTCCCATGGCCTTTCTCTTAACGGTAAATAGTGATTTCATCCTTCTATTTGTTTAGGAAAAAAATCTTGTCATTTCATCATTGATTTTTTTTACTTTTCTTTTTTCTTTTTCTTTTACAGAGTTGGGGGAAGGGGCAGAGGGAGAGGGAGAGAGAGAATATTAAGCAGGCTTCGTGCTCAGTGTGGAGCCCTATGTGGAGCTCAAACTCATGAGTTGTGAGATCATGACCTGAACCGAAATCAAGAGTCAGATGCTTAACCAACTGAGCCACCCAGGTGCCCCTGATTTTTTTTCTTTTAACATCACACCCAATCCATCAACAAATCCATTTGGCTCTACCTTCAAAACATTCAGAATCTGACCACTGCTCCCACTCTCCACGTAATAGGTTGTGTCCCCTGGAAGCTGACTCTGAGATGGAGTTAAGTGGTCAGGAAGGTTATCAAGGAGTGCTCCTGGGATTAATGCCTGGGGAAGGGATGCAAACAGGCTTGGGCAGAAGGAAAAGTTGGGCTGTGATTTGGTCACCCCAAAGGCCTGTGCTGACTCCACGAGGAGCCCTGAGCTGGGACAGCCCTTAGGAGTTGTCTTGAAGTGGGGTGAGGGGCCTTTGTACCCCTTACTGGTCACAGGATGCAGACTGCCCTGGGAAGGGGGGATGCCACTGGGCAAGAGCGCTCTCTTCAGAGGAGACAATCCTTGAAGACGGCTGCCAGCCAAAGGCCATTAGCTGGAGACCTCCCAGCTGCTGGAGAAATCAATCTACCATGCCCGAAGAAGAGCCGAACAGCGTATCTCACATTCACTACACTTTGCCATGACCATCTTGATCCGAGCCCCCATCTTCTCGAGAATGGTGCAATAGCCTCTCTACTGTTTCATTCAGCCCTCTTAAAATGTTAGCTAGCTCAATCCTTTGCAAATGTAAGTTAGATGATGTCATGCCTCTGCTGAATGCCATCCAGTAGCTTCCCGTCTTACCCTGAATGAAAGCAAAGTCATTACAGGGGCCCGTCAGATTCTCGGCCTCAGCCCCTAGTACTTGCCCTCTTGCCCACTGCACTCTAGCTGCTCTGACCTCCTTGTGATTCCCTGAAAACGTCTGGCAAGTTCCCATCTCAGACCTTCACAGTTTTTTTCTTCCCTCTACCCAGAAGATTCCCTCAGGCCTCAGCATGGCTCCCTCCCTCACCTAGCAGACTTTACTCCTGTCACCTTCTTACTGAAACCTTCTCTGACCAACTTTTTAAAAGACGACATCACTCCTTCCTCTGGCTCTCACTGTCCCTTTGTGTGTTCTTTTTCTCCATAGAGGAGAGCTCCACGAGGGCACGAGTTTTGGACTGGAGCATCGACTGCTGTAGCC
This sequence comes from Acinonyx jubatus, assembly GCF_027475565.1. Classification (NCBI taxonomy): domain Eukaryota; kingdom Metazoa; phylum Chordata; class Mammalia; order Carnivora; family Felidae; genus Acinonyx; species Acinonyx jubatus. Next base: position 113,131,239 of record NC_069387.1, on the reverse strand, counting down.
CCAGCACCTGTACCCATGCCTGGCATTCAGTGGGTGCTCAAAAAGTACATGTTGACTGAATTTTTGTAAGTCACAGCCTTCCCATAACTGGTGCAAATTGAAAATCGTTCCATGTGTTCTCTGTGTCTCTAGGAAAGTCATAATAGCTTTGTTTCCTTTCCTTTTGTTGAGCTTTGATCGTGTAGGCCATTCATTTTTCTCTACCCAAATTAAATGAGGCGACAGCTTAAGTGTCTTTTATAGAACAAGCAGTCAAGATGCCAGAATTCTGATTTTACCTCATATCCAACTCTTATAAAAACAATTTTTTCTTCCAAATTTTGTTAGGCTCTTAAAAGCTAAAGAAGATACGACTTTTGACAGTGTTGAACTTTGTCTAAACCCTGGGCACCCTGACAGCAGTGATCGTTGAGAAATCCCCCCACGCTTTTTTATTCTAAGAAATGGCTAACCACCACAATGGACAACTCAGCCTTCCCATATTCTAAGACCCACCTCCATTTTTCCTCATTATTCCCACAAGACTTGTGGGTGACTCCCTTGTTTACTTGCCTCTATAAAATTCAGGCCTCCTTCCTTTTCTTTGAGACATTTCTCATTAATAAGTGTTCCTCCTATTGCAATAGCCTGAATAAAATTATATCCACAAGTGACTGCTCTATTGTCTTCCACACTATCATAAAGAGAGGACTTGTGTTGGGAGGGTTTATTTTTAGCCTCAAAGATAGTGCTGGTTGGAAAATCAGCAGCTGACAAATAGTAAGTGACAAAAGAACTCCTGACAATAGAAGAGAGACAAGCCAAAGGGTCCACGCTGTCAGCAGAAAGCCAGCATGGAGCCCAGTTTCAGAGCTGGGAATAATTACTTTTTCCAGAGGTTGACAGAAACTTGATTCAAGCAGATGGCTGGACAAAAAGATACTGTTGGAAATAATTTCCCAGTATATAAAGTAGATGAGACTGTATATAATTTGCCCCTGAAAATCAATGATCCCCAATGTGCTGGGCACAAAAGTCTCAGTCCTCTCCTGTGTAAGATCTCTGGTTGTAAAGAGTTGAGGCTGAGGCAGAAAGCTCCTAGAAGCCGGAGACTGTCATGCACTGCATGTCTGCAAGCTCTTACCTTTCCAAGAGGTGAGTCTAGGAGGACCACCTGCCTGCCTTCCCATAGGGCAGACGGTCTATGACTAGCTGTGTAAAGATCAGAGCTCAGACAAATGGTTTCACCATTATTCCCATACTGTGGTTAGCCCTTCATACCAGGAATTACATGCTAGCAAAATCCAACAGAAACACTTAGCTTCATTCTGTTGGATGCAAGGCTTCCAAATACTCTACAAAACCAGAAAATGACCAGTCAGGCCTAGATGCTAACGAAGTCTGATGCCAGGGACCTTTTGACAACCTAAAGATTTAGGGTTCTTGGGATGAATGAACTAGATGCAGGTGTGGTGGGAATCTCCTAAAAATTAAATGCCAACTGTTGTGTGTGTGTGTACACATGTGCATTTTTAAAAGAATGATTCCTCAAAGAAGCCTGCATTCTTCTTGCAGATCTCACAGCCTTTTCAAACCCTTAAAGGGATCTATGCCCCCTAAATGGGTAAGAACCACCACCTATCACAAATATTCTGAGCCTTCAAGAAATATTCCCTACACAGCTCCCCCAACCCCCCATCAACGGCCATGACAGCCAGAGGCACTAAGTTCACCACTCATCTATGAATGGACTTACTTCATTTGTGAACACTTGGTCTCTTCCTGGGATCAGCAATGAGCCAATAAGTCATGCCAAAGACTGTGGTATCAGCAAAGCCCTGATTAAATCAATACATCTCCTAGAAGCTGATAACAGGGAGGTTTTATGCCACCAAAAGAAAGAATAATAATTAGTTGATCTAATCCATTTGATATTGTCTCACTCTATTTGTGCTGCTATAAAAAAAATATACCACTGACTGGATAGCTTATAAAGAACAAAAACTTACTGCTCACAATTCTGATAGCTGGGGAGTTCAAGACCAAGGCACCACCAGCATGGTCACGTTCTAGTGAAGGTCCTCTTCTGGTTCAGAGCTGGGTCTTTCTCACTGCATCCTCGTTAAGCAGAAGGAGCCAGGAAGCTCTGTGGGGTCTCTTCAAGAGGGCTCTACCCTTGTGACCTCATCACCTCCCAAAGGCTCCATCTCCTAAGACCCTCAACTGTAGGGGTTAGAATTTCAACATATAAATTAGGGGAGGAGGAACACAAGCATTCAGACCATACCAGATATTTTCCATGAATATTCTCCATGAAGAATGTCATTTGACACTGCAATCAGCACTGGCTAAAGACAGAATGTGAATATGAAATGGAGACATGTAAATATTATCAACACATTGGGTCTATGTTTTTTCTAAGTACTCAAACCTGGATTTCATGGCCTATGTTTTGAATTAATAATAGCTTTCAGAACCATTGCCATATATTTTGCATAATTTTAACAAACAAGGCTTAGTTGGCTCACTGAACTATGTCTTTGTGAGACTTTAATTTTTCCTACAAAAACAGTAAATGCCAACAAGATAGACATCCCTGTTCTTCTAAGCCCTGTTTATGATTCTAAGAAGTAAACAGGCAGTTATTACATTAAAAACATTCCCTGTATGCCAGCAACATCTAATTTTAATCTGTGGGTCTTTCAGAGGAAGAACTAAGGGCTAGAAATGGCACAGAGAACCCCCAAATGAGCCTGATATCTAAAATCTGAAGCCTGATCCCATTCTCCTGTGGATAAATAAACCACATGTTTCTCAATGTCTTGCTGTCTTGATGTACGGAATGGGATAATATTGGCCAACTTAGTCTATAAATAAGGTTCTCTTTATTTCTAAATCACTTTGAGGCAGCACCAGGGAGGTATCCTGTAGACCCATGGCAAGAAGTGCTATTTGTCAAATTGGGCATGAAATAAATTAAGTGGAATTCTGGTGTCCATACACATTAATGTCCCAAAGGAACCAACACGCCAACTTGGGCAGAACTTACAAAACCTCAGTTGAGGTGCCACCTCCTCTGTGGCCAACTTAATTACTCCTTCCTCGGTGCTGGCCAAAGAATATCAGAATTGCTAGCTGTTACACTGGTCTCCTCAGCAGGCTGAGATCCTATAGGGCGGGAACTAGGTCTAATTTATCTTTGTATCTCTGGTAGCCTAAGCAAATCAGTAGCTCACTGTTTGTAGGGATTCATTTAATGTCAAGTGTTAGATCAGAATCCCACCCCAATTCTGAATATGCTCTGAAGTGTGCCTACTAGTTCCTGTTTCTTATTTTTAGAGTCCTGCTAAAAGTACTGAGAAACCATGCGCTTTGTTTCCATATTGCAAATCACATCAGGAGAAGGTGATTCTGACCCTCGCACTTCTCAGGGCCCCAGCAGGGTGAAGAATGTTAGAAAAACCCTGATAGCTAAAATAATTCAGCACAATGATTTAGCGAAACATTTTTTCTCTACCGGACACTGTTATAAGCTTTTATCTTGTGGGATCCTCACTGTGACCACAGGTGGGTACTGTTACTGTACCTATTTTACATACGAGGACTCCGGCACAGAAACGTGTCCAAGAGAGGGAGCCTCTGGAGAGTATTCCCCATGCCTCTCACCTCTGAATCAAGGCAGAATGAATTGCTTCCCCTCTGCATTCCCAGAGACTTGGTACTCAGGCATGGACCTTATTGAATCGTGCTGTGATTAGAGATCCATGTTTCTCACTGGCCAAACAGTGAGTTCCTGTTGGACTGTGGACTTATTGGTCATCTTTTTGCTTCCCCACCCAGCACAGAGACAGGCTTATAGTAGCTTCTCAATACATGTCTGCTGAGTAACTGAATGAGGGGAGTCTCTCTCCAAAACTACCACTTCTGGGGAATTCTCCAGAGAAAGGTATGAAGACAGACTCATTCTACTGCCTCAGTTGCATGTGTGTGTGTGTGTGTGTGTGTGTGTGTGTGTGCATGTGCACGTGCCCCAGCAGGAACTTCCGCAGTGACCACTGATGTTTGGGGGAATTAACTGGCGTAATATTTCAAAGCAACCCATTATACTTTGCTCACGCAAGTAGTTTTTAAATAACTTTTTAAAAGTTTTAGAAAGTGTAAGTAGCTTTTAAAAACGTGCAACGTTAAGCTGGGCAATTCCTCTTCTAGGAGTTAATCCTAGGAACCTTCCTGGCTGTATGCCCATAAATGTAAATGTCTGTGGGGGCTGAGCAGATAATGCAGCAGGCAGAGGAGCTGGGTAACAAGTGTGCATTCTGTCGAAGGTGAGGATGGTGACACTCTGCAACAGGTCTGCCCATTAGTGCAATGGGACAGAGGAGATCCAGGGTAACCAAACTTTGTTTTTCAACAGGGCCCAGAGATCTCAATTTTAAAATACAGGCTATAGTAGACTGCAAAAAATGTACCACGTTATTCCCCTTCCTCTCCCAACGCCCTTTGGGAAAGCCTTCCAATGTAGACTCTGGGCTGGCTTTAGGACTCACTTTAGCCAACAGAATATTAGCAAAAGGGATGCAAACAGAGGCTTGACAAGTGCTTGCACACTAGGGTTTGCCTCCTTGCTGCCCATGGGGACCCCCGCCACCACTGCCAAGTGAAGAAGGCAGGGAAACCTTTTGTAGAGATGAATGACCCAGACGCCTCTGTTGCTGCAGGCAGCAGCATGTCACTTTCCAGGCGTGCAAGCGAGCCGTCCCAGATCAGCCAGCCTCAGCCAGCCCCCCAGCCAACCACAGATGCAGGAGGGCCCACAGAGATTAGCTGAGGCGACCCAGGTCAGAACAGTCCAGCTGGCTCCAAGAATTGTGAGCCAAGTTGTAAGCCAACACACCTTGGGGTGGTTTGCTATATAATAAAACTAACTTATCTGGTGCTAAACAAAGGAGAGATCCAATTCATTGTAACTTTTGGTGAATGTAAAGATTTAGCAACAAGGAACTTCCTTGCGTCACATCGCTGCTTACAACAGTCAAAAAGCAGAAACTACCCAAAGATCCATCTTGTATAATGGGAAATTGGTTAACAAATGATGGCACATACCTATGCTGGAATAGTATGCTACCACTAAACACGAAGGTGTAGAACAGCAGTCACACACGGGTCTATCATATTTGGTGTGCCACCAAATTTGGATCAGCACAATATTACCGCTCACCGGAACACATTCTACTCTTGTAGAAATGAACACTGAGCTGAGTGGATTGCACAGTGCAGTGGAGAGGGCTTCTGACTAGAGGAAGAAATAAAAAGCTCAGAATAAAGCCCAGAATGTTTACAGGAAAGTGCTCAACTTTGCTTTTTCAGGACATAAGTGTTAGGGGGGAGCAGCAAAAAGCTCTACTCAAGCAATGACATGGCCCTAAAAGAGGATCAAACACTGGGATAATGGTGGATGTTTTGACAGCGAAAGACAGTCTTACGTAGCTAGAGTCTTTTAATTTCTCCAGGCATGCTGCCAAAAATTATAGGACTTAGAAGTGTGCTCCAAACACAAAGGATGCTGAAAATCACTGGTATAGAAAAATCTTTAATGACATGGAAAGATAGCTATATGTTAAATAAAAGAAGCCAAGTGTAAAACAGCATGTACAATACAATCCTATTTTTTATTGAAGTATAATTGACATATAATATCCTATTATTTGCAGGTACACATCATAGCGAATTGACATTTTTACACATTATGAAGTGATACCCACGATAAATCTAGTTAACATCATACAAAGTTATTACAGTACTATTGACTATGTTCCCTATGCTATACATTGTATCCCCATGAGTTATTTATTTTATAGCTGAAAGTTTGTACCTCTTAATCCCCTTAATCTATTTTTCCTGCCCTCCCAACCCATCCCCTCTCCATCCTCCATAACCAACATTTTATTTTCCGTACCTATGAGCCTGTTTATGTTTTGTTTTGTTTGTTCATTTATTTTTTAGATTCCACATATAAGTGAAATCATATGGTATTTGTCTTTTTCTGTCTTATTTATTTCACTTAGCATAATACTCTCAAATTTCATCTATGTTGTCATGAATGGCAAGATTTCCTTATTTTTTATGACTGAGGAATATTCCATTCTATATATACGCCACATCTTCTTTATCCATTTATCTATCGATGGACACTTAGGTTGCTTCCATATCTTAACTATTGTAAACAATGCTGCCGTAAACAGAGGGGTGCAGCTTTTCCAACTAGTGTTTTCATTTTTTTCTGGGTAAATTCCTAGAAGTAGAATTACTGGATTGTATGGTACCTCTATGTTTAGTTTTTTGAGGAATCTCCATACTGTTTTCCACAGTGGCTGCACCAGTTTGCATTCCCACCAATAGTGCACGAGAGTTTCCTTTTCTCCACATCCTCACCAATAGTTGTTATTTCTTGTCTTTTTTGATACTAGCCATTTTGATAGGTATGAGGTGACACCTATCTCACTGTGATTTTGATATGCATTTCCCTGATGATGGGTGATGTGATTTTCATGTGTCTGTTGGCCTTCTGTCTGTCTTCTCTGGAAAAATGTCTATTCAGGTCTTCTGCCCATTTTCTATTTGAATTATTTTTCTGGTGTTGAAATATATGAGTTCTTTATATATTTGGGATATTAACTCCTTATCAGATAGAGATTTTGCAAATATTTTCTCCCATTCAGTAGGTTGCCTTTTTGTCTTGTCGATGGCTTCTTTTGCTGTGCAGAAGCTTTTTAGTTTGGTGTGGTCCCAATACTCTATTTTTGTGTTTGCTTCTCTTGCCTAGGGAAACATATCCATACATACGTTGCTAAGGTTGATGTCTAAGAGATTACTGCCTGTGTCTTCTTTTAGGAATGTTATGGTTTCAGGCCTCACATTTAGGTCTTTAATCCATTTTGAGAATATTTTTGTGAATGGTGTGAGAGAGTGTTCTAGTTTCATTTTTTTTTGTATGTAACTGCCCAGTTCTCCATCATTTGCTGATGAGATGATCTTTTCCCCATTTATATATTCTTCCCCTCTCTATTGTAGATTAATTCACCATGTATGCGTGGGTTTGTTTCTGGGCTTTCAGTTCTGTTCCACTGAGCAATGTATCTATTTTTGTGCCAGTACCATAATTTTGATTATTATAGCTTTGTAGTATATTTTGAAAACTGAGGTACCTACATGATACCTACATCTTTTAATGTTGTGCGTCCTTTAACTACTTATTATAGTTATAGTTGATTTGACACAATCCCATTTTCATTATAAAAATATGCAGCCATAGGAAAGTAACTGGGGGTAGAGACTAAAACTCGGGTGTCATACTGGTTATCTTTGAAAGACAAGAGTAGGGGTAATGTTTATTTTGTTTTTATTCTTGACAAGTGGTATTTTTCAAACTGCTATAATGAGCACGCACTATTTTTATACAGAGAACAATTAATAAAAGTTATAGTTTTTAAAAACTAAGAGGGCATACTCACGAACGCACATGCATGTGTATCCCAAACCAAAGTGGAGCAAGACTTTATCTTTTTTCGGTCAGTGCTTGCAAATGCTCTGCCTCTTCACTGTACTCCTTCAGAATTCTATTGGGAGTAGGCAGCCTCTGGAACTGTAGAATCTTCCACCATGCAAAAACACACGGACTCCTTGCAGGCGCATCGCCTACTCAATTCTCTTGGGAGGTGGGCAGAGGCATTCAGTATCACTTTTCACAGCCACAGGCAGAAATGAGGTAGTGATTTAGATGCTCTGTTCTTCCATTCTGCTAATCTTCTGCAAGAACGTGAGCAGGCCTAGCAGGCGCGACTGCTATTTGATGGTGGAGGCACCCTGCTCGTTAAGGGCAACAAGTCAGAGCTCTCTGATGGCCCTGGCAGCCCATGATGGGCAAGTTCATCACAAATTGTCCTTCACTGCTGACAGAGCACCAAGGTATCTTTGTGCACGGTAGATTCCAAGCAAATGGTGGGAAGATGAGCTAGCTTATCATCAGACCCCTTTCTAAAATGCCATCTAGTCAGAGGCAGCAGAGCCCGGCCATACTCCCTTGGCCATAAATGCGGTGAGAACAAAAGCCAAAGCAATTCTCTATTAGCAAACCCAGGGGACAAACAGCAACGTAGCAAGTCCAAGGTTCAAAATGACAGGCAGTTTATTGAAGATGCCATAGAAGTTCAGTCTATCACTAGCACAGTGATGGGGCCAGAAGTCTGAGAATTTTACAAGACAGTGAATTAATGGCTGGGCTACAAAATGGAAAATTAAAGCTGATGGGGCCAGGAGACCATCCTTTTGAACTGCTTGTGGAACTGTGAAATAACTGATCTTTTTTAGTAAAGGGAATATGGCTGCCAGACATCTGAGAGGATGTTATCGACGTGCCACGGTCACCTTTGTGAGCACTCATTTCACGTTCAATTCTTCCATTTTATATTCTCATCCCGGAACACAGTGAGGTAAAAAGTCTAATTTTTTTCCTTTGAAAAAAATCCTCGGTTAAGTTAGGATTAGGAAATAGATTCCCCGATTATTCAGAAGAACAGGTCACAGATTGGGACTGTTCACCTGTCCTTCTCTTGACTGGACCCACGGTAGAGTTAGTACGTTACATCACAGGTTAAAGCTTGGCAGGAAGCATGGTAATAGCACTTCCTCCTGCAGTGCCCTCACCTGTAGCCACTATTCGGCTTTGCCTGTGAACTTTGTCCATGTGCAGCCACAGCAGCAAATTAACAGCTCCCATTTTCTGAGAGGTGACAAAGGGCAAGGCACTAGACGAGCCCTTGGCAGACATTCTCTTTAACCATCACAAAAATCTTGGAAGAGGGGACAATCATTTCCTCATCTGTAGAGGCTTAGGTTAGAGAAGTGGAGTGATTTGTCCAAGGTGATGCTGCTAGCAGGAGGACAGCAGGACTCAAGCTTCTTCGAGGGGCATGTGAGAAAGAGGAGAAGCAGCATGGAGCAACAGGAAAGGAGCAGGGCTCCAAAGACACCTATTCTAGCTCATTCGGCCCCGGAAAATCATGCAATTTCACTACAGAAGGAGGCTCACCTCTCTTGGCCAACTACTTCATAGGATTTCTGTGAGGTCCAAACGAGATCACATACATGAAAACTCTTGAAAACAGTGAACCATTTGACAAATATCATGTGTCATTAATAAAAAGACAGAAGACTAAATCGTACTCCTTTAGAGCACAACACTTAAATCCCTACAATTTCAACAGAAAGACCACACCCTCTTTTGTCCCCCAACTAAAGCCTTTAAACAAATGGCACAGTTATTTTCTTAAGCAACCTTTTAAAGATCAAGGGCTCAGGTGTGCATGCTGGTACCTGAAGTGGGCTTGCAGGGGAGCTTCAGTGTCTTAAATTTAATGCAGACACCCTGCCTATTTACCTTGACTGGAGAAAGTAAGAATTTTGTTATTACTTGTAATTCTGTTTCAAAACAAAAATGACTTCTGTAATTATGCACTTTTAATCTATGCACTACAGGAATGAGAAAAACAAACAAACAATACTCTCTCATGAAAGGGTCACGTTATATATAGTAATTCACTTTTTATTATCATCATCATTAATAGCAAAGCGCACAGTTCAGTTCCCAGGAAATATAAAAGTGGATGCTTTATATATAGAACACCTGCATGTAATGTGATAACATAGTAGGTTTGTGTGTGTGTGTGTGTGTGTGTGTGTGTGTGTGTGTGTGTTTTGAGCCAGTGTGATTTACCAGTTTACTGAAAGGCAACCACACAATTAAAACCTGCACAATTAAAACAATGCAATCTTCAAGCAATTAAAAACAACCAATTGTCAATGTGGTAGAGCCACTGAGTAATCTGGCCTTTCAAGTAATATCAACTGGAAATCCTATTTTCTCCTTTTATCTAAGAATCTTAAAAAGAAAACAACAACAACAAGAACAACAACAACACAAAACCCCCCGAAAACTACCTGCCCTGGGAGAAAGTCAGGATTCTGCACATGCAACTTGGGGACATGCTCCCCATGGGTGGATGGAGGGAGACACCATTATTCCAACATGTGCTGGAGCACCGAGGGGTCCACCTCCACAGCCTGAAGGCCTCTCTGCAAGCTCTGGAAGGTGGCCTGCTTCCCGTAGCGCTGCCGCCAGCGGACGAAGGCCTCCACCATCTGTGACTGCACGTTGTGGGGGTGGTTGGCCTTACAGCGGTAGATATCCGTCTGGGACAGCCCCAGAGACAGCACCATGGGCTCCCACTCAGGGCCCAGCCGTTGCGCCAGCTGGTTAATCTGCTGGTCGGATGGGGAGCTGTTGAGGATGTGTGGGGGGATACTGGTCATCCGGTCATCTGGGGAAAAGAAAGACATAAAGGTGAAAAGAGCAAACACATCAGATGGGGGCAGACATGAAAACTGTGGGAGGACAGCCCAACACTTCCATATGGAAGGGCCAACTTTTCCTAGTCTTCCTGGGGGCTGCTCAGTAAAAGGCCATAAACAGGAGTTTACAAAACACCATTTAGCATCTATGAAAATGTTTATTGCAGAAAATGTGAAAATAAGAAAATGACAATACTAGGAATCCCATCAGAGAAACCCGCTGATGATTTGATCTACAGTAAAACCTTGGTTTGCAAGCATGTTCCAGAAACAAGCTTGTAATCCAAAGCATGCGTATATCAAAGCGAATTTCAAGAACCATCGGCTCAGTTGTGACCATGTGACATTCGGCATCACATACTACTCGTATTGCAAGACATCGTTCATCAAGTCAAAATTTACTAGAAATGTTTGCTCATCTTGCAGAACACTCGCAGAACAAGTTACTCATAATCCAAAGTTTTACTGATATTTCTTTTCAGTTTTTTTGTATATAAAACATACATTTAGGATTACCTGGCACATAGTGCTTTATAACATGATTTTTTTCACTTCCATATCTTTTATCAGAGAGGCCAAGCAGGGGTTTCTGTGGGGAATTAAGAATGCCAGCCTGGACCCCAGGGGTGACACTCTCTCCTGCAGGAAGGGCTAGTGCTGGAGGGTAACGGGCTACATGGAATACCTACTCTCTCCTGATAAACGTGAACACTACCCAGAAAAGTTGCAGTTCCTAACAGAAGCAGAAGCAAAGAGGCCTGCTCAGGAAAAATAAAACTTAGGGGCCACGAGGTAGCAGGAGGAGAGTTACCACCCTGGCAGAGCCCAGTGGAGGAAGAGAAAGCATGTGCTGTGGAGGGGCAGTGAGAGAACCTGACCTTGCACCTCCTAGATCCCCGTCTCCCCAAGGCCAGTCTGCTAAGGAACTCTGACACTGAGTGAGTGACTACAGACGGGCTAGGCATATCCAGTAAGAAGTACCATCACAGTTACGATGTAGAAGGCCTTCTAGAGGAAGGGGCTTAAAGCTAGGCCCTGAACACGAGGGAAAGAGCCCAGTGAATGGAAAGATAAAGAAGTGTGTCCCGCACAGAGGGGATTGCCTGTGCAGAGGCCCTGAGGCAGAAAACCATGGTAAATCGAAGAAAAGAAAGCAGTTCAGGGTAGCTAAGCGCAGAGAGTCAGAAGGACTCCAAACATCCCAAATTCTGGGGCTGCTTATTGGTTAGGCCGGGACTAGAAGCGAGGTTTTCATATTCCTGGCTCAAATGTGTGCACGACAGTACTCTACTTGTACTACACTTTGTCACCAGTATTACAGGGATCTGGAGTCAATCCTACTTCACACTCACCAGCTCATTGTTTAGATTTATGAATTCAAGAAGAAGGCACAAAGCATCCTATTACAACAGCTAATGTTTTCCACCGCATGTGCCTTTGGTCCCGAGGCACTTGCCAGTATCTTAGGCAAGTTGCAAGTTGCTGAGTTGCAAAAATACGGTTAAGGACTCTGGTGGTGTCGAGACTATAATTTTTTTTTTTTTTTTGGAAATGGTTAAGAAGCAATTAGAATAATGATGATACTACTGACAATATTTTATATTAACAGTAATGATTTTTATAGCTTTTATAAAAATATGGGCACTTTTATAAAAATGTGGGCTCATTGAAAAAAGCCCTTATTCCTTATTATTCAAGGAAAATAAAAAAAGTACAAAGAAGAAAACAAGGCATCCAGTATCCCACCACTAGACTTACAGTTGCCATACATCATTCTGGGCATTTCTTTATGCACACATACTGCTAAAAGGGTAATATAGCTTTTGTCTCATAAGAGTTATTGATTTTTGCTTGAATATAACAGAAAAAAAAGAAACAGAGATGAAACTAAATGGCTTTCTGACCTACAGTCAAATATTTAAACAATGACAACATGTACACCCAAAAGATTTAATGCTGAGAAAAAAAAGTATAACATAATTTATATATTTTCACATAAAAGTGGTAAACTATATATTTTCACATTAACACTCTATAATTAACACTTGATATTTCCTGTTCATTCCCTCATGATTTTTCTTGCTTACATCATTTTTATTGTGTTGGGTGCATAACATTTTTATGCTTCTGTAACAATAATCTGCCACCCCCTCGCCCCCCACCCAAGGTGTTTAGTCTTAAAACTACATTATAATGGTTTGAATGTTCACCAAGGCTTTTTTGTTGTTGTTTGTTTTAAACCATGACTTTTCTACTTCTGAATCTGTTCTTTTGATTTGAGTCAGTTGGGTCAATTTCATCACAGGGTGATGTTTTTCAAGAAATGCTCATGGTCACCATATTCTTTGAGTTCCTTCAGATCAGGACTGTCTGCTTTCTGCTTTCACTGTTGAATAATACGCAAACAAATTTATATATTGTTTTACTATTATACTTTTAGAGTTTTTTTTAATGTTTATTTATTTTTGAGAGAGAGAGAGAGAGCAAGCAGGGGAGGAGCAGAGAGAGAGAGGGAGGCACAGAATCCGAAGCAGGCTCCAGGCTCTGAGCTGTGAGCACAGAGCCCGATGCGGGGCTCGAAGCCACGAACTGCGAGATCATGACCTGAGCCGAAGTTGGACGCCCAACCGACTGAGCCACCCAGACGTCCCACTATTATACTTTTAAATTACAAATATAATTCTATATTATTTAAATAATTTTATTCCTCTCATAAGTTTGTAGATTGTGCTCATATTTTATGATGGGGAATGTTGGTATGGGGAATTTGGACACCAACTTGACCGTCCCCCATTTTGTAGAACTTGTTTTTTCTGTCCGAAGCTTATGATCCTGAAGCTTTAGACCAGAGTACATCTTGGCCATTCTCTATCTTCTTTTCTAGATATGTAGCATGATCTTCTGACTGAAGATTTTGCCCTTCTTCCCTTTCAGAAAAATCTTCCTGTGTTGTATCTCTGCATTCTTTTTCTGTTCCAGATGCAGGATGGCTTTGCCAATCCGCCATGGCTATCACTTTCTGTCTTATTACCTTAACTCCCTTCCTGTGATTATCTCATGCCTCTGCCCCATGCCATTCATTTGATGTTTGGTTATTTTTATGCTGTTTTATTTTGCTTTGGGTTTTTTTGTTGTTGTTGTTGGGTTCAAATCTTACATTGTGTTTTTATTTCTCAATTTCTTTTAAAAATTCCATTCCACTTCATATCCATTAGGATGGTTATTGTCAAAAAAAAAAAAAAAAAAAAAAACAACTCCAGAAAATAACAAGTGTTGGTGAGGATATAAAATGGTACGGCTGTTATGGCAAAGAGTATGGTGGTTCCTTAAACAATTAAAAATGGAATTACCATACAACCTAGCAATTTTACTTCTGGGTCATAGTCCTGAAAGGATCGAAGCAGTGACTCAAAGAGATATTTATACACCCATCTTCACAGCAGCACTGTTCCCAATAGCCGAACAGTAGAAGCAAACCAAGTGTCTATCAAGGGATGAAGGGATAAACAAAATGTGGTAGATTATACATTAGAATATTATTGAGTCTTAAAAAAGGAAAAAAGCCTGACTCGTTCTATGTGTGTGAAATTGGAAGACATTATGCTAAGAGAAGTAAGCCAGGCACGAAAGGACAAGCACTCTGTGATCCCAGCCATATGAGCTACCTATAGTAGTCAATCCCACTGAGATGGAAAGAATGAAGGTCACCAGGGGAGGGGAGAGGGGAATGGGGAACTGTTCAATGGGTAGCAGTTTCTGCAAGATGAAAAGAATTCTGGAGGTTAGCTGCACAATATGAATGTACTTAACACAATGGAATTGTACACCTAAAAATGGAAAAGATGGCAAATTTTATGTTATGCATATTTTACCACAATGAAAAATAAAAATTAGGGGCACCTGTGTGGCTCAGTCGGTTGAACATCCAACTCTTGATTTCGGCTCAGGTCATGATCTCACAGTTCATGGGATCGAGCCCTACAATGGGCTCTGTGCTGTCAGACAGCTTGCTTGGGATTCTCTCTCTCTCTGTCTCTTTTTGCCTCTTCCCTACGTGTGCACGCATGCATGCACCCTCTCTTTCTCTCTCTCAAAATAAATTTAAAAAATAAAAAATAAATAAAAGGAGGGACTAATCTTATAAAAATAAATAAATAATGAAGTTTAAAAATCTCGTTGTTTTATCGTAACTACACTGAGTTTTTATTTCCACTGAATCCATACTGAGCTCTCCTATAGCATGAAATATTCGTGAGGTTGAGTTTTCTTGGGTTGGGTTTCCATTCGGGCCACACTGGTGTATGTTTACTTTCTGCAAGCTGTGCTCCTTTCTTTTTTCTCCTGTAGCATTTTTGCACAGTTGTCACGACACTTATCTTCATCTTGCTCCCATTTAACATGAGCATCTTTATCCAGGGCTTCTGTTTGCTCTCTTATGGTAAGCCAAGGTACCCTTGACACTTTCTCCCTCTGAGCTACAACTTGGGGTTGGCTGTTGCCTTGTATGCAGTGTTCTGCCACAGAGGAGAGACAGGACTCACTAGCCTGCCCTTGCTGGGAGTGCGGTGCCCCGCTCTCTCTTTTGGAAGCCAGTTAAATGTCTTGTACCGAGCCTGCTTTGCCTAGCCAGGGTGCACTTACTCCTGTGGTCTCTTTCCCGTAGCTCAGCGTGGAGACTGGGAGATGGCCTGCGTTTGGTTGCCTTCCTGCCTCTGCTGAGGGTGCTTCTTGACATTTACCAAGGCCATCCACTCACCTCCTCCACCAGCTTCTTTTCATACTGATCTGAATTAACAGGAGTCCTTAGGATTTTGTACACTTCCCTTCTTTTCCCAGGATTGCTTCTGAAGGGTCAGGGTCTGGTGTTTCTTTCCCTGCCTGCCCCTTTTCAAAGCACATGGCATAAAAGCTGTGATTGGGTTTTGTTGTTGTTGTTGTTTGGCTGCCGCTGGCGAATGTTTCTGCTTTTAACTTTTTTGGTTCAGTTTATCGGGTGTCCGGGAGGAGCCTGTGACTGCTGCACTCGGTCATCATTCTGACTCCTGGCCAACTATTAATGCAACATACGCTTTGGGCCAATTATTTGGGAGCGAGGGCGGTATTTGCTCTCATTCCTCTACACTTCAGGGTCACATATGCCTTGTGAATACTGCCACATAACTGGGAGAGGGCCAGCAATCTGTGGACACAGTCTGGAGCAAAGATAACTGGCACACGAGCACGACACAGCCAAGGGCAACTCAAGCCCTTCCAAGGAGACCTTACACACAGAAAGAGAGAATAACAGCTGTTTGTGCTGTCTGACCTCTATCAGGAAAAGAATCCTCACGAGGCCCTTCCAACTTGTGAGTTCTGCTGAATACAAAGTTATTTAAAAATGAGAGTCCTAAGGCTGGAGTGTCAACATCCAAGGATTTACTGCATAAAATCAGGTCAAGCTATAAATGAATCCACCGTGACCATCTGGACACTGCTCCTCAAAGCTTGCTGTGCGTACCACTGGGGGTGTACAAGATGATATCAGGTGGTACACGGGTGAACATTCTGTATTTGAATTGTCAGGTACCTACTTAAATACAATTAGAAAAAGTATAAATACCATTTCAAACTCATGACTGCAAAAATCAAGACAAGTAAATGAAAGTACATTACAAAGTGGATATAGGATGACAAAACAAGTGATCAAAAAAGAAAAATAAGGGGCGCCTGGGTGGCGCAGTCGGTTAAGCGGCCGACTTCAGCCAGGTCACGATCTTGCGGTCCGGGAGTTCGAGCCCCGCGTCAGGCTCTGGGCTGATGGCTCAGAGCCTGGAGCCTGTTTCCGATTCTGTGTCTCCCTCTCTCTCTGCCCCTCCCCCGTTCATGCTCTGTCTCTCTCTGTCCCAAAAATAAATAAAAAACGTTGAAAAAAAAGTTTTTTTAAAAAAAGAAAAATAAATGTTTAAGTCAACAGTAAATTTAAATTAAAGCACGAACTTAGTGGCACCTGTGGTACAAAGATACAGCAAAAATTGTACAAGCAGAACCCCAATGACAGAAGTGTGGGGGACGTTGAGTGTTTCTACAAAGGGTGCTATTGGTACTTGAGGCAGGGAGATCCGCTCAGCAGGGCTGTCCCAGTGCACAACAAGGCCTTCAGTGTGCACTTACTAAGTGCGAGTAACACCCTAGTCTGAGCACACAAGTCCACATATCCTGGGCTGAGGCAATACTGTTCCTGGTTGAGAACCACCAGATACCGTGGCATAAGTATCCACTAGTTTTAAATACCCTAAAGCAGGGATTCTCTCCCTCTATACTGACAGAATGTTCTCTCTTATACAGATCCTAAATCCTTCCTGCAACTCTTCAATCCCATTCCTGGTGAAGTTCAAACTCCCATGTTTCAGAAGAAACAACATTCCCTGACAAACGGGTCTATCACAATGAAGCCATGCATTTGAAGGGATAAATGCCCCCCTCCCCAGGTCTGCTCCCCACCCCCACCCCCATCCCCTCCCATCCTTCCACCCGCCCTCCATCTTTGTGGTCACGACATGAATAAAAACAACATAATGTTCCCCTCTCTTTCTCTATCTCCTCCTCCCTCACTCATACCAATAAACAGCTGTTCTGGCCTCAAACCAAAAGTCTCCTTCCCAATTCTTATTGCATTTAGAGTCAAGTACAAAGATTCACACTTCACTTTTTTGTTTCTTATAGGTCACTTGTCTCCCAAGCTCATTATGGGCAGAGATCATGTCTTCTACTTCTTGCCCTCCTTCTCCAATCTTTAGCCCCTTGCTAAGCAGAAAATGGAGCTCAGTGTACAATAACTAATCACATTCTTAAAAAGTTGCTCCAAGTCAAGTTTCCAACTCATCATCTACACCAGCTCTGTGCTTCTGACTTTTTCATTCGTTACAGAAAAAGAAGTCATCTCTTCCAACAAATCTCTGTGCAGACAGCACCCTGTGGTCTATCCTGGCTGAGTATGTAATCTGTGAGTGAAGGAAAGCCCACGAGCCCATCCTCCCTGGTAGACCTCTCTTTTTTGAGCTGTATTCTATAATATGCGGCCACCTTAATGGTGACCTGCAAGGAGGAACTATACAGGATTCCAAAGCACAGTTCAGAGAATGAAGACTAAGGAAGGTCACAGAAGACATGTAAGCAGCTGCTGGGAGACTCAGACACATCTATGCTCAGGAATCTACAATAACGGAAAGGATTTCAAGGATAAATTCCTTTAACTATAAACTTCTGTAATATAACCAGAGATGTAAGTACATATGAGTTCCTTATAAGAGTGACTCAGCTGGACATAGGGTTGCAGTTTTAGAAACTACGTATGTTCCTTTGCAGAATTTGGTAACATATCCCTCTTGCCAACTCACTGCTGTAGTCAGCCGCTATCACTGCTGCGAGTATCATTATGCTTCAGGTTTGTTGGACCAGAAAAAAAGTTGAGCTATGAGACTTCCCCTTTCTAATGTGGCCACTGTTGGAGTAAAAGGCTAATCCCTGCCTCAAGGACATGTAAGGCCTCTACTCAGGTTGAGTCCACTGATGTTCCACTGACCAACACAAGGCATGTGGCCAGGACCAGTGTGACAGGGAATTAAGTCTTTTCATGGGGTGGGAGGAGTAAAATTTTGCCAAAAGCAATAATCTATAAACACTGACCCAGCAATTGCACTACTAGTTATTTCTCTAAAGGATACAAAAATGCTGACTTTAAGGGGCACATGCACCCAATGTTTATAGCAGCACTATCAACAACAACCAAATTATGGAAAGAGCCCAAATGTCCATCAGCTGACGAATGGATAAAGAACATGTGGTGTGTATATACGTACGTGTGTGTGTGTGTGTGTATGTATACACACATACATACAATGGAATATTACTCAGTGATCAAGAAGAATGAGATCTTGCCATTTGCAACAACGTGGATGAACTAGAAGGTATTATGCTAAGCGAAATGAGTCAGAGAAGGACAAATATCATATGGTTTCATTCATATGTGGAATTTAAGAAACAAAACAGAGGAACACAGGGGAAAGGAAGCAAAATAATATAAAAATAGAGAGGGAGGAAAACCATAAGACACTCTTAAACACAGAGAACAAACTGAGGGTTGCTGGAGAGGAGGAGGGTGGGGGGATGGGCTAAATGGTGATGTATGTAAGTGATGAATCGCTGGGTTCTACTCCTGAAGCCAATACTACACTGTATGTTAACGAGTGTGAGTTTAAATAAATAATTTTTAATTAAAAAAATGAAAAAAATCCACAAGTGTACAAATACATTTTTTTAAATCTAGATGAACTGATACTGGGATATATAAAATACGAAAATTAGTGCCGGAAAAAATAGAAAACTCGAATAGGTCAAAGTATTAATGAAATACGTTGAAATGGCAATCAAAGCACTTCCCTGCTAAAGAGCCCTAGGCCCAGACAGTGTTCTAGTGAGCTCTATCAAATGTCCATGAAACGTTTCACTTCCTAGCTTCTATAAGCAATTCTAGGAAATAGAAAAATAACAAAAGTTATGTAGCCTATTTTAATTAGGCTGCTTTACTTTTTGTTCCAAACAGGATAAGGAGAACACAAGAAAAGAAAGATTACAGGTTCTTTGCAATTATTATTTTAGATGTAAAAATCCTAAATATTCACTGAGTAAAAAAAAAATCTATTTAAAATAATATATTGTGAGCAAGTAGAATTTATCCTGGGATTACAATAATTTCCATATTACAAGGTCTATCAATTAATTGAACATAGCAATCGTCCAAAGTGGTAAGTCACTATTATCTTACTAGATGCAAAGAAGTATTTGATAAAATTTGATAAAATTATGATTCCTTAAAAAGATATCTTTAATTAGGAATGTGAGGAACCTCCTTAACTTGGTAAAGACTGTAAAAACCTTCAACAAGTATTTGGTTTAATTGACAGCTTTTAAACATTTTCCTTTTAATGGTAGAGACAAAACAAGGATGCTCGATGTCACCACTACTGTTGCATATTGTCGTGGAGGTCTGAACCGGAGGTATAAAGAAAAAGAAGTTAGGTACAAACATTTGAAGGGAAGAGGTAAAACTATCACTATTTTCAGGCTAGTTGATCTAATATGTAAGAAAAGGCCAAGATCAACAGATAATCCATCAGAACAAGTGAGAGGGTTGAGTAAAATTGCCAGAAAACAAAAATAAAAACCAACAAACCAGTATTTCTGCATTCTAGCAATAATCAAACACAAAATATAATAATAAACAATAAAATTAAACAATAAAATTGTAAAGTATCTAGAGATTCAATTAACAAAGATCACACAAGACCTCAACGGGGTAAATCTTAAGCATTTATTAAAAGACATAAAGCAAGACCTGAATAAATGGGGAGTCATTCGTGTTCTGGGTGGGAAGGCATATAAACATGACAAGTCTCGTAATGACAATTGAAATTTTATAATGGGGAAAGGAGAGGCTATCTCCAAACTGGGGAGAGCTAATTATACAGAAGAAAATAAAACTGTACTTTTGTATCACACCATAAACAGTGATGGATTCCTTGTGGATAAAGGTCCAAGCATAAAAGGTAAAACTACTAAGTTAATAAAAATAACGGCGAGTGTCTTTATGACCTGCAGTGGGAAGATCCTTTTCAAAAGATAAAATTTTTTTTACATCAAAATTAAAGATTTCTGTGCAATGAAGGAGACCCTCATCCAAGATGACGGAGCAGAATGGGTCTACACCCCAGGAGGGAAGACTACCCGGACGGTAGACGGTAGTCCCGAAACCAAGAGAAGGAAGACAAGCACCTCCACGGGGAAAAGGATGAAGGTGGGACAAGGCGATTCAAATAAGAGGGAACTCAAAAGAGAGAGAGATGCTCAAACACAGAAATTTAAGAAATAACAACAGAAATAACCATGACAGATCACTTTATGTGCCTGGAAATCTAGACAATGCCAAGCTCTGGCCGAGATGTGGAGACGCCGGGACTTGACTGGGCACTGGGCAGCCAGCCATTCTACAAGCCAGCAGCAGGTGGGCAACTGGAACGCAGTACACAATCTCGTTCTCACGCACGTGTACCCACGAAAAACTCTGAAAAAGCCCCCTCAGGGACATGTACAAGGTTGTTTATACAAAGTTGCATTGTTTGTGCTCGCAAGTACACATATGCCTTCCAACCCGGTTCTCCTGTTTGGGGGTTTATAGATGCCAGAAAAATTCTCGTACAGACTCATGAGGAGTCATGTACGAGGCTGTTTAGATCAGGTAACGCTGTGGGAGGAAAGGAGCTCGAAGCAATGTCAGAGCTCACTACTAGGGGAAGAGGCAAACATGAGGGAGTACAAAGGGAGTGCTGGACAGTTAGGATAAAGCAAAAATACAAGAAAAAAGAAGGAGACCTGTAACAATGGAATATTTAAAATGTATGTTGTAAAACACCACCACTGGTGAAAACACACACAAATGAAAGAACATATCCGAGACAGAAAAAAATGGTTTGTCGTGGGAGGGAAGGGAATGGAGAGGCTGGGGATGCCAGACTGAGAAACCCAACCTGACTGGGCACCTCCCAGGGGCTGCGTTAACCTGGGTCCCTGAGTATAGCGTTTCTGCAGAGACGTCCCTTTGGCTGAGGCGCCGGCTGCCTGGAAATGAAAGAAAAGCACCTTAAAAAGAAAACTAATTAGAACCACTTGTTCTGATAGATAATCACAGAGAACAATGTGGTCCTCACAGAGAGGTGGAGAAATAAACTGGTCTTTCTAAAACTGATTCCTGGATAACGAAGTGACCGCCTACTCCAATAACAAGGCTGTGTTGCAAAATACAAGTAAATCAGACTTATTGCAATGGAAAACTTGATTTGACTATAGTCCACGGAAGGTCAACAACAAAACTACTAGCAATAACTGAGTTCTCACTGAAATAAAAGAGGGAAGGGACGGTGGCCACAGCTCTGGCTAAGAATTAGCAGGTGTGGGTCCTATCTAAATTTGAATCTGCCATCAACTGGCCACATAACATGGGGTAAGACACTTAGCCTCTCTCAGAATGTTTTCTCATTTGCAAAAGGTAAAACCAGATGATTGCCAAAGCCTCACTTAGATTATATTATATTATTATTATTATTATTATATTATATTATTCTTAGCTAAGATGATTGTCAAATATATAGGTAAATCGGTAGATATCTTATTCTTGAACATAGAAACAATTCAAGAACTTGTTCTGAGCCTTTCTTTAAAAGTCTTGGCAATCTACCTAGTTGGTATAACGAATAAAATAAAGATACCAGCAGTGCGATACCAAGGGTGAATACATGGAACCGTCTGCTTCAGATGCAAGCAAAAAAAGGATGCACTGTTTCTAGAGAATTGAAAAACAATAATAAAACCACTAAAAATCTGTTTTTCATATCAACATGTGCCAAAAATTCTAAACAATGCAAATGACAAAATATCTGTTTTCTCTGGGGTGGAATGCTTCCCTGCCGAGTAGTCTGCCCTGATCCCCTTGACCCATTTCTTGATATCAGTAACAGGAATGCCACAGTAAAAAGATTAGTACAGAACACTGAATTCATTTAAATATAAGACTAATTTTAAACAACTGAACAGAATCTAATGTTATATACCCCGACTATATCAAAACAATACAAGTGATCAAAATTAAAGCTAGATTCTAGAACAGAAGATAAATATTATATCTTGACTTTGTGATGATAACGTCACTAACAAAAATCCAGAAGGGAAGAAGGACAGACTGTGAGAGCACTGATGATCTCATTTATCACAGTAGGGAGGAAATCAACACTTCCTAAAATGGAGAGGACGGCAGTCAGGATAGACTATTATCTATGGTAGGAGAGAAGCCCTGAATCTCAGTGAGGCCCACATGGCTCTTCAGGGCATCACCTGCACGACCTGGGTGCGCACTCTATGCTGCATTGATATTATGCTCCTCCATATTCACAGAAGCGTCCATGCTCACCAAGACGGAAAAGAAAGGCTAAGAGATAGGAGATCTGGCAATTAAATACATCACTCCATAAGTGACCTTCTGCTCACTTCTGCTCACATTTTGTAGCTAAAGCAAGTCACAAGGTCATACCTAACTTGAAGGGATTGAGGGAGTACTCCTATATCCCTGAGGAATTCCTATAGGAATTCTCCTATGTCCCACGATGGGGAGAGACCTGGGTGAACAGCATTAATGTCTCCCGAGAAATATAATTGGGGGGAAAGAAAATACAAAAACATCAAGTTCTTCATCATCTCTTAACCACAGACGAAAAAAAATAACATTTCTTACTATGAAAAAAAATGTTTATTCAAAGTTCAGTCATTTCTTAATTCTCACTTCATTTCTTTTACTCTAGTTAAATTCAAATAAAATTAAATGTAGTGGTTCTTAAATTTAAAAATCAGCATGTATCATATAACCATACTTTTCTGAAAGTATTTCTCCTTCCTCCCTTCTTCTTTCTTTCTTTCTTTCTTTCTTTCTTTCTTTCTTTCTTTCTTTCTTTCTTCTTTCTTTCTTTCCCCTCTCTTTCTCTTATCCACCCATCCATCCATCCATCCATCCATCTTCCCATCTATAAACATGCTTAAAGAGATGTCCAACAGGATGTTCACTTATTGTTGAGGCTTACTTCTAAGTGATAGAATTTGTGATCTTTTCTTTTTACTTTTCTGAATTCCTGGGATTCTTTATATAAAGTGAGCATGTATCATTTTTATAAACATAGCAAGAGTCATTATTAGAATATGAATGAATGAGAGGAAACACCGGACCTTCTATCACTAAGCCTTAAAACCACTAGAGAGTGAGAAAGAGATGAACATGGCTTTACATTGCTGTAGGAAAGGACAGGGGATTATAGGAGCAGAAAATGTGGTATTTCATGATCATTATATCTCGTTTGAAATTACAAAATGGGTAAATGCTGATAGCTTCAGGCCATGTAGCTGGTTTGAATCGATTATGTAAAGGACATACATTTCTCTGTTTTATCAATTTCTTGAAAAGCCCTTTATATTTTATTCAGAGTAGTTGTTGATATATATTCAAGGCTGATACATGTCATTCCCACTAAATATGCAGTTAGTTGCTTATTGAGTTTAAAAGAGATGTTCTTTGGAAATGGAGTTGGTTTTTCCCATTTAAAAAATAATGGACATTAAACACAAAAGAACGATTAATAAACTAAAAAGGGAAAATCATAACTTCTAACAAGAGCCTATTTACCCATTAACACAGTGGGGACGGGGATGAGAGCCCATGAGAGCCCACAATACTTCTGGAAGCCCATGGAAATGTTTTAATTTCTTTTAAAATGAGAAGAAAAAAGGAACTTTAGGTCAAAGAAAATATTTGAATGTATAATATTAATATATACATCTTTATAACAAGAGTCATAAAATGTAACTTTTAATATTTTTTTATGGAGGAATGGGCCACAAAGGCAAGAGTGCCTCCAGCCCATTCAAGTCATAATGCAGCCCTGCTTCTAACATCTCTAAGTTACAAGTTCATTGGCAGGTGGCAAAAAATTACTTGGTTTATTGAAACATGCTTAAAAACTACCTTTGGAAATTAAAAACAGAGTGTGATTGTTGAGAGACAAAATTCCAGAGTGCCTTGTAGATTACCCAGAGTGCGCAAGTGACTAATGCAAATTCTCAATGTTAATGACAACACTGCTTTTTCGTAGGTAATAAGCAAATGACATTAAAGATTCCTTTATATGGAAGTTCCACTATACGGATATAAAGTTTTGGGTTGTCGCCTTTTTCTAAATAGGCAAAATGAGCTCCTTAATCACATTATTTTCCACAGATGATTGTTCTTCAAAATTTTCAAAATCGTTTAAAAATGTTTGTAACTCTATTTTAGTCCTCAAGATGGAAACATCAATATTTAAACTGATACCCAAACTACAAGAAGCAAGCTGCCCCCATGGTCCCTTGATATTATCTTTGTGGCTGATTCCCAGGCAGGAAGGGGTAACGGGAGTTAGTTTAAGAAGCCTCAACTGCATATTATAAATTATAAAGTAACTCTGATAGCTATGTGTTCCTTATCAGTACTAAACCTGCCTGGAAGAAGCATAAGATCACTGATGAGTGCTTACAGGCAGCTGACTCCAGGCATCAAAAGTACATTCCTTTGACAGTTCCACTGGGCTGAGCGGCTTGGCGATAAGACCAAAGAAATAAAAGGGGATGGAGACCGTGTAAATTTGCCAAGGGAAATCTTTCAAAGTTATGACACAATAACCTTAAAAGTGAAAATTTCAGTCCTCATGCCAGCAACTGAAGGAGGGGCACGAAGTCAGGTTTTTTAAGTTGCTGCTTTCCCGCAATTGTCAGAGACTATTCGTGTGGTGAGTGACATAATCAAGAATCAAAATCACTTGGATAGATCGATGGAATGATACTAACAAGATTTAATTTGTGTTGGGATAAATGTGACATCCTACCAAGCTTAGAAAATCAATCACAAAAGTACAGAATGTTTTCAGCTTGTCTTAAATGCAGTTCAGGCGAAAAGGTTCTGATGTTTTCATTGCTGGCAAAGGGAATAGGAACCCAGCACACGCACAACACGCTCACGTACAAACAACAAAACACCTCAGTCTGGAATCAGAAACGAGAAGACGATAGTCTCACAGAATTAACACGAGTCAGTCACACGGACCACTTCCAAGGTCAATGATCTGGCTGCACACTATATGGACAGAGATGCGGGACCCTGAATCTGAGATTATACGGACCTTGAACACCGGGTCTGCCCAAAGCCAGTAACCTGCAAGCACACAGGAAGTCAGGCACCCACCACAGTGAACCACAAGTTTTAGCAAGACAGAAACTGTGTATCAGTCTTATTCACAGTGAGGACCTCGCACATGTCTCCCAAGAAATTTCTTTTAAGTCTTTAGTTAAAAAAAAAAAAAAAAAAAGTATGGAGGAAGCGCATTTATGGAGGGGATGCATTCCAAACATCTCACACAACATAAGCACAGGGGTACTGCCATGGAGCAAGAGCTAAGCACAGTAGAGAATTCCATTTGGCTTCAGAACTTTGTGATTCTTCACAAAATTGGAATTTTCTAGGATTTGCAGGACTTCAAATTTTGTGCCTAAAGTACTACTTATCAATGATTTCAAATATGTCTAATTTCACATAAGATGGAACGGTACTCTGAAAATAGATGCGTTAATTCAGCAAATATTAACTGCGGCCTACAATGTTCCTGGTCATCTCTTAGTGCTAATAATGCAGCAGGGGGCAAATTTAGCTATTTATGCAAATCGTTTGCAGTGTGCCTAACACACCTCTGTGGAACTTTGGGAGTGAAAACGACCTACTGGACGAATTCATTTATCTCACCAGGAAAATAATGCAGGAACTAAAATCAGAAGAATTAAAGTCACTTGCTCATTCTCACAATTAATGGGTGATAGAGCTCAGTCAGGGCCATCCACAGATACCTCTCCTAGCAGGTATTCAGTGTCTACTTAACAGTCGCAATCAGCAGCTGAAGTTAACAATTTATGACAGGATCTCAGAAATAACATGGGGTAATCGTTAATAACTATTCTTTTAATCTCCTTGTTCTTCTCAAAAAAAAAAAAAAAAAAGGATATTTTTCCAGACTATGCTTTTCTGTTTTTTAACCTAAAAAATTTTTTATTATTGTATTTAAAAAAATTGTTAAGCTTATTTGAGAGAGGGAGGGAGAGAAAGAGAGAGAGGGAGGGAGGGGCAGAGAGAGAGAGAGAGAGAGAGAGAGAGAGAGAGAGAGAATCCCAAGCAGGAATCTACACTGTGAGCACAGAGCCCGATGCGGAACTTGAACACACGAGCCGTGAGACCATGCCATGCCATGACCTGAGGTGAAATCAAGAGTCAGCCACTTAACTGACAGAGCCGCCCAGGTGCTCCTTTAACCAAAAATTTCTTTTAAAAAAATATGTATTAGAAGCACGTGCATGTATGTGTGTGTAAAACTGAGTGAAAAGTTTAACAAAACAAAAAATACTTACCTTTTACTATATGATATACTATTTTATTTTAGTCCTGATTCAACCATTAAAATGATTTCATGTTCCACAAACAGGTAGCAACAGGAAATCTGCTGAACGCTGTTCTACAATATATCCAGCTGGCTAATTTCTAACTCTACATTCAATCATTAGCTTGTATGTCACCGCCTCAGAGAAGCCTCCCAGGACTCTTCCAAGTATAACCAACCACGCCCTTCTTCAACGCCTGAAATGAGTGACAGTGAGAATACAGGCAAGAGGCAGGGTTCGGGAGAGAATGGGAGGTGACACTGGAATGAATGTTTAGGCCACGCCTAAGCCCCACACTGGAACGGGAGCCCCTCGAGCACAGGGACGGAAAGCGTGCCTCCCATTGCTGATCGATTTCCTGGCCACCTGAGCACTTCCTGGCACATGACGAGTACTCAATAAGCAATTGTTGGAATAAGTCCTTTAGGGAGCTGATGAAAGAGCTGACCCCAAAAGCAAATAAAAAAGCCCATCCATCAGAGGCTGCACACTGGTTGGTAGCCAATGGACTTCATTTGGCCCGCAAACAATGTTTCGTTTGGCCTATGCTGTTCAAAAAATACAGAGACAGCATTTGAAAATTGGGAGCTTTAGCAAAATTCCAGATTTGTGGCTTTGCTGGTCAGCTCACCAGAGTCATCCTCATGCTGGATACCCCCCAACATCCACTCTCTCCCACAATGCACGTGAAAGTCCAGTTCCTGGGCTGCTTTCCCTTGTCCTGGATCGCTCAGGCTCTACAGGTGTTTAATCTGTGACTCCTATACCAAAGCCATAGTCCACAACAGTCTACTGCTTGGCGAATGAGCCTGCAGCCATCTGGGGAAAGAAGAGCATAGCAAAAGGGACCCTTCTCACCCAAGAAAGCATAGATCCTCCCAATTATCTATGGTCTTTTCCCAGTGGGGGAAATCTGCCCGAGATAATTGTCTTCTTCTCTGCCTCTGGGAGGAGATTTTTTAAAAGGGTGAATTTATAGGAAATAGGGACCAGAATTAGAACATTTTATTTTTCCTTGTATCCTTTGGCACTGAATAACACCATTTTGCACAGGTGGGTTTTCAATAAACTTGGAAGTGAGGCTGTGGAAAATTTTTTAAATGCTGTACTGGTCTCAAAATTCCAGTTGTTCAGATTATAAAAGTGATGTTTGAATACCTTCCTCCCATGGACACAGCCTCATGAAAGTCCAACAACTCCCAATTGAAATCATGCTCCATCAAAATCCCAGCATATTTTTAAATAGGAATTGAGAAGGTAATTCTAAAACTTACAAGGAGATGTGAAGGAACTAGAACAGCCAAAATAATTTAAAAAAAATTTTTTTACCGTTTATTTATTTTTGAGAGACACAGAGAGACAGAGCATGAGCAAGAGAGGGGCAGAGAGAGAGGGAGGCACAGAATCCGAAGCAGGCTCCAGGCTCTGAGCTGACAGCATATAGCCCAATGTGGGGCTCGAACACACAAACTGTGAGATCATGACCTGAGCCAGAGTCAGACGCTTAACGACTGAGCCACCCAGGCACCCCGAACAGCCAAAATAATTTAGAAAAAGGACAAAGTTGCAGAATTACACTGCTTGATTTTAAGACTCGTTCTAAAGAAATGAAGACAGTGGAATGTTCGTGAAAAGACAGAGAAATAGATCACCGCAACAGCCTGAAGTCCAGAAATAGATCTACAGCTACGTGAGCCATGGATTTTCAACAATGGTGTATAGGCAATTCAGCAGAGAAAGGAGAGTCTTTTCAAATGATGCTGAAACACCTGGGTATCTGTGTGCACACACAGAAAGGGGAGGACTTCAGCCTGCCAATTACAAACTTGAACTCAGAATGGATCAGAGTTCCGAATGAAAAACCCGTAACTAGATACCTTCCGCAAGAAACATTAGGTGGGAAATACCTGCAACTTTAGCTTAGGCAAAGATTTCTTAGAAATGACACCAAAAGCATGATCCATAATAGAAGAAGATCGTCATCAAAATGTAACACTTCTCTTTGAAAGACACAACTCGAAGAATGAAGAGACAAACTACAGTCTGGGAGAAAATGTTTACAAATCATATGTCTTATAAAGGCCTTATCTACAGTACATACAAAGAATTCTCTACACTTAATAAGGAAACAACCCAATTTAAAGATGACAAAGACTTGAATAGACTCTTCAGCTAAGGAGATATATAGATGGCAAATGAATACATGAAAAGATGCACGACACATCATTAGTCATTAGAAATATGCAAATTAAAACCACAGTGTGATGCCATTATATACCTATTAAAATGATAAAAATTAAGAAGACATATCCGATGTTGGCCAGGATGTGGAAGAACTCAAACTTATAGGCACTGTTGGTGGGAATGTATAGTGGGGACAGCCACTTTGGAAAACAGTATGGCAGTCTCTTAAAAAGTTAAACATATACCTACCATATAATCCAGCCATTCCACTGCTAGGCGTTTACCAAAGAAAAAAGAAAGCCTGTGTCCATACAAAGACTTGTACGTGGACGTTCACAGCAGCCTTATTTGTAAGAGCTAACGATACGAGTGTCCATCAACAGGTGAATGGAAAGACAAACTCTGGTATATCTATACAATGAAATACTATCCTGTAATAAAAGGTCATGAAATATTTATATGCACATCAACATGAATGAATCTAGAAATGATTATGCTGAAAGAAGCCAGGCAAACAAGAACACTGTATAAATCCATTTCTATGAAATTCTACAAAATGAAACCAATACCAGAAAGCATGTCTGCCTGGGGATGGGGCAGACAGGAAGAAGAAGGAATTACAAAGGGGAATGAGGAAACTTTTGGGGTGATATATTCATTATTTGATTGTAGCGAAGGTTTCGTGGATGTATATATGTGTCAAAACTTTTCAGATTGTACACTAAGAATATGTGCAGTTTACCGCATGCCAATTATCCCTCTATACAGTGGTTTAAAAAAAAAAAAAAAAGACAACAGAACAAGACAAAACACCAACCCTTCTTGTCCCCTGGCCCCACATCATGGTGTGAGGTCCTCCTTCCTAGGCTGCCCCATAACACTGCACGCTGGCCCCACGGCCATCTTCATCACTGTGGATAGCTATCATCTAACTATTGGATTGAGCCATATGAAACTGCCAATATTCTACCATTTCTGGTCTAAAAAACGGCAGCTGCACCCAGTTCAACCTAAGTGCTTGCTGTCCCCCATACCTGATGGTGAATTCTCTGAGGTCCGAGGACAGTCTGGCCCAAGGATGTTTGCCAAGTGAATGCACCACCACTTTGGAAATCCTTTGCTCTCCAGCCAGCCCCTCTCTGTTGGGTCATCACAAGCAGCTGAGAAAAGGGGCCCTGGGGGAGGGGGGCTGCCTTTAATCCTCATCCCTTTTATCCATTTAAAATCACTCGAACACTCTGTACTGTGAAACCTCCTTTTTGCATAATTTTAAAGCTTCCCATTTGAAAACGATCTTTCAAAGCAACAGAAACACACCCCTAGGTGCTGGAAGCAGAGGATGTAGCTTTGAAAATGTAAAAAGTGTTAAACATTTAAAGCAACCATAAATCAAAGGAAAACTCTGATTCCAGACATCTCTCTGAGGAAAAATTCCAGAGGCTGCAGTATTTTAAAATAATATCATGTGCTTTGGCCCCAGCCTTGGCTGCTTCTCCCTTGGAACAACAAAGAGAACCGCACCGGCCATCACAGGCGGTCTTGTTATATAATGCAGTTAATCGCACATCCTCTCCCCTATGGGATTTAACCTAAGTTTCACAGTGGTCTATTTTATTTAGCATTGATAGTTTTATTCGTTTCATATTAAAGAGATCTTTCCACAAAATTGGCTGCTCTCTCAGCCTTGGCTTGAGAAGGAAAAATATCTGAATTAAAAATCTGTGCAACAGATGGACCTCAGTTACAAAGAATATCTCTGGCTTCAGAAATTCCTCACAGAGGCAGGTGTGAAGCCTGTTAATAAGTTCCTGGCTTTCAGATTTTCCTGAAGACGATGTAGCCCTTCCATTTATGCATTCTGTAGGCAGAGCAGAATGTAAAAACACACAGCTCTATAAACACGTGTCAGATTCTAGGGATGTATTTGCCTCGCTATTTGTTCATTTATAAGGCACTGTACTTTTACTAATGGGAAAAACAACACCATCAGGCAGACCGGAGGAGGAGGGAGAGAGGGGAGGTGTGGGGCCACTGACAGGCCCCCTCTCCTGTGTTCAGGGCCCCGGGGCCGCGAAGGGTCCGAGAGGTGGGGAGTGATGCACCTGGCATCTTATCCCCTCCTCCTTGCTGCAGTGGCTCTTTTCCAGGGAGGGGTTGAGAAAGGCTGCACCAAAGAGGTTCCCGTGGCCTCCTGCTGCTGTTCATCCTCCCCTTAACCCAAATCTCCCCTCCAGCTACTAAGTGGATGACAGAGAGGAGAAGCAAGGGAAGCCCTTTCATTCTCTACTGTGACGAATATGACAAATGCCCTGCTCCCAGCTTGTAAATGGTTTCGAACACAGTCCTGGGCGGTTTCAGAGAGTTCTCCTATATAAGTGTGTTCCCCCTTGTATCATTTTAAAACAAGGAGAAGGGACGGCAATGGCAACACTTTTACTCTTGAGGCCGTCATCCAGAGATAGGTGTTATCATCATTCTCTTTTTATAAAGAGGGTGTTAATATTAGGAGAAGCTGAATAAGTCTCTCCAAAGCCTAAGGAGGGACAGTCTGGTTTCAAAGCCGGGTCTGTCTGGCTCTGGAGTCTGCTCTTCCGATGAGGCTCTGTGCTCTGCTGTCTCTGTCGGATTAGATGTGTGTCCACAGATCCCTTGCGAAAGAGGATTACTGGGCAGTAATTTCGTGCTGGTTCAAATATGGTTCCCAAACTGTTCAGATGCCCAGAGACACCTACTAAATGGTTGAGCCTGGAGCCAACAAGGAGGTCGCCTACAGAGAAGAAATTATTCATTTCACAGCCTGAGTTTCAGGGGCAGGTGTACCCTAATAGATATTATAATACAAATAATAATACATATTTATTTAATAAATAATACATGATTGATTTGAAACAAGCCCCTTATAAATCCACATTGGCAATGTCCATCTGACTGAGAAGATAATGTGAGCATTTAGCTGACAAGTAGACGAATGGGCCCAAAGGAACTTCCTGTAAAGTCCCCACCAACATGTCCCATTTGTGTCAGGGGCAGCCTTCACCTCCTGCTGGTCAGTCACGTTTCTTGGACAGAGCAGCGCCCTCTCACCGATGCAGGAGACACAGATGCCACAACCAGCATCTAAAACTTTAATAAATGAATACAGTGACTTCCCAGAGGGAGTGCCTTCAGGAATACCACTCAGCAGAAAGCTAGGTTTTAACTTCAGCTATGATAGGACATTCCGAAGTATTCTTGGGTGTTAACACAATAGTTCCAGAAGTAATCTGAGCCCTGGGAAATACACTCAAAGTAATTTTTTTGACTTTCTTTCCCCAGCAGCAAGGTATTTCCTTAAAAAAAGAAAGGAGAAAAAACCCAAAACAACAACAGAAAACCACATGTAATATTCTTTTAGCTTACTTACTGGCAGCATTTTGTGTGTGTGTGTGTGTGTGTGTGTGTGTGTGTGTGTGTGTGTGTGTGTTCCAAAGAGCATAGAAGCAGCTTTTATGGTTAGAAAATTGAAGTGCTATCAAACCCAGCAAATTATAGGGATGAAAAATAAAACAGCTTATCTACATACGTCCCATCTGCTTTTGGTTTTGTGTTTTGCACAATCAATTACTGGAAACATTGGAAAGTATGCCGAGACACTGAAAATGAGACCCAGGGTGTGTCATAAGAGCGACCTAGAGGTGAGGGTGATGCCGCCTCAGAGCCTGCACCAGAAGGCAGAGACTCACAGTCAAGTTTCCAGGAACCATCAGTGCAGGGTATTACAAACAAAAACACAACTCACCCCCTGGAGCCGGTGTTTTGGGATATGGTAAAAAGCAAATTTCCATCCACTGGGGAATCGCCATCCATTTCATTATGTTGTCAGAGTGGGTCACTGTGTTCTCCACAACTCGGTATTTTTACTGCCGAGAGCAGTTGCCCCCGAACTGCTTGGATGGCGGACTCTTTGCTATTCGGTAATTTCCCAGACTTGTGCAGCTGGGTTTTTATGACGGCAGCCCTTTACAGTAGGGTCTCTTTGGACCACTCCGTTCCAACAGCCCTGCTTCCTTCTCCTGTGACAATCCCCCCTTCATATCCCACTCTCACTAATTACCTGGTTCTATGCTCTCCCCCTTGCACCCCTCCTCTTAACTAGATCCTTCTCTCTACTTCTGCCTGAACCCCAGGCAAGAAAAAAGGCCTCACTTTTAAAAAGACAAGCTTAGACAAAGATGAGAATAGCAACAGATTTTACACTTCAAATGAATAAAGTCAATGCCTCCTGAACTGAAGAAGTATTGTGACAAACTAACATTCTTAAGCTGAAAGAACTTGGTGGCAGGGAAGTCTTCGTGGAAAAAGAAAAAAGTTTCTTACTCCTGTTGATCCAACCAACCAACTAATGGAAATATATCATTAGTGGAAGTAATTTAGTCTGAATTTCGAAAATTACTTTTGTCTAAGAGCAGGGAGTGGAAGACTATTAGTTATTGTTTAATTTTAATTCCAGTGTAGTTAATTTAGTGATATATCAGTTTCAGGTGTATAATATAGTGATTCAGCAATTCTGCACATCACCCAGTGCTCATCAAGCTAAGTGTACCCTTGGGGCACCTGGATGGCTCAGTCAGTTGAGCATCTGACTCTTGATTTCAGCTCAGGTCATGATCCCAGGGTTGTGGGATCAAGCCCCGTGTTGGGCTCTGCAGTGAGCAAGGAGCCTGTTTAAGATTCTCCCTCCCGTCCTCCCTCTGTGCCTCCCTCCCAGTTGTGTGCTCTCTCTCTCTCTCAAAAAATAAATAAAAAAATAAGTGTACTCTTAATATCCATCACCTATTGCACCCATCCCCCGCACCACCCCAGTGTTACTTATTGATCCATTACTCACTCTTTTAAGTATAGTCTCTATGGGGAAAAACAGAGGCCCCAGGGATTCTAGAAATAAAATCAACAATGTGAGCCTATTCTTCTTTGAGCACATTTTGTTTGTGTAAATCACTATGTCCATTAGTCGGCCATCAAAAGCAGAGGACTATGAAATCATAAATCTGACTTCCATTGTTGAGCAATGGCTCAGAGATCTGAAAGAGAGGAGCTGATTTCTACACCTAGGTCTAGAGGAAAGTATTTCTCTTACTGATAAAATATTCTAATTGCCTTGGCTTAATTATGAGAGAGTGTTAATGTATGCATGAGTTCCAAGATACACTTGAATACAGACAAAAGAAGTATAATTAAGTACCATTAAACATTTCTAGACCCTAATGAGAAACAAAAAAGAGAACAATACAAGAGAGACAAAGCCCAGAAGGTGAAAGCATGTCACACTGTACCCCCCTACCCCCCGCCCATGGCTTGCCTTTGGAGACAGGTCCTGTCACTCCATTTTCCCCCTTATACACAGCCTGCCTCTTTATTAGCTTAGGAGAAAGGAGCCCAGGGTTGCAATGAGGATGAGGTCTTGAGTCACTCAGGACTCAGAACAACTTCATGGAAGTTTCCTGACCATGATTCACTAGGGGACAAAGAGGATGCAGTATCCAGGAGGATCTGGTAGCTGTCGTGGCTAATTTCCCTATGCGTGATGTGGCCTCTTTCCTTAAAGAACACAGGACGACTTTATCTGATTCGAGACTCTGGGGCTATGTTTCATCCAAGTTCCTCTTGATTGGTCAAGGCTATTGTTTGCCAAGTCAACTGCAAATTTCCCTTTTTGCAATCATCGATTTGTCCACGGTAATTTTCAGGGTGTGACAGCATGGCATGGGGCACTGAGCCCACAGATCTGCTCTCTGGTCCTTTTCCTGACACTCACTCCTGTGTAACAGACTCACTGCTGTCTACACCTCGATCTCCACATCCCGGGAAAGGCGGCAGAGCCCAGCTGGCTCTCCACAACTCCGCAAGGAAGAGGCCGTTCCCGTCTCAAAAGCCGTCCGGATTTTATTTTCCCTGTCCTTTTCAGTCCTCCCTATCTCTCCACTTTACTTATTCGGCCTAGAGTCTCAAGCAGTGTAGGTGATATTCATAGAACACCATCCTGGTCCTCCAGACTGTATGTTCTAATTTTCACGTTGCTACAGATATAAGCAAAACTGAAGGACGCGTTGGTTAGCAATCACAGCAGAAAGAATAATTAACCCAGTTGCAAATTGTGTCTCCTTTCAGTCTTCAACTGAGAGGCCTCTGTGATTCAGTAGAGACAGCAGAAGCCACGAGGTGGTTCAAGACCCAGAACAAGACCTGGAGACTGATGTGCCACCTTTCTAGCCTCAGCTTCCCTCCTGTCAAATGAGCTTAGGGGCTACAAATTCAAGTATCTGCCAGGGCCTAGCAGGGGTCACAAGTGAATATAAAACGTGCAGCAGTGGCGGCGAGGGAGAGAGCGCCGCTCAGCACCAACCAAAGCCCTAGGAGGAGGAGGAGACAATGTCTCCACATCTTGTAAACTTTGGGAAGCCAAGAATCCAGGTTTTAGGTGAAATCTCGATTTCAATTAGGGTCAACTAAACATTGGTTTTACATGCTGTGATAGCCTGTCTGCAGGCTGGCTCCAGACCTTAAGTGTCCAGCCTATCGCGTCTGTACTAGGCAGAGTGCCTCTCAGCTCTATCTTGGAGCTAAAGTTCCGGATCTACCCAGAGCCAGTTTTTGCAGTAAAATCTCTTATTAGTGGCTATTAATGCCAATTACTGTACCATTGTATATGGAACCCAGAATTGATTTAGAGCTCAAGGGCAACAGGAAGCCATGAAAGACTGGGGGTCCGGGTGATATTAGAAACAAGTATGGTGAGATCCAATTTACATTTTAATAAAATCATTCTGTTGGAAGAATGAACTGGAAAGAAGGGCCAGTGCACATGGCTGAGCAGGTGTTAAGGCACATGGACACCAGCCACACGAGCACATGATGGGGGAAATCCAGCCTCTGTCTGCTTATAAATATCTGGTCCCAGTTGCAACTTCTTATGTGGTCAGTATATATTTTTTCTACCCCAAGCTTCCCTGTAGGCTTGCTGGCCTTAAGGCAGAGGTAAAACTATAAGGCCAGTTGGAAAGTTACTGCATGGGAGAGATGATTCTTTGAACAAGAAACCAGTCACCAGGCAGTGACCATGGAGAAAAGTAGATGGACTCCATATTGAAGAGTAGAGTGGATATCTGTTGTTGACTGATTAAATATAAGGACCAAGATAGAGGCATCAACAACAAGACCGGGGGTGCTGGTATGGCCACTGCTGGCATTGAAATGGAGAAAGATGCAGGAGAAGCAGGTAGACGCAGGATCCAGAGATCAGCTTTTTGAACATGTTAAGCATAAGATGCCTGGGGGACATCCAAGTGGAAATGCCAAACAGATGACTAGATAGATATGCAGAACTCAAAAGGGTCTGGGTTAGAGAAGAAACCCCTTCCAACTCTCAAGTTTTCTTTGCTCTTTATTTTTCAAGGTCCCCTGTTGGGTAACTCTAATTTAAAATAAGGCAATCCATACACTGAGGCAGATTTTCCATCACTTTGTCTCCTTTGCGTACCAGGTGCAACCCACTGTCTGCTCCCTGCCTTCTTAGGCATAGCAGCAAATACTCGAGTGGTGCTCTCTCACCCTGTCACAAGTGCTTACTGTGTATCAACCTGCTCAGTTTTCCCGTCAGCCCAATGAGATAGGTACCATATTGTCCTCGCTTTCTTAAAACGGAGAAAGAGAAGCACAGGGAGGTGAAATGGCTTGTCTGAAGTCACACGGGGGTAAGTGCCTTCAGAGGTTGGCTTTTACCTACCACACATTAAGTCCCACTGCCTCTCCAACATCCGAGATGGTGTTCACAGCTTCTTTTAGTTACCGCCCCCCCTCCTTCCGCACTACATACCCCTCCCTGCTTCCTCACCTGAACTGGCGACCAGAATCCCTCACTAGCTTTATTTGCCTCACATGAGCTGGTTTCCAGACACCCCCCCCCCCCCCATTAGTTTTATTTTCCTGTTCTTGAACCACCGAAGTCTGCTGCCACGGACCATGTGTATGAATGAGTCTTCTCTTCTAGACGAAGGGCAGGAAGCAGGCCCTGTGTTTATTCCTTCCGAATCCTTTACAGAGCTGCCAAATGTAGGCACACAGAGCAAGCCCTCTAATAAGGACAGGGCCAGACCAAGTAGGGATGATAGGTCTGCCCATGCGGATAACAGGGGTTGGCTGGGAATATATTTTTATCTGTCACAGCCCTAATTAAGGGAAAAGGCCTTATCTTGTGGCTAGAAATGTCACAAGATTTGTGATGAATTGGCTAATTGTTCCTTCTGTAGACCTCCTCCGGTGCCGTCTCCAGGTCAGGACACTGAAGCTGGAAGGCACCTTACTTGGCTGCTCTGGGGCCAGGTTGTCTCTCACAATGTTTTTCGTCCCTGCCTTGTCCCTTTGGGGTGCTTTCCTGGGGCAGGGTTGCTGCCCCCTTCAAGACAGTGAAGGGGCAGAGCCCCCCTTTGTCTCTCCCACTCTGGGGTTTTCTTTCCTGCCCTGTTCCCCAGAGGCTGGGAGTGGTTAGAGAAATACCCACCACCCGTCCACTTCCTGCCAGGGGCCTGGGTACACTCCTTTGCACTGTCACCAGATAGCTCTCTTCTCACTCACCCCCACACCCTCCCCGGGACAGTAGAGCTCTTCCCACTCCACAAGCCCTGCGTGCCCCTCTCCCCAGCTGGCCTCTATCATCTCCACGCTTCCCACCTCCCGACCCTCTGATGTGTCAAGAAAAAACTGGTCCAGGGAGGGAGACCACCCAGAAGACGCAAGTTACCTGCAACATAAGTAACGTTGCAAGAAAGGCCTGTGCAGTGGGCACATCCCTATTCAGGAAATACAGCCTCAGACAATCTAACTTGTGGAAGAAATTGGGAATACGGGTTGCCTCTGAGGAAGGGGCTAAGGACAGAGAGGCAAGGCCTGGAAGAGAGGCTGACCTTTTTCACGAAATGCCATTTTGTATCACATCCTCTTCAACTATAAATACTTAAATGTTTCAACAATAACTCTCCTAGTTCTGATTCCAGGTGTGGTACACAACTTCCTGATAAAAATCTGGCTCCTAATGCAAGGTTTTTCTGTGGAAATAAAAATATGCTGGCCTGCCTGCAGACATAAATATCTGTGCCTTCCAGCACATTAATGAACAGGTGTTCTGATTTATACATTAGTCTCTCCTAAGACTGGGTGTCATGAATTAGCTTCTCCCACGCCATCTCCCAGCCTGTTCTGCCCTCAGTCTGAGATTACCCTTGACATGCAAAGCTGAGGAACAGACCTGGAGGGGGGAGTTCCGGCAAGGCTCTGCTCATCGGCAAGGCCCTGCCTAAGTGGCCAGGCAGCCCCCTTCTGGTCTTGGGAAGCAGCTTTTCTTCCTATGGATCCCTAAGGCTGCTCTCATGTCTGGATCCCTGGGAGATGACAGGCGAATGGGATCCCCCACTGGCTGAATGGTGACCTGACAGAAGTTGAATGTCCCACATTCCCATCTTGAGCTTCCTAAAAAAGGAATCTGAGCCATCAAATGGAAAACCAGTTTAGAAGTCTGAGGGCCACATATAGTGGAGTAGAAGCCCTCAACATGTTTTACGATGAGGGACTCCCACCTGAAGCACATATGTGGTGGAGGGTGAGGGGTGGGGAAAGGATGTGGCATGGAAAAGAAAGATGAGCACGCAGAGGCAGGCAGGTTACTGCCAAGAAAGAAAATTCTGCCTGGCAACCATAAATATAAAGATGACAGCTACTGGGACCTGGAGGAGGTTACTTAACCTCTTTGGCCATACTTCCTTTTGTGGAAAATGAGGATAACTATACCGTCTACCTCAAGTGGCTGTTCTATTGATTCAGTAGGACGATGTAAGTAAAGCACTTTGCCCAGCCAGGCTCCACGTTCTCTGCCCCCCATACCCTCCATCCCTACACACACACAGCCCTGAACATAACTCTTAGGAATTATGAAAACACATTTCAAATACCTCAGGGCCAGGCAAGGCCTGGCCAGGAACAGTCCTTTGAAACACCAGGTCAGAGACTCTGATAGGCCCCTTTACAAATGAGGGGGCAGTAACCTGGACAGGGAAGGGCCTTCGACGATCACCTGGTCTGATTCCTTTTGTACGTGCATTGCACAAATGAACCAAATGAGTAGATGAAGATGAGAAGAAAAAATAAATTACTTAAAAAGTAGTAAACCTGTGACATTCTGTAGTCAAGTTCTGTATACTGAGCCCTTGAGCATCTGGCACTCAACCACTTCTCCAAATCCCAACCCCGGCTTCCAGGTCATCAGCCCTCCCTTCCTGGGCTGGCTCTTTAGCACACTGACCTATGTGAGCAAGACTTCGCAGAAACCCTCCGTACTTTCAGCGCCTTTGACGCTAGCACAGGGAGGAGGCGGGTGGTGGTAAATGCCACTGTGGCACCCCCATCCCCAGCCGTTGTCATCTCACGGGAGCGCATCCTCTAGATGGGAGTCACTGCGCGGGATGGGAAGTCATGGATGGGGTGCCTACATGGCTGAACTAGGTGGAGGCAGAAAAGGCGCTGAGAGCCACTTCCCTGGAGCTGCATTGTCCAGTACAGGAGCCACCAGCCATGTGTGAAATGAGCCTTGCACGAATTGAGGGCTGTGTGAAGTATACACCAAGATTTTGAAGTCCCAGTGAGAAATAGAGTGTAAAGTATCTCATTAATACTTGTTTGCCATTCCTTTCCTGTTATTGAAATGCTAATATGCTGGGTATATTTGGTGAAACAAACTATATTATTCAGACTAATTTTACATTTCTTCTTACTTTTTTAAATGGAGCTACTAGAAAATCTAAAATCATGTTTGTGACTTACGTTGCAGCTTGCATTATATTTCTACTAGAGGACGGCGCTCTAGAACCGGCTTTCTGTGCCCCCTCCCCTCTCACCATTGACGTCCTCATGCCAATTCTTACCCTCATGCATGAGCAGCGGTACGGGTGGTGAGCTAAATAGCTACTCCTGGGCCTTTGTTACTCGGAAAAAGAAAGTAAATTAAAATCACGTTCCGTTAGTTGGTGGGATATTGCCTACGTACCCAATGATCAGAGCCAGAAACATTTCTGGCCTTATCATGTCAGGCCCCCCCTTCAGGCCGGGCAGGGAGAGAGAACCAGCCCTCACAGCAATGGTGGGTTCTAGATGCAGCTAAGCTACTAACCAATTACTGGGTTTTCTTTCTTTTTCATTCTCTTTTCTTTTTTCTTTTCTTTTCTTTTCTTTTCTTTTCTTTTCTTTTCTTTTCTTCTCTCTCTCTCTCTCTTCTCTCTCTTTCCTATTTCTTGGCATATATCTACCTCATCTTGGCTACCAGACCCAAGGCTCCTTGTAGACAAGGATCACATTTTTTTGTGCATAGCACACAATTACATGCCCATCTCCCTAGGAGACCATCGGTAAATCTCTGTCGAATGCAATGCATGAAAGACTTAACAGCCTTCAGTTTACTCACCAGTAAAAATGAAGGCATCAGATTAAATAATCACATACGCTGACAGAATTTTAAAACTAAAAGGGAGCTTAGGATCCTCTGGCCCAGTGGTTTTCAATTCAATCAGATACAATGCCTTGTTAAAAACTTTTTATCATAGTATATTTACTGACTGATAAAAAACCTACCAATATTTTTAAACAATATGCAAATTATAATACAAAGGAGCAATGAAAAGAAAATAACTTCTATAAAATGATACATATGTCAATATATAAATACTCTGCATGACTCTTCTAAAAAGCAATTTTGCCTCAGATTCATACACCTGTGGAATCACCACGAATGTGACATCGATAACACAGACTATTCTGTGTTATTGCTGTGTTGGTGACTCAAACATCATTAGTGTTTGCTATTGGTGATCTGATTTTTCTGAAATGATGAATAATTCTTGGTAAAGTTTTGAAGAAAACAAAGTACAATCTTACCTCTACTTGTACATATTCCTGGAAAATTCAGTGTGTATTTTCGAACGTGAAAAATACACATCTATACGGAAAACAAAGTTACATTTAATATCTGGCAGCTGATATGAAAGCCGTGCAAGTTGTGGGATAATTCTTTGCTCTGCAGGATTGTCCAGAGTACTGTTCAACAGCTGGGCTCCTGCCCATCAAATATCACCCACACCTCCCTGCCCCTAATCACTGTGACATCTAAAAAACACCCCTGCAGATTGCTAAAAGCCCCCAGGGGGGTGATTCCAATCTCTGTGGAGAAGCCGTGACAAGCCAAACTTTTGATCACTGGCATAACTT
Organism: Acinonyx jubatus; assembly: GCF_027475565.1. Classification (NCBI taxonomy): domain Eukaryota; kingdom Metazoa; phylum Chordata; class Mammalia; order Carnivora; family Felidae; genus Acinonyx; species Acinonyx jubatus. Next base: position 113,090,295 of record NC_069387.1, on the reverse strand, counting down.
GAACAAATGTGGGGGTCACAGATACCAGATCGTCATCTAGTGCATTTTCTATTCTGAAGACACAGTTGCATTGATCCACTATCAGAGAATGAATGGAACCATGAACTTAGGTTTCACAATTTGTGTGGCTGATTTCATGCACCCCTGTGGGTTCTATCATGTTGCAAGATAGAAAAACGACTTGTCCTCTGAGATGTTTTGCCCATGTCCTTACTTGACAGAAGAGGCCCTGGGGTTCAGGCTGAGCTGGAGAACCCAGGCCTCCTGACTGCCAGTTCCACGTTTTCAGGCTTGTTTCCTCTGGCATACTCCAAAGTTTCTAGGACGTCACAGCAGAAGTTGTACTAGTTGCAACACTTCTGACTCCAGTTCCAGTGTTTGCTTTCAGGGCCTTGGTCATTAGCACTTACACATGACTCTAGGATTCATGACGAAGGGAGATTAAATATTTAGATCCCTCAAACAAGTCGAAATGCACTTGCACTAGATTTCTACTGGGTAATCCCACTTGAACCTTATTTATTCTGGGGGATGGGGGGGTGGAGTGTGGGCTCTACTCATTTTATTCAGAACCTGCATAAACAGAAGGTGAAGTCAGCTCCTCTCCACCCCCTTCCTTATCTCAGAATGAGAAATCCATCCAGTTCCTCTGAGGATTTGCCCTGCCTTGCTCACAGCACAGTGCGTGTGCTCAGTGGGAACAATCTGCTCATGCCAGGAAACTAGATCCTGTTTGAATGACAGTAGTTATGAGAAAACAGTATGTCTACAGCCAGCACCAAAGTATGGCTTGTACTTGGTGGCTGGCACTGACCCACCAGAGAGTCGCCAGGCAGCTGAGAAACCTCATATGACCGCCAGGCTCCGACTACTGACTTTGCTTTCCCCTACCTGTCCAACCCTTTGATTTGAGCATTTATCTGCAGGCAATATTCTGTGGCTTCAAGTCAGCTTCTTTTCTGTGACCCCCTCAGCAGATGGGGGAGGGGGTGGTTCTGGCTTGCCCTGAACTACAATCTGCTCTCAGATTCCCCAGAAATACCTCTTCTTCAAACACATACTCTTTCCCTTTCCTGGGTAGTTCTGAGCTCACCCTGCCTCCCACCCTGGCTCAGCTCCATACCCTTCCACAGTCCAGTGGTTCCCCAATATCCACAGAACCCAGGGCAAGCCCTAGTTCTGCCGGCAAGTGCCCCTGTTGCTGACGCTTGGACCACTGAGGTCCCTTTGGCTTTGAGATGATCTGTTATACAGACTCTGGTACATGAGCTACAGACCTCAATCTAAAATAGTTACAGAGGTGGGACAAAAGAAACCAACCAGGGGCACCTGGGTGGCTCGGTCGGTAAGCGTCCGACTTCGGCTCAGGTCATGATCTCACGGTCCGTGCGTTCGAGCCCCGCGTCGGGCTCTGTGCTGACAGCTCGGAGCCTGCAGCCTGCTTCGGATTCTGTGTCTCCCTCTCTCTCTACTCGTCCTCCACTCACACTCTGTCTCTCTCTCAAAAATAAATAAACGTTAAAAAAAATTAGAAACCAACTAGACTGGTCATTAAGACTTTTCCAACAGGCATGGATAACGTAAATGTGAGAGAAGGGATAAAGGCACACATATGTGCAGGAAAAAGAAAAGGAAAAGAGAGAGCGCAAGTTTCTGCCCCAACTTCCCCTGACTGCTTGCAGTTCCATGTCTCTAAAATGAGCCAAGGAAAAGCTGCCAAGCGAGAGGTAGAGGACAAGGACATAAATGTAGCATTTAGTTGCAGCGCTCAGTAAAAACCCAAAGACTATTCAGTGCATGTTCTTGACAACTTCTCTGCATTGCTGTACTGGATTCTGTGGGATTTGGCCACTTTGGACATTTTTGCATGGCTAGATTCTTAGCATCGACTGAAAAAAGGAAAGAGACTCTGACACATTCGATTTTCAGTCACAGAATAGGTGTCAGTTCTTATTTAATTATGCAACCCCTTGTATTCTATCAGATGTCGGCAAATTTAAAATGTGCACCATTTTAATGCTTTGTCATATAATTCTTTTGTGCTTAACACGCGTCACTTAAATTTATATTTCCTGCCTATTCTTCCCACACTAATTTGAACCATACAAAAAAAACTTACAAAGAGGAGAAACTTCATGCAAGACAAATAAGGATATTGTAGCGGGGCAGTTCTTGATTAAAGGCAGAATTTTACATAACAATACAGGATATATGGCAAAATCAACTCAAGACCTTATATATTGCATTATATAACTAAGCAAATCCAGACCCAGAGTTTACACCAACCGTAATTCACGGACTGAAATAAAACTCAATGAAACTTGTGCCTGAGCCAGCGTTTGCTTTGCTTGGGTTTGGCAACAAATTATTAACTTAGCAGAGGATGGGTGGCAGGGGGAGAAAACAGACGCTTCTTTGAACCAATCCATGATTATAAAAGACAACTAATTCTCATTTGGTAACCAGCTAGATTTTTAAGTAATATTATCACTTTTAATTAAAACTGATACATCTAACCCAGACAGAAACTATGTCTAAATGATACTATTGGAACTTAGAATAAGAATAGAAGTGATAACAATATCTATCATTTATTAGAGCCTAGCATATACTAGTTAGTAGGTTAGGTCGTTTAGATACATCCTTTTGTTTGATCTTTTGAGGAAACTTTCTTTGCGTGTTTATTGAAGTCCACAGTTTACATTAGGGTTCACTCTTGGCACTGTACGTTCCATGGGTTTTGATAGGTGCTTAATGCCATGGATCTACCATTACAGTATCATACAAAATAGTTTCACTGCCCTAAAAATCCTCAGTGCTTCACCTCATCATTGCTTAGCCCTTTACCCCAAACCCCTGGAAACCACTGAGGTCTCTACAGTTTTGTCTTTTCCAGTATGCCATACAGTTGGAATCATACAGTATGTAGCCTTTCCAGACTGGCTTTCTTCACTTAGCTATATGCATATGTTTCCTCCATGTCTTTTCATGACTTGATAGCTCGTTTCTTTTTACTGCTGAAAAATATTCCATCACGTGGATGTACCACAGTTTATCTATTCAATTACTGAAAGGCATCTTGGTTGCTTCCAGTTTTTTGGCAAATTATGAATAAAGCTGTTATAAACACTAGTGTGCAGGTTTTTTGTACGGACATAAGCGTTCAACTTCCTTGGCTAAATACCTAAGAGGAGGGCTTCTGGATCATGTGGTAAGACTATGTTTAGCTTTTTTGTTTAAAGCTTATTTATTTATTTTGAGAGAGTGAGAGAGGGAGCAGGGGAAGGACAGAGAGAGAGGGGGAGAGAGAGAAGGAATCCCAAGCAGGCTCTGCACTGCCCGTGCACAGTCTGATGCGGGGCTAAAACTCACAAACCTGAGTTGACCTGAGCTGAAACCAAGAGTCAGATGCTTAACCAAGTCACCCAGATGCCCTGTGTTTAGCCTCTTAACAAACTGCAGAACTGCTTCCCAAAGTGGCTATCGTCTTTTGCTTTCTCATTACTTAATCTTTTAGCAATCCTTCAATGTACATTTTACATTACATTTTACATCCGTTACTCAGATGAGAAAATGGAGATTCCAAGAAGTTAAATAATTTGCCCAAAGTCACACAGCAGAGTAAGGGCTAATGTTGGGATTCACATTTGGGTTGGTCTGGCTTTCGAGCTGGTGACCCTTCTACCAAACTATGCTGCATCTCCAAGCAAAACTCACATTCAGCCAGGGCAGGGTCCTTCAGTGGTGCTTGTGTATGTAGCCAGTTTCTACTGGAAATATTAATGTCCCTGTCCTGAGCCTAAAGCCAAACATCAGGGAACTGTCTGATTGCACAAGTCTTATAACTTTCCTCCTCTGCTGAGCCATGGAGTCACTCTCCCCTTCCTCCTTGGCCACAGCTCCAAAGAGGGGCTACAAGGCCATGTGAACAGGGCAGAGGGCAGGTGTTAAAGGTAGATACACCTGAGTACAATTCCAGCTGTGGACAAAGACAGTTTGCTATCATTAACCTTTGCATTATCACTCCATAAAAGTACTTTCAGTAATGCAAATACTAACCAACCACCCCCCACTCCCCGCATCAGATTTCTGAATTCAAGGCATCTTTCAAAGATCTAGAAAACCAGCAGCTGGCTATTCTAAGATGCAAGACTGGGGGAAAATGTCACTGGCTGCCATTTGTAAGTTGTTCTGTCAGAAAAAAAAAATTAAGACCTATAAGCTCAGAGATTTAGTCACTTAAAAATGTTTCTATATTTTTAGCTCAAGACAAGGGAGTTTTACATTGCATTCTTGAAGTGTGATCTTGAGAATATTCCTCATTCTCAAGCAGGGCAGAAATCCAGACACACTTGTACATCAGGTAACTGATCACCATAACATACAGTGCAGGTGTGGGGAAGGAGTGACAGGCAGTAATGATTGAGGGAAGCAGGGGCTATGGCCAGCCTATGTTCACTGTTAGGTTTGAGGTCTAGCCTTCACTTACTTAGTATGACCTTGAGGTGGAGACCATTCTACCACATAGAAGTAGGGGATAGTATTTCCACATAATAATACACATATCAGCCACACTGTATTCTGCAAAGAGCCCGGTGAAATTCCCTATTCTTAAAGCACCTCAGTTATCTCTCTTTCTCTCCTCTTTTTGGCAATTCTAGCAATGTTAGTCACACCAGCTTGCAAAGGGGCACAGAATGTCCTACTTTAAGAGAAAGCACAATTTGGTAAAGCCTGGAGAAATAACTTAGAAGCTTAAGAAGAGGGATGCTTGCTCTCATGGATAGTACAGTTTGGTTAGTTTAGAGAATGTGCTTTACATAGCAATTTGGATGAGCCTAGAAGTACTGCCCTTTGATGGCGGTCTTTATTTAAAAAGTTTATGTAACGTTTTGGCTATTGGTAGAGGTTACGGGAGAATATTTCCTTGGCTAGTACTTGTATTAGTGGCTAGGTTTCTATCAGGGAGGATACAGGTTGAGGGGAAGGGATGAGACTGTTGAATATGAAAGCAGACTAAATTCATGAAAACCTTATGTCCATTTCTTTATTTGCCAGATAAGGGCTCTGGACTTAATTCATATTTCCATCTGGGTAGGAAAGGGAAGGAAAAATGTATAAACCACTTATGCCAAGATGCCCACTCATCTTTATTCATTCAATAATCAAAACTGAATTGTAATCATGAAGTAGTAAAGAAGGGCAAAAAGTTGTACAAATTGGATCTTATGTCTATAATGTGCAACCACCTGGGCCTGAGGTCATGGGTCCAGCATGCCAGAGTCTATGTCATTATAGAATGACAGGAGGAAGGGGATTTATGATTATCCAGTCTGGCCACTCAACTCTCCTCATTCATATAAAGGAAATGGAAACCAATAGCTTCAAACGATTTTCCCAAGGTCACACAGCTAATTTATGGCAAAGATGGGGCTACCCAAATACTTCCATCCCCAGCCCAGCCAGTGTTCTTTCCCATACATCCAGTTCCTAAAACTGAGGCAGAACCATTCCCTGGGGTACAATCAGTGTGCAAGCAACAAGATAAACATGGCGTATTTTCCTGGAGGGTCGATTTTATTAATTGATAAACATTTATATGTCAAAACAAATATGAATATATTCTGGAATAGAAATTTTAAAAAATGTTTAAGATAAAAAGGTTTCACAAAGATTTTGTGCTTGAGGTGACCTACTACAGTCTACCTTCCCAGACGCTCCTAGTCTGAGGCAGAGGTTCTTCAGAGACACTTGGGAGAAGCATTTTAGGGTATGCATTCATGGTGTTTAGCTATTCGATAACATTGGTTCACTCCGAGATGAACAGGAACTGGACCTGTATTAACTAAAATCACAAGGAGCTGAACTAAAAGGATACAATTGCAAAGCAGTCTGAAATACTGTCACTTGCCAGAACCTTCTGGTCTCACTGGCCTCCTTGAGAAACTGGGTAGCAACAGTGTTGGAATAAAGGGGAGAAGAATAATTTCAAGATACAATAAAATCAGACAAATCTACAAATGGCATGACATCATTTCCTCCACGGAACTTCATAGTTACACTGGCCAGTCAGGATACCCTGTCCCTTCCCTTTATGACAAAATTTCTTGAATAATTTGTCTAAATCAGCTACGGTAGCCCCCCCCTTAACCATGGTTTTGCATTCCATGGTTTCAGTTACCCCTGGTCAACTGTGGTCACACACTGTCAGAGGGTCAAGAGTCGCCTAACGCTAGGTCACAATGCCTATGTCACTCGCCTTGCTTTATCCCTCATGTAGGCATTTCATCCTCTCACATCTCAAGAAGGGTAACTGAAGTACAGTAAGATATTTTGAGAGAGAGACCCACATTCACACAATTTTTATTACAGCATACGGTTCTAATTGTTCTTTTTTACTATTAGTTGTTAATCTCTTACTGTGGCTAATTTATAAATTAAACTTTATCATGTGCAGAAGAAAAAACATGGTATATATAGGGTCCAGGACTATCTGTGGTTTTAGTCATCCACTGGGGGTCTTAGAATGTATTCCCCGTGGAGGAGGGACTACTGCCTTTCCTAGTTTTTCCACTCCTCCTTCATGAATGTGTCACATAAATGAATGAATAATTGATTTAAAATGGCGACTTTAGGGGCACCTGGGTGGCGTAGTCGGTTAAGCAACCGACTTCAGCCAGGTCACGATCTCGCGGTCCGTGAGTTCGAGCCCCGTGTCAGGTTCTGGGCTGATGGCTCAGAGCCTGGAGCCTGTTTCTGATTCTGTGTCTCCCTCTCTCTCTGCCCCTCCCCCGTTCATGCTCTGTCTCTCTCTGTCCCAAAAATAAATAAACGTTCAAAAAAAGAAAATTTTTAAAAAATAAAAAATAAAATGGCGACTTTAACCAATAAATTTATAAATAAAATAACTTTAACTATACTAGATATAATATTAGAGTATATTATTTCAAATTCCTTTCTGAGTTTTGTGAACCAACCTAGTTCCATGATGGAATTTGGAAAATAGCCAGTTGTCATGGTTAACACCATGACTTTTGAAAAGTTTTCTCAAAGGTTTTTAAAAACTTGGTTTCCAAATTATGGGGCTGTAGCCTGTTTAGAACCTAGATACTGAAGGGGGTGACGCATTTAACCCTAAAGACTCCACACTACATTGTACCAAATTCAGAGAACATTTTTAGATAGTGAATATATACTTTATTTCCTCTTCATTTTCTTGAAAGACAATAGTATACTACAAAAGTTTCTGGGTCCTATTCTGTTATTAAAACTGAAGTTACCTAGGCAGAATGTTCTATTCATATAGAATGGAATAAACAGTTCATGTGTATATGTCTTAATTCCTCACTTTTTACACAACACACCTGTACTATTAAGCGCAGGTGACCAGCTGGTACATCTGTGCCCGGAAGTCACTAAAAGCAAGAGTCACTCTGGTTTTCAGAGCACGCCTGCCCTTTCTTTCCTTCGTTTTGGATTTGCCTCTTCCATTCCAGGTTCTACCACATCCAAACTCTGTGTTTCCGCTCTCAGTGTTTTTGAATAATCTTGGTTTCCCCATCTTGATCCCCTGTGCCCTCTAAAAGACTATGGCTGTGTTCAACCCTGTGGCTCTCGAGCTGCGCTGGATGGGTTATCTAAAACCCGACCAACACTCCTTATATTCCAGCTTCTCTCAAAGTAGAATACAGGCCTCAGAAATTACATCTCTTCTATACTGACACAAACCAAAGATACTCATTAAATAATTTTTATTGTCTTAATCAACGGCTAGTAATCATATTTTCCCACGTTGATGGGAAGCATCAAGTTTATACCAAAAGGTCGTATAGGAAAAAGTGAAGCTGCAAAACCCAACTTTAATGACTTCCACACAAATATTTCGGAGAAGCATTAAAGTTTCTAAAATTCTAAACACCGAATTCTCAACAGTAAAATCACTAAAATCAGTGAGGACAAACAATACTACTCTACTTTAACTACTGGCTTCCTGGAATATATCAAACTTGTATGGGAAAAACAAGCTTGACCACTACGAGTAGTTGAAATACTCTCCCAAGAGCAAAAGCACTTTCCAGGGCATCCACTTGTTACACCATCCCTTAATCTCATGGTTTCCTGTGTTTGGTCAGGATTCCTTGGTATAACTTGAGCTTCAATTTTACTCATGTTGCCAGAGCTAAGAAAACAGAATTTCACTGTACTTAATCGAATCTAGGAAATAAAGAGATACATCTCCTACCATTTCTTCCTGAGTTCTACAAACAAAATTACTATAAAATCTGAATCAAATTCTATAATAGATAGTATTTCTGCCACCTGCCTTTATATCTGGTCACTACAATGCAGTGTCCACAGTTTTCAAATGCATTGCTAAACAGCCTTGAAAACACACAAAAACCCTAAAACATTTAATATAGTTAGTATACTTAGTACCCCTAAGTTAAAACAAGCTTAAAATAGCAAAGAGAGTCAAGAAGATATTTAACTATTTAACTATGTACTTAATTACAGCGTATTTACCTATGTATGTGACATTCCCCCTGTGATGTCCAATAGGAATCTTAAATTTGACATGACCTAATCAGATGTATTTCTCTCTCTCTCTTCTCTACCCCAAATCCAGTTCTTGACACAAACCCTGCTGCCCAACCTTCCTCGTGTCAGCAAATGGTAGTACCTCCTACCCATTTCTCAGACTAGGACTTCTTTGGTTCCTCACTTTGTTCAGTTTTTTACAGACCATATTTTCTTGTCCTTCCTGACTTTCAGTGAACTAATTAAGTTTTTGTTACTTTTCCCACTGCCACCGCTTAAAAGTAGATAGTCTACTGATAAATTTTAAACATACATATTTAAATTAAAACTTTTAGCACACAGCTACAGTATATTTACATACTCCCCTGAACAAAACAGTACCTGTGGAATACCTTCTACCCCCCTCTATCTCCTTGGCCCTCTTTCCCCCGTTTCTGCCACTCCCTCATTTTAAAAATCATACAGTTTCTGCCCCAGGTGATTTTTAAGTGCATAAAGTTCAGTAACAGTTTTTTTTTTTAATTTTTTTTTTCAACATTTATTTATTTTGGGGACAGAGAGAGACAGAGCATGAACGGGGGAGGGGCAGAGAGAGAGGGAGACACAGAATCGGAAACAGGCTCCAGGCTCTGAGCCATCAGCCCAGAGCCGGACGCGGGGCTCGAACTCACGGACCGCGAGATCGTGACCTGGCTGAAGTCGGACGCTTAACCGACTGTGCCACCCAGGCGCCCCCAGTAACAGTTTTTTAACGTACAAGTGGAAGAATAAAAAATTTTCCTTCTGCCTCTGTGCTTTCCCCGAATCTTCGACCCAAACCTGCTCCACGACAGCTTTCCTGATGCCATCTCCCACTCACTCAGGCCACAACCTTGGAACCGTCCTGTGTCTTCTCTTCGTGCCACATCCTGGTCCAATCCGGAAGGAGATGGTGCCGCCTCTCCCTTCAGTACACAGCTAGTCCCACCACATCCACCACCTCTGCTCTGACACACCTGCTCCAGACCATCCTCACCTCATACCTGGATTACTCGGCCCACTACACCGGGCCCTCTTCCTCTTAATCCTGAGTATCTACTCTTTACACAGCAGCCACGGTGACCTGTTGAAATCTAAGTTGGCTCAAAACTCTGCAACGCATCTCCATTTTGCTCAGAGTGAACACACAGACTCCTCCCAGGGGCCTCTAAAGCCTAGAGGGCCTGGCCTCTGGTGACACCTCTGATCTCCTGTCCGAACACTAAGTCTTTCATTCACTCTGCTCTAGCCGTCCTCTTGCTGTTTTCCACACGTATCAGCCATGATTTCCACCTGGGGCCTTTGCTCTAGCTCTCCTTTATGTGGTCCCTTACACACAGCTAATTTCTTCGCTCCTAGGTGACTGGCTCAGTGTCGCCTACCCCAACCACCCTAAGGAAAGTTACGTTTTGCATCAACAAGAGCCAAAGTCTGGAAAGAGCCCAACTGTCCATCGATGGATGAATGGATAAAGATGTGGTATATATATACAATGGAGTATTACTCGGCAATCAAAAAGAATGCAATCTTGCCATGTGCAACTATGTGGATGGAACTGGAGGGTATTACGCTAAGGGAAATTAGTCAGTCAGGGAAAGACAAAAATCAGATGACTTCACTCATATGAGGACTTTGAGAGACAAAACAGATGAACATAAAGGAAGAGAAGCAAAAATAATATAAAAACAGGGAGGGGGACAAAACAGAAGAGACTCCTAAATATGGAGAACAAACTGACGGTTGCTGGAGGGGTTGTGGGAGGGGGGGATGGGCTAAATGGGTAAGGGGCATCAAGGAATCTACTCCTGAAATCATTGTTGCACTATATGCTAATTTGGATGTAAATTTTAAAAAATAAAATGAAAAAAAAAATGAAGGTTACACTTTGTTCCCATCCTACCCATTTTCCCTAGCCTGTTATACACCTTGTCTTTCTGCATAACACTCAGCACCTTCTAATATACCATATAATGTACTTATTTATACTACTTACTATTTATGATGTGTCTCCCCTGCTGTCCAAGGTAGAAGGTAAGATGCTCAAAGATCTTTGCCTGTTTTCCAATATAAACCAGGTACCTAAACAGTGCCTGGCACACAGTAGGCACCTAATAAATATTTGCTGATTCTGGATGTACTGATTGATTTTTCTGTAGATGACTTTAGGTCTCAACATGAACACCACTTCCTCTGAGAAGCCATTTCTGATCAGCCAAGCTAGAGTTGCCATGCCAGTCATAACACACAGGTGATTTTTGTCATGGCATTATCCTGTCTCACATGTTCTCACAGATTTGTGTTCCCTGTCTCTCCATCTCCCTGCTCCCCAACTTCACAGAGGTACCACTTTATCCGCCTTCATTACCAGAGTATCTCTGGTACTTAAGACAATGCTTAGCACATAGCAGACACTCAAATGCCTCAGATCGTAAGTTGGAGGACTAGTTACCTGTTTCTTCCTCTAGCATAGCAGCCTGAACGAACTTAGGGGGCTGAGGTCATGAGTGATCTGAGGCTGCCCCTTTGGGGGAAGCCCTTCCGTCTCTTCTGTCACCTTTTGTTGGAGAGAACTGCCTGCACCCAGAATGAGCTTAGTGCACCTTCAAATGGACTGACCCATGGCATCTAAACTGATCTAAATGGAGCATCCCTATTCTTTCCCTCAGTCTGTCTTATCTGTCTCTTCCATATTCCTCTTACTACACAGCCTTCATCAGGTCCACGGTGAATCCCAGCAGGCTTTATTCCAGCACTCCTCAAATGGACTTTCCAAAGGGATAGTTTTATGGAAATGAGCTCCTATATCCTCAGCTTCCATATGTACCCTTTTCTAAAACTGCCTGACAGCTTTTCAGCAGTAACAACATTTTTTCTCCCACCCTACAAGTCCTACTATTTATAGATCTCAAATCTCACCATGGTGCACCACCCTAAATGATTCCAAATATTGGTTTGGGAAAACCTCGGGCTTTTCTGTTTCTCTCTGTCCTCAACAGGTCTGTTGAGATGAGCCTGGCCAGTGTTGAGAAGTTCTGAATTCAGAATAAAGAAACAAAATAGTGATGTGGATTATTTTAAAGTAACTGTAATGTTAAAAAAAAAAAAAAAAAAAGAAATCTGGAACCACCAGATGTGCTGGATATAGTCTGCATATGTTTTTTATTGATTCCTTTCAGACTTAATATGTTATTCGGTGAGGTCATTAAAACCTATTTTATCAAATCATGTCATGAAATAATTTATTCCATGCATGATCAATCTTTACCTTCTTTCAACTAATGAAATGTGTAATGTTTTCTACCTTCTATTTTTACAAATGATGAAGACATTTAGATGTCAAGATAAAAACTCAAGAAAATATGATGTTTTAAAAAATCCTAGGACACCTGGGTGGCTCGGTTAAGCATCTGACTTCGGCTCGGGTCACGATGTCACGGCTCCTGAGTTTGAGCCCTACGTTGGGCTCTGTGCTGACAGCTCAGGGCCTGGAGTCTGCTTCAGATTCTGTGTCTCCGTCTCTCTCTGCCCCTCCCCTGCTCACGCTCTCTCTCAAAAATAAACATTAAAAAAAAAAAAATCCTTGTAGGGGCTATCCAGCAAAGAAGTTAGAAGACCACTGATCTACACTTACTTCTCTCACGGCGATGCTTCCGTTTTGTGAAGATGACTTGGAAACGAGTTCTCTGGAATCAGCTTACCGAACCTATTAGAAACTCCTTCAAGTTTCTGACTCACGGACAGCACCCTCCTCTGACTTCCAGCACTCAGCAAAATATTTCTTATTTTACGTATCATTTAGGATAGGAGAGAGTGTCAGATGACTATATTCAGGCACTAACTACTATTTAAAAACTAATCTGGCCTGCATGGTGAAACTGTCAGCAGCCCAAAAGTCTGACCTTGATCTTTTACAAACATCACATGTCATACTCTGGGATAAAGCAACTACTACACTTTGCCTTCACGGCACTTCTCAACAAGGAGAGGCAAGGCGTGGAGTGGGGGAGCAGAAGAGAGGCAGAAGCGGCTCATCCAGTGGGTAGGAGACACTTGGTTAGCGTTCCAGCCACGAGAGGACACAGAATGACAGTGTGTCAGTCCACCTCCTTTGTTTTTGTAAAGAAGGCCAGCTACACCTGTCTGATGGTAACTGACGTTTTTGGCAGCTGAAAGAAAACAGAGGTGTACCCGGAAAATTTCCCAAGGCAAGAAAATATGCTGAAATACCCAATCAGCTCATTACCAAGCATGCCGCCCTTGCCAATGTCTAAGAAGACAGCAACTCACGCACACGGTGTTCTTTCCTTTATCAGGCCGGAGAAACCACAGCATCCTTCAGGGACGTACGCTACTTTGCCCAGCCAAGCATTTCTGGGTAATTTCTGAAGGAACCGAGTACTATGCAGCATTAATATGATCCATGTTCTCCTCTTGCCCTCTGGCAGGCATACCATCATAAAGACACTTGTTACACTCTGTCCCAGGGCCAAGAAGCAGGCTGCTGTATGGGCAGTAAGCAGCTGGATATGGCTGTAATGTCCTAATTCCACATAACAAATCAAGGTGGGTTTCTGGCCATCTTACTAATATATATTTCTTCAGGGAATTTGTGAGGGGTTTTCCTATATTAACTAGCTGTTGGTCTTTTTTTTTTTTTTTTTTTGCATGTATACAAAATACTGTTGTTGTTCCTTTTCAGTGAACGACTCAATGTACTGGGTAAGAGAAAAGGAGAAAAGCATGTTCCACTCTGAGGACTAGCTCAAAAGAAAAAACGGGGGAGGGGGGGAATGGACTATCAAGTGATGTAAAATCTCTGTAATAAATATAAATTATTAAAATAATTTATTAAAACTTGTATTATTTTTTTAACGTTTATTTATTTTTGAGACAGACAGAGCATGAACGGGGGAGGGGCAGAGAGAGAGGGAGACACAGAATCTGAAACAGGCTCCAGGCTCTGAGCTGTCAGCACAGAGCCCGACGCGAGGCTCGAACTCACAGACCGCGATATCATGACCTGAGCTGAAGTCGGCCGCTTAACTGACTGAGCCACCCGGGCGCCCCTAAAACTTTTAATAAAATAAATTATTTTGACCCTATGTAACCCCTCCAAAGGAATTTCTATGCTTTCATAATTTCCCATTTCTTGTTACTTTAGTTATATCACATATTTGTCAAGAAAAGAATGACTTAGAAAGCTCTTTCGGACCCAATCAACTTCAGTGTAAGGCTGATACCTGTATTGCAGGATTCCACATATGGCAAGAGAGGCACACCTCAGAATTCCTAAGCACGAGGATGGCATGATTTGATCTTCAGAATTGCTTTACAGCTCCAGCAAGGGAATTCCTGCGGCTTTAAGAATCTTTACCACAGAAAGATAACCAGTGCCCAGCTCAGCGGTGACTTCTTTTTATTTTTTTAAGTTTATTTTTATTTATTTTGAGAAAGATACAGACAGCAAGTGGGGGAGGGGCAGAGAGAGAAGGAGACAGAATCCCAAGCAGGCTCCACGCTGTCAGCACAGAGCCCCACGTGGGGCTCGAACTCACGAACTGTGAGATCATGACCTGAGTGGAAATCAAGAGTCCAACCTTACCCAACTGAGCCACCCAGGCGCCCCAGAGATGACTTCTTGAACTCATCACAGTCCTTAAAAAAGCAACATGAATATATTCTGAGAAATCTTAAAAGCAGGAGCTGTTATGTTGGCTGACTCACCATCCTTAACTACCATTTATTAGGTCTCCCCACCCTTATGTGGCAAGCGTTATTAATCACTTTTTAGAGTTCCGGGAAGTTAAGGGTCAAGGAGGTCGATGCAAGGTCAAAACGGACTCCATGGCCAAACAAAGACGTGACCCAAATCTATGAGTCTTTCATTTAGCTTTGGGTTCCTAGCTGTGTGTTTCCTCCCTTTCCTCCCTCTCTCCTCAGCCCAGCTGTGAGGTTTTATTTTCCTCCTGTCTTGCTTGGTGTGACTTAGAAGGGTGACACCCTGAGAGATGAAGCAGCTAGCCACATTTCAACGGTACAGGAGGGGTGGCGATTTAGAAGGAAAGAAAAGCTCAGTGGTGTTGCTTGCCCAAGGGCCTGACCACAACACTCAGTGGCTTGTCCTGATGAAAGCACCATGAGTCCAGCGGACATCCAGGGCCACATTTCATTGTTCTCCCACCACACGGGAACGACATTAGTTCCAGCCGGATCTCACACAATCTGGATATGTCAATGCTTGCCAGATGTCCAGACGAAAACTAAAAAGATCCCCACGGCAGTAGCTGGTCTACACCTGGCTATACGGTTCCAATATCCACATATTTGGAATCATACATATTGACTAACTAAATGTTTACATTTTCCCTGGAACGTCTGGCATCATTTCCCCAGCCTAAATATATTTCGGCTACTGAGGAACATCCTCATTGACATCATGCCTGTCAAAATGCACTAATTAAGCATCTATGCTTCTAGAGATAAATGCCAGGCATTAAGGACCTCTAAGTGTATCTATTGTACAGAGATACATTAGACAGGGAGAGAAAGAGATAAAAATGTAAGGGCTTTTTGGTATGAGTTTTCTATTGCTGCCATAGCCAATGACCACAAACTTAATGACTTAAAACAACATTTATTTATCTTATGGTTTATTATCTTACTGTTATGTAGGTCAGAAGACCAACATAAGTCTCGCTGAGCTAAAAATCAAGGCATCAGCAAGGCTGCGTTTCTCTTTGGAGGCTCTGGGAGAAATTCCATTCCTTTGCTTCTTGCAGCTTCTGGAGATGGCCCACATTCCTGGGTTCATGGCCCCTTCCTCCGTCTTCAAAGACTGCAACAGTGGGTCAAATCCTTGCGGTCGCATCTTTCCAACCCACTCTTCTGCCTCCCTTTGCCACTGTCTTTCATGTGATTCGACTGGGTCCATCTAGATAATCCAAGATAATACCTGCATCCCAAAATCAGTCCCTTTTGCCACACAAGGTACTCATTCCCAGGTCCTGCAAGTTAAGATGTGTACATTTTGGGGGGGGCCATTATTCTGCCAACCACAGATGAGTTTATGTTTTGTTTATTTTCCATTTCAGCTGGAAGTAATTTGAGACCTCTGCTTCTCAGAACGCCAGGAGAGACAGATCTCCTGAGTTAAGACTTGTTAACAGCTTATTGGCAAGGCAAGGCACTTACAGTTTTTTGGATGGTTTTAGATGCTTAGTGCCAAAAGGTGGCTGTCGAATGGCTTTAAGAGAGAAACTATATTCGTTAAGTTCTTTTAAATACAGCAGATATTTCTTTTCTTGCTCACAAACAGTACTGGGTGGGCAGACAGGTTGGAGAGCTGGCTCCTACGCATTACAAATGGGACTGCCAAGCTTTCTGCACCTCTTGGTGTGATACATTTGCGAGCTTACACTATCATCTATGAAGTATTCTTGCCTGAAATATTTAGCCTGAGTTTAATCAAGCCCCTAGATCTAACTACTCCGCTTACGGGAAATACAGGGGAAGGAAAAACACACCAAACACCACCACAAGAATAAAATCACCCGAATCTACAATGTGTGAAACTGTACAAGTTAAACGATACATCCACTTTAACAGTGTGTCCCGAAATAAATAAAATACGGACTTTAAGTTTAATGAAGAAAGCACCATCTACTTGTTGCCACATTTTCTGCTAATGAATTGCTGTAAGCTGGTATATTCAGAGAGAGGACCCATATATACACCTGCTGGCAAAGTAAACAAAACGGCCCGGGAGGCCATGGCAGAGGCTATCATGCTGCAGCTGCCTATGGCCCTGTCACACAACCTCTGTTCCCGTGGCACAGAGACTCTGAGTTGGCCTTTTCTTGGTGTGGTCATTCTAATCCACAGACTAAACCACCTGGGTAGTACTCTCAGTGATCCAGAACAAAAGAGTCATTACTTCGTACCTTTAGTTTATTCTCATGATCTCAAAGTGAAGGACCTAATTTATTAAGTAACTGAAGAAACTGAAGACGTATTCCATAAAAATGTCTTTCAGGGGCAACTTTCCACTGCAAGAGAACTTAGCAGCCTGGAGACGCTCACTGCTCAGTGCTGTGACCCTCTAACTGAAGTCGCGGTCGTGACTAGCCGGGGAGGGTCGGGAGCAACAGGGCACTTCCTGGGTAGAAAGGGCACATAACATTCCAGGAAGCGTCTGGTTGCACGCAGATTAACATGGATGTGTGTGCTGGGTTATAACATAATGTAAATTTCAAAAAGGCTGATGCTTCAGATGACTGACACTTGTTCTCACTGACGTCACGGTGACCGACACGACTTCAGAAACTGAAATCAAGAGGCAGGGGGTCCATGAGAAATGATCCCAAATAAGGCAATATTAATTTTTGTTTGAATGTTTAAATAAAGTTACCTAGTTCTCATGGGCCTCATAGATCCCCTGAGTCCTTAGACCCATTTGGAGAAAGAATAATGTAGTTCAAGTCCCTCATATTAAGGTTAGGATACCAAACTCAGACAGGTAGGAATACGTGCCACCTCTCCCTGTCCCTCACTCTGTTTGCTCAGAATTCTGTCTGGGATCTCTCTCTCTTCCACAGGCTGTAGGAGGGATGGGCCCCCAGGCCTGCAGGGCCAGGTTACCAGACTTGACGTGAGCTGGCAGCTGACGTGGGCAGGTTTTCCCAGGACCACGGCGAGAAATTCCTCAGCATTCCTCGTCCAGCCTTTCTGGGGCTCACCTGTCCCAGCTATCTGAGAGCTCAGCAGGGGTGCATCTGGAGGGGGTGGGCTTGCGAAAGGAGTCAGCCACACGTTCAGCGTAGCGCTTTAATAATATTACAGTAGTACCCAAATTACTATTACTATCACACTGACAGTAATTACAATAATACGGCAACAGGAAAGTAATAGTACGGTAAATCTGCGACCACGCAGATCTCACATGTCCAGGATCTGAGCTCTCTCAGTGTCTTCCAACCTTAGAGAGGAAGGATAATGGCTAAAAGCCCAGCCTGTGGCGTTCAAATCCCAACCGTCAAGATTACTAGCTGTGTGACGTTGAGCAAGTCACTTGACCTCTCTGGGTCTCTGTTTCTTCCCCCATCAATTGAGGGGAGGACCTAATAATAACAACTGCTATCTCACAGGGTTGTTATAAGGGTTCAATGAGTTAATCCCTGCAGTACTTAGAACAGTGACTGACATAGCTATTATTAGCATCGCCAATATTATTTCTCCCTCTGCCTCTTCACTTGCGCTTCATACCAGCAAAAAGACAAAGATAGTAAAAGTATATCTTTCCTCATGCCCCAAAGGCATTCATTCAGCAAATATCTGTGGGAAGTCACCAAACACAGACAAGACACACTTTCCTGCCTTCAAGAAAGGTATAATCTCCTGGGAAACAAAGAAAAATTCCTATGATCGGTTGCAAATACTGTGCCAAGTGTAAAAACCGAAAAGCATACAAAGCGCTGTAGGACCAAGGAGGAGACAGCAACAGAGGTTACAGGGGTGGGGTGGGGGGAGCCTCGGCGAAGCTTAAAGCCAGAGGCCAGAGGGTGATGCTCCCAATGAGGCCTCAGCGATGTGGAAAGAGACTCTGTCCCGTCTTGAACAAAACTTCACTGGTTCCCCGTAATCAATTCCGCAAAGCCAGGAAGACGCTACTGGGCTGCGAAACCAAAAACAGCTGATTCACAGGATCCGGAAACTGTGAGCTCAATCGGGAAAGCTGCTTAAAAACAGCAGTTGCCTCCTCTTGGACTTTCTCTTCATGCAGCTCCACCCTGACCACCTGTCTGCCACACATTCTAGACACGTTTGGCTGAACGCGTCCCTTTGTCTTGGTTTTTAAGGTTGTTCCTGGTACACAGTTATGTAATATCCTTTGTGCAATGAAAACATTTGTAACAGAATTACGGAGAGAGCACACATAAAATACAACATCAGCAGCCGAGCTACCGAGGTAGCTGGGCTCTTGTGTTAGCTGGAGCTCTCACTGTCCTTCAAGAGGTAGGGAAAACTGGCTCAACCCTCCACCAGGTCTGCAGCCTCTGGAAACCAAAAGGCCTTCTCAACATTGAGGCGAGATTATGTTCTCAGGGCCTCCTTTACTTCCCGGGCCCCCGATGGCATGGATGCCATCTCCCCGCTCCCCACACCGACTGAGATGTGAGCGTCTGCATCTCGGGTGCCCTTCCCGAGATCCACTCGGCGCTGGACGTGCACCAGCTCAGCACACTGCACAGAGAAGTCAGGGGGCCACCCGGAACAGTGCCCTCGGGGTCCTCCCCACAGTCTTCTGCACTTAGCTAGGACCCCGTCCCTCCTCCGTCCTCCCCTCTCCTGTTCTTGCACATGTCCCTCTTGCTCTCTGAACAACAAACGCTTTCCCTTGACTTCGTGCAGAGTAGTTCTGCCGACATCCAGACCTTTGGGGCCTCATATTCTTCCTCCAGCATTCATCAAGGAGTTTTTCCCAAGATTATTTCCTTCATAAAACAAATTCCGATGCCAGATGTTCAGATAATAGTGTATCCATTTCCCCCTAACATTTCTATGGAAGAGAAGGGGCGGATCCTGGCAGAAGCAGCAACAGTGCCAGGCAGATTCGGCCGTGGCCATTGCAGACAGCGGAGGTGGCATCAGGACATGTCACATGACCTCAGGTCTAAGCTGCTCACGAGCATGGGACACACGCCGAAGGGGAAAAAGAGATTTGCAAAGGGCTGGAGCCCTGTTAGAGCAGAAGTGCTAAGAACCGGCAAACTGAAAATTATTAACGTCAAAGAGACCCATTAACCCTAAGACCTCAGGAAACGGGCTGCAAGGAAAAACTCCTACGAAAAATTGTAACCTTGACACAGAATAGCCCCAGAAATGGTTTCATTGGTCTACAAGTAAATACTTAATATTTATAAGGTATAAGTATTATTCAGATGACTTATATGGGAGTTCATAAAGAATGATCTTGGCAAAAGAACAGACATATCTATATTGCAAAAGAATGTCAATAACAAAACTGTTAGCTATGGCAGAAGAGAAAATCCCAACAGCTTAATTTTACCTCAAGTTTTCCCTTAAGATAGAATTCTTTGAGAAAGAACCCCAAAGTCCTTGAAAACAGAACGTACCCTCCTATGCTCTCTATCAAATAAACACACATAGCTATTATTACATCCGTTAGAAAAATAGATAAAAATTGGTGATTCCAACTCATCCCCTGTCTAGGAGATTCCTGAAGTACTTGCTAACCTACTTTGAGACATGACAACGGATTTCACTCTTGTCAGAAATTTCCTTATGTCCTCCTCAGAGAAGACTAAAATTTGTTCAGATCCCTGGGTCAGCCCTGGCCTGTCCCAGTCTAATAGTCAAACTGGTAACAACGCACTTGCCCAGTTATTTTATACAAGGCTGTTCAATTATCATATTAAAATTAAGACTTGAGCATAGTTTTTAGTTATACAAATAAAACTGGGGGAAGGACCTTTCCAGCAGCTGATCTCACTAAACTAGAAATTTATGAGCTGTGTGCTACATGAAAAGAAAAATAAAGGGGAAAGAAAGGAAGGAGCAAATTGACAACTAAAGACAAAGAAAGATAAGAAACAAGAGTGTCTCAGATCAAAGAGCAAATGGAGCTGGTGAATCTCTGTTGCTCTTTGCTCAGACCTAGCTCTGCAGATGAATGGTCTGAAGCTCAAATACTACTGGAGAAGAAGACATGGCGAGCAACTATGAAATATTACTGTCTTTCGGAGAAACCGGGAAACTAGACAAGCCCCGTGTGGATGGGGCCCCCGACAGAATCTGACAGCTGGAAATGACAAAGAAACCAAAGTACAATATGTCCTTAACCTGTTTGAAAATGTCGAACGAGGTTTTTACCTAGTACGCAAGAACAGAGTCCAAGTGAGCAGGGGACAGAGGATGGGGAAGAAGTATGGGGTAAGACTGCACAGATGGGTCCTTGGGAGCGAAGTTCTTTGGTCCTGAATCAGAAACACAAGTCTTTTGTTCCTTCATGCAAGAAGTACTAACCTCCTATATGTCCAAGATATTATTCTAGGTATTGGGGAGACAGCACACATAAGACAGACAGGGAATCTGCTTTTCTGGAGTTTACAGGCTAGGAGCAAACAATAAATACACAAACACGCAAGCACACACATGCTTTTGTATAAATTAAAAGAAAACAAGCTGTGGGCAGGAGTATAACCTGGGATCACGTGGGCACTTTGGATGGGGTAGTTAGGGAAAAGTCCCTCTCAGCTTACTGAGCTGAGACCTAACTCACGCAAGGAAGCCAGCCTTCTAAAGTGATCTACATACCAGCAAGAGAGAGGAGAACTGTAAAGACCTTGAGGTTGGTCACCCACATGGTGTATCTGAAGAGTAAAACAGGGGCCAGTGTGACTGCAGTAGTGAGCCATGGGAGAGGGGTGGGAGATAAGGGACAGGTATAGGCAGGAGCCACATCATGAGGGAGTTTGTATTTTCTTCTAAGAGCAATGGGAAGCCAATGGAGGATTTTAATCAGGGGAGTGACATTTATGTTTTAAGAGACTGCTCTGGCTGCTACCTGTGGTTGATGGCAGGGGCGAGCACAGAAGCAGAACAACAGGTCAGGGGGCAATCTGGAAGTCCAGAGGCAGATGTCAGAGGTTTGGACCGGAGTGGTAGTTTAAGAGATGAGAGAAATAGATAGATGGATGTGGGTCCATGCGGAGGTCTTTCAGCAGGTGATACTGATAGCCTGGATGTGGGAGATGAGAGGAAAAAAGCAAGCAAGGATGATGCTCAGGTTTGAGGCTCAGTTAGGTGTATATAATGGGGTTCCTTGTTGAGACGGGGCTAACGAGGACGGGCCGGCCTCACAGAGAAAGCGGAGTGAGAGTAAGAGTTGTAATTTGGGTGCATTAAATTCAAACTGCCTCTCAGACATTCCAGTCTGGAAGTCAGGGTTAAAGACGTCAGCCGGCAAACAGAAGATACAGAAAGCAATAGGACCCACTGAAATTATCCAGAAAAGGAGAAAAAGAAGCCCAAAGACTGGGCGTTAGAAGCTTCCTAACAGAGGTCAGGAGGAGGAGGAACACCAGTGAGGTATAGAAAATAACAAGAAAATGTGGGTTGACATCAGCCAAGAAAAGAAAATATTCCATAAAAAAAGTGACCTATAATATCAAATGTTGCTAAAAGTCAAGTAACATGAGAAAAAGGCACTGACTGTCATAAATCATCACATATGACAAGATGGAGGTCAGCAGTGCCCTTGACAGAGGTACAGCCAGGGGGCTGGAAGCCTCATGAGGTTGCCTGAGCACAGTATGAGGAAACAGAAGCGGAGACACAGAGGGTTCTTTCTAGAAGCTCTATAATGAAGGAGAGACAGAGAAACGAAGTAGGTAGGACAGGGGTCAGGGAAGGTGTTTTGCTGTTGCTGTTGTTGTTAACTTTATTGTCAAAGATACAGAGCAGAGAGTAGAATGAAGCTCTAGTGTCACAATCTCAACTCCTCATCACACTTCTTTCACCTAGTCCCCCACTCATTCCCCACTCTCCACCCCCAGGGTTATTTTGAAGCAAACCCCAGACGTTATTTCAAGGAAAGGTTGTTTTGGGTTTAAGTGAGGAAGACTGTTCTGAAACACAGAAAACCCCATTAAACAATTGTTTCATGGAGAAAATTCCAGCTCTACTGCTTTAACAGACTGACTTCAATAAAAGGTATGAACTGTATTTTTCCTTTAAAGCAAGAATTCTCAAACTATGGCCCACAGCCAACCATGTGGCCATGACGGGCTTGCAGGTGAACAGCAAACTGATGGGAAGGCCTAAGCCCTTCCATCGGTTCTAATGGTGGAAAAGGAAGTCCAAGATCATGGTCTTTTGTTTGCTTTTTCTATTTTTGGTTTTCGTTTTGTGCATGAATAAGTAGTATAACTTAGTAAGTAAGTTGTCTAGGATTACTAAAATTAGGACATTCCTAGAATTTGCAGATGACTCTCATTCAAAATTATGCTAAGAAGTCTGATTGCCACACAATGCCTAGTACTGTTGCAGAATATATATGTATGATTGGAATTTCTATAAATTGAAGGAATTTCACCCTAATCACCCATGCATGTCTTGAGCTGCTTACTGTTTGCAATTCTTCTATTCTTGCTTTTTGGCTACAAATTACTTAGCTCCATCAGCAACAATTTAGTGTATTGTGGGTTGTTTGGGTAAACCCTCAGTATATAGGGATGCATATTTATATCATTGATATTAATTTGCCACTTGTTCATTCATTGATTATCTGCAGTACTGGCTACAAATATTTGAGACACAGAACTTAAAACAGAAAATTCTATATACTCTTAACCTCTGTGGATCGAGGGGGACTTGATCATTTTATTTCAGTTGTGGAAAACCTTAATCCTGTTGAGATGTATAGCAGTTAAGATCACAAACTAGAACTCAACAGACTCTAGGTTCAAATCAAGGCTTTGCTGCTTAGTAGCTGTGTGACCTTGGCAAGTTAAGTCACATAACTTTTCTGTTCCTTAGTTTCATTATCTGAAAAATGGGCATAACAGTACGACACAGAGTACTCAAACAGTGTAACTTGTAATGACAGTGACAACTTGTATCTTTAAATGAGTGGGATGTCCATAACTGGAACAGTACCAGGCACACACTAAGTTCTGCATTTTAACATACATATTTTGCTACTACACCTGCTACCACAAGTGGTGCCAGTATTATAGTTTACGACACCAGCGTTCCACGAGAGGACACTGAAAATCAGTAAAACCTAACTTGAAATCTATATAAGTGATAGACATAATAGCATAAATAGTGTCAGGTTTTATCACCAAACCAATTTCACCCACAGTATAACCAAACTACTCACTAAGAGTCCTAGTATCATTCCCTTCATGAATACTGGACCAGCCTTGGAGCACAGCAGAAAGCAGATGGAGGGTCTTCAACATCCTATCACATCTTTCTGCAAGCCTCCCCTACTTCCGAACTACGTGCTCTCCAAGCCCCCAAGTACCCTTATTTTGTCCTAAGTCCTTTACCGTAATACTCACCAGTATTTACCATGATAGTCACCCATGAATTCTTTCTCTAGGACCTTCTACCCCTAGCTATGTGTAAGGAGAAAAAATTTACAATTTTATTTCTTTTACAATTTACAATTACTTGTATATAGCTATTAACATCTTAAGAGTCTCAGAAGTATTTCTATTCTCAAAAGAAAGTTTTTATCAAAAGTTCTAATTACTGGAAATTTAGGCAGAGTAAGAAAACTAAGTAAAAAAAAATTAAGCAGTCTAGAACACCATAGCGCTTATTTTGGAAAATGGCCTTAACTTAAGAAAAAAAAAATCCATTAGCACTATTTTCATAGTTTCTTCTGTTTTGAAACAATGCAGTTTTGTTTGACCTAACTTTTCGCTACAACAGCTCCTGTGGTAGCAGAGACCCCAATGTTTGAGTGAAAGGAGGAAAGAAAAGGAGGGGAGAGGCAGAAATTAGCTCTGTGTGCCCAGAAAGAGAGAGTATGTGTGTGTATAACATTTTACTTTGGAGGAGATGCTGATACTCAATAATCACTGTTAATTAAATGACTGCCTTTTCTTGGGGGGGGTATAAAATATGATTATTATTCATAATGAATTCATACCTAGTCAAAATTTGAGACCTAGAGAGACCATTCCTAAAGTCCAGGGCAAACCTGAGGACTGAGCATGCTTAAACCTGAAGAACCCTGTTAGTATTTCAAATTTACCATAATCTTTGATTTTTCTAGCACAAATATCCCTTGCCCAAAGAAAAGTTACTGGATTAAACCACAGATTTCATCTCCTGACTCATTATAAGAAGAATTTTAGGGGATTTCTATCAAGGTCATAAAATTATCAATATTCAAAAACTATAGTGTCTAAGTCAGGAGAATATAAATAAAATAGAAATTCACGACCCATGAAAATATAAACACAGTTACACAGACCATGATTGTTATGGCTAAGCTTTAGGTCTATCTCTGAGTTGCTTGGGAGCCAAAGAGAAGAAAGGAACAGCATCTGCTACAGTTATCAGAAAGGATAATAGATACTATTTCCACCCAGAGAAGCAAAGCTCTTCCTCAGCTGGGCTCCACAAGAAATTTTGAAGTGGACTTTGTGGCCTTGAGTAACAGAGCAGACAGGATCCTTGGCTCCAGCACCTCAGGCCAGGGCCCACAATGCTTGGGAGTTTCTGCAAACTTCCATCAGATCACAAGTTCCCCGGGTGGGCTTATATTCAATTTACAAAATTTACACAAAATTTTGTAAATTGCAAATTTACAATTTACAAAAGCAACACATGAACATGATTTTCTAAACCCACATCTGCTACCTAGATGACAAATTCAAATGAACTTTAAAGAGTTCAGACTACTTTTACATATTGAAAGAAATCCAATTAAAGGCCCAAAACAGAGAATTTGTGGGAGGGGGAAGGGGAGGAAGGAGAGGAGGAGGAGGAGGAGGAAAAGGAGGAGGAAGAGGAAGAGGAGGAAGAGGAGGAGGAGGAAGAGGAAGAGGAGGAAGAGGAGAGGAGGAAGAGGAAGAGGAGGAAGAGGAAGAGGAGGAGGAGGAAGAGGAGGAGGAGGAAGAGGAGGAGGAGGAAGAGGAAGAGGGGGGAAGGAAGGGGAGGAGGAGGAAGAGGGGGAGGAGGAGGAAGAGGGGGAGGAGGAGGAAGAGGGGAGGAGGAGGAAGAGGAGGAGGATGAGGAAGAGGGGGAGGAGGAGGAAGAGGAGGAGGAGGAAGAGGGGGAGGAGGAGGAAAAGGAGGAGGAAGAGGAAGAGGGGGAGGAGGAGGAAGAGGAAAAGGAGGAGGAGGAAGAGGGGGAGGAGGAGGAAGAGGAGGAGGAGGAAGAGAAGGAGGAGGAGGAGGAAAAGGAGGAGGAGGAAGAGGAGGAGGAGGAAGAAGAGGAGGAGGAGGAAAAGGAAGAGGAGGAAGAGGGGGAGGAGGAGGAGGAGGAAGAGAAGGAGGAGGAGGAAAAGGAGGGGGAGAAAGAGGAGGAAGAGGAGGAGTAGGAGGAAGGGGGGAGGAGGAAGAGGAGGAGACAAGAACCACGCCACGAAGAACCTGAAAAACTATGTTTGGTTTTTCTTTCCAGAAGGCTATTCTCTATAGCAAACATCTCTTCCAAAATTTCCCTCCTTCCAGATGATAAAGCTATACAATTTTTAACCACTTTTTTCATGTACGCCTGACATAAAATAAACTATACGTATTTTAAGTATGGAATTTGGTACAATTCGATACACACACACACACACACACACACACACGTAAAACCATCACCACGACTGAGATAATATACATATCCATCTTCACCTGAAGTCTTTGCCTGCCCCTTTGCCATCCCTTCCTCCCACCATGCCTAAACCCCTCACCCCAGCTAGCCACTCACGTGCTTTCAATTTTTAATGCTACGTGATTTAAAAAAGCAAAACACACACACACACAAAACAAACAAAAAAACCCACCTGTTTTTTAACCAAAAACTAAAATCTATACTTAACACTATTGTTTTGCATGTGTTCCATAGTCATGCCCTGGATCTTCCAGACCAACCCATCACCTTATGTTCTCTCTAAAATTATACACTATAGGAAGTCGAATACCATGACTTCCGGTTCGTTCTCGCAGAGGAGGCTGTATCAAGGTGGCATGCGGAGTTCACTCGAGAAAGATGGAGTGACCACCCTGGAGGCTTCACCTTCCGGGGCAATTTTCTGGAGATAAAATAGCCACATTCTGAAAACAAGTGACTGCACCGGGTACTTCTTAGCCTCTGTTTGGGGAGAAACATGAACCCAGACTCTCAGACAAGAACTTTGGCCACTCTGAGAAATCAGGAGATTCTGTCAATGTAGGATGTGTGAAAATAGAAGGAATGGGGGCGGGGCTGGGGGCGTCCACCAGCACAGTCTCTGACCTTGAGAAACTTGGCTACTAAAGTTAAGACATGCAAATAACCCACAGGAGGAAGAAGAGATAAGAGCTAAGGGCTGCGAAACAAAGTCTCAGGAGCTCCCAGGGAGAGCTACGTCTGTCTCTCTGTCTCGGTGCCGCTGAGTCGTCATAATCAGAAGGACAATAACAGCAACAAGGCCTAACATCCCCCTAATGCTTTCACACACCCAGGCCCCCGCAGTGCCCCACAACAGTGCTGTGAAGAAACAGGGTTACTGATCTCCCTCGGAAGGTGAGGAAATTGAGGTTTAGGTAGGTCAAATGACCCTGAGGAGAGCAGAGCGGGGACCGGAAAGTGTTGTCTTCTGATTCCAGGGCCATTGCTCTTTCTCCTTCCCCAGACAGCATCCTCAAGAGGTGATGGAACATGGCAACAACCTCGGAGCCTCCCCCGCAGAACCAAAAACATCATTCTAACAAGGGCTCAATGACACATTTGAGTAAGAGGTGCCCTGAGATCGATCCTTGGACCTGGGGGACCACACACGTGGTGACCAGGTGCCACGGCAGAGTATAGACATACTCCAATGGTCCTAAGGTGAACAATATTTCAAATGTACCAGAGATGCTCACCACTTCATGCAACTCCAAATTATCCTTTAAGAAAAGAGTAGGACAATTGATAATACTACTATTAATTATATTCACGTTACTTATCGAGTAAGTTTACATTCTTACATATAAGGCTTCCCTGGGGTGAAACGTATCTATCATCACCATCACCATGATAAGTGCCTGATAATGCCTGGCATGCAGTCAGCCTCAAAAGATATCGGTGGAATGAATGAATGAGGTCAATAGGCCACACCACAGAGTTCTTTATTTCTACTGTTAAACATTCTGACAGGAAATTTATTTGTCCCCAAATCATGGTAGAATAATCACGGTCAACAATGAGGCAATCCTTTCCAAAACAGACAGCTTTAAAGAACTTGTTATAAACATGTATTTCTTTCTATTAAAGTCTTCTGAGAATGGATCTAATTTGTTTTATTTTCTTGGAGGAAATCTGTCCCTGAGCTTGAGAGAATGCTATACGATTTTAAAGGGAAAAACAAAACAAAATTCAGTCTGCTACGAGGTTAAGTATGAGGATCTTTAAGCAGACATACTACACACAGGGACAGATGAAACCTGCTTCTTTCAAAGTAGCCCTGTTGGGAAGCTATAAATATATACCAGTGATACTGGTTTTGAGCAACACGCCTGCAGAATGCCTCTTTTGGAACTACCCTTACCTCTGTGATCAGTTTAGTGACATTAAAAAAAAAGAAAAGCTTGTCATATTGCTTTATGGTCCTGGCCATCTTTTAACCAAAAATGACTCTAGCCAGTTTGATTACCACCTGTGTGGCAGACTTAGTCATGAAGTGTTCTTGGCCAGAATCAAATCAAACCCACCTTCTAAGGATGAATGCCATCAGCATGAAAATCTTCAGCAAAATGCACCAAGGGCTCTAAAGCCAAATTCCAAAGGGAGACTTCAAAGATACCTTGAACAACATCACAGGATGGCCTGTGTAGCCTCTCGAGGCGA
Organism: Acinonyx jubatus; assembly: GCF_027475565.1. Classification (NCBI taxonomy): domain Eukaryota; kingdom Metazoa; phylum Chordata; class Mammalia; order Carnivora; family Felidae; genus Acinonyx; species Acinonyx jubatus. Next base: position 113,062,176 of record NC_069387.1, on the reverse strand, counting down.
ACTCATACACAATTCTGTACAAACTGGAATCTAAAGAGTCAAGACAGTCTTGTACGTAACAACTGCATTAGGTCTCAGCCATCTTTATATTATTCCCTTGGAATAGTGCCCTGTACATAGTAGGACATGTAGCAAATTCTTTTCAAAATAGATTTCCCTTGGGAATAATCAAACTATGAAATTACCACCAGTAACAGCAGGGTCTCCAACCACCAGACATTTTTTTTCTAAGGAGGAAATGCAGTGTTATATTTCATCATTGTCAAAAGTAGTTTTTAAGAGTAACAGAGCATCCTATACTGCCTCCTATATCCACTGGCAAATAGGAAAAGTGTCCTTCCAAAATGGTGTCTTTTAAAGAAGAAATCTTTATTTTTAAACCACTGAAATGTAGGTTGAAGAGATTTCAAAATCTACGAAAAAGCACTGGCATCTATAGCATTCTTTTGTAAATTTTGAGCAACTCACCATCAAGATAAGAATGAAAAAAATTACAGGAGACCTTCCACCATGACAAAGGTAATGGAATTAACATTTAGAATGTGGCTACGGTGTGTTAAGTACTGTGCAACATGTAATCTTCAGGAAACCCAACAAAAGAGGTACAGCCATTCTCACTTCTACCGATACAGCAGCTTGAAATTCTAAGAAGTTAAATACAGATATACAAGCTAACACATTAGAAGGCAGAGCTAAGGTTCAAACTCAGGCTTGTCAGAATCCAAAACCGTGTCCTTTACCCCTTAAATTTGAAGTCCATCCCAGAAGTCTAAAGCAGAAGGCCCACTGGCCAGCTGTGTGTCACCCAGAACAGTGATTTGATAAAAATGAAAAAAACTTGACAATGTTGGGGCGGGGGGATGGGTGAAACAGGGGATGGGGATTAAGAAGGGCACTAGTTGTGATGAGCACTGGGTGTTAATGAAGTGCTGAGTCACCATATTGCACACCTGCAACTAACATTACACTGCACGTTAACTAACTGGAATTTAAATAAAAACTAAAAAACTAAACTAATTAACTAACTAAATAAGTGAACAAATAGATAAATAAAATAGAACCACATGATCTAACAATTCCACTTCTGGGTATTAAAAAAAAACAAACAGAAAGGACTTGCCAATCTTCAGAAATAAGGGGTTTTACGGGGCACTTTGGTGGCTCAGTTGCTTAACCGACTCTCAGTTTCAGCTCAGGTCACGATCTCAGGGTGTGTGAGATCAAGCCCTGGGTCGGGCTCTGCACTGGCAATGCACAGCCTGCTTGGAATCCTCTCTCTCCTTCTCTCTCTGACGCTCCCCCCACACTCAAAATAAATAAACTTAAAAAAACATTAAAGTAAGGGGTTTTACATAAATTATGGATTTGTACTTCTCATATATCAAATTCACTTCACTCATCTGCCCACACAGGCCAGGCAGATAATGTCTTTAGGTCTATGACCCCTGCCATTCTCTGTTGCCTCCCCAACACTTTCTTTCAAGGCAAAAACCAAAACTAATATTCCACCCATATCTTACCTGGGTATTTCACAGGAACTTAGAATCATACCACTGTGATGAAGTAGACCATAACTACTGAGGTCGAGTGCAAGCCTTTCATACAGAATTGAAGGCCAAAGAGTTAAGTGACCAGTTCATCGTCACAAGAAATAGGACTAGATCTTGAATGTTCTTAATCTTGTCTGCTCTGCTACCCAGCTCCTCTCTGATAGCCAAACATATGTCTGAGTTAATGACCTATGAAGTAGGGTATCACTATTCCTCCGAAATTCTGTTTGATACTATTAGCATGAGCTTGCGTTTCTAATAATCACTGCTCGTACTGCCAAAACTTCAAATCTATTTTCTTTTATTCGCCAAAGCGCTCCTGTGCACAAATCGCTCTGCTTTGACGGATCCGCTCCTTGGCCTCCCTTCCTGTTCTGCCAGAAGCTGCCAGCAGCACTTGTGGTTGAATACCAAAGGGTAAAAGAAGGTGTGAAGGAAGCTCCAAAGAGCACCCTTCACTTCTCACTCACAGGTGGAGGACTGGAAGATGATACCAGTGGGTAACTCAAGCCTACTACCCTCCGGAGAAGACATCGTTTTAATTCTGAAGTTTTTACAGTTTTATTAGAGAAAATCAGTTTGAGTCATTCTCAATTATGATATAAATGCTAAAGCATATTCCAAAATCATATAAGCTGGCCAAGCTTCTTGTCCCTACTTGCAAAGTTACTGAGTTGATCAAATTTAAGTTTTAAAACCTTGTCTCCTGGACCAGGAGAAGATACTAAAGAGACAGCTTGTCAAACTGCAAGTTATTTTTAGAGGTGTTTGTAGCATATGCATTAGCAAACATAGTTCCTATTTTTTTTTTAAAGCGAAACGTCACGTTGGACTCATTCCAATGTTTCTATATGTGACTGAAGCCAGAAGCAGCATTTGTGAAAATACCACCCTTGAGGGAGGTACACCACATTAATAATGAGTTGGGCCTGAAAAGATTTTAGGATTTCAAAGTAAGCAGTTTCCATGCTTCTCTAATAAATCAAGAGAGAATACTCACTTCACTAAGCAGGAGAAAATTTTAGATTTCTACCAAAATGCTATTTCTTTGCCATCTGTCTTCATTCCCGACCTGATTTCTTTCTGGTCGTCTTGAATGAATATCCATTCTTATGTCCTTAACTGTCTTGCAAGGTAGCCAGGCCAACTGGCTTTCCCACTGGACTGCAAATCACTCTGGAACCCTGTGTTCTAGCAACAACTGTGTATCTGACATCAAATACCAGAGATCTGCTACAGGTGCTCCATCAATCTCTTCATCTCCTTCTGTTTGGCTTCACGTGTCTGCAGAACTATAAAATGGCACTCTGGCACATAACCCAGGTTTTGAAGGTGCCCTCATGTCCACCAAGGGACAAGCCATGGCAGTGTGGATTACTGGGTGGGATTACTTCCTGCTGATGCTCTGAGACTGTACAGGGGTTGACAGCAAAGTCTGGGGACTCAGAAAGCCTGACTCCAGAGCTCTGCCATTCTCCATTCTCTAAGTGTGCAACCTTGGGAAAGTCACTTAACGTCTCTGCGCTTTAGCCACCTCAGCTCTAAAACAAAACTGCTAAGAGGGTTAAACATTAGTAGGTATTTAAAGGACTTAGCACAGTTCCTGGCATACAGCAAGATTCAATATTTATTATTTATCCATTTTTGGTGCCTTCACTGGCATGCCCTGGATATGAGCAAAATTTTGTCAGTTAGCCTGACTACATTTAGTGCCTTGATTCTTTAAGGAAACAACAATGTCAAACCCATTAATATAATTTCCTAGGCTCTCAGTCAGACATCTCTAGGGCATAAATCACCGTGTGGGACCAGCCACGAAGAACCACACTGCAGGTGCTTTGGAAAGTCACACTAAATCTTACAAAGCAGAGGTTATGATTCCCGCACGCCCTGCAGCAGGAATTCAGTGATGTGGCTTGCTATCATGCCCTGACTGATGACTGCTATTGCTCACATCCAGAGCGTCGCACGTGACAGATGACAGTGACATGGCTGCACGTGCCCATGGGCACGCCTGGGTTTTACAAATGCCAAAATACTTTTGCAAGAAAGTAAAGCAAACCATGGCTTGGGGGAAGTTCAGGATTTTACTCGTTTGTTAGTTTTTGAGGGTTTCCTTATTGCGATAGTCCTAAACGTATTTTACAAACACAAGAGAAAGGAAATCAGCTATTTTTCTCTGGCCTCCATTTCTAGTAAAAAGATGATTCAACATTGCTGTTGAAGAGCAAGCATAAATTAACTTTATTTGGGGGCTTAAAGTTACAATTTATAGAGTTTTACTTTTTTATGAGTATGAAGAAAGTTGCTACATTTCAGATTCATCACTGCTTTGCCTTTGATCAGGTCTTTGTAATTATTCCAATAAGGAAGACACTTTGTGTCTTTCTCATACACAGATGCTACTCCATTTGATTTACTCAGTGTTTAAAATTTATTAATAAACAAAATTAAAAATAAAATAGAAAAATTATAAAATCAAAGTCCTATTTCTGAGAAGCAGCATAAAATAACGCCTAAGAATTCAGATTTCAGTGACAGACAGATGTGGGTTTGTGGACAAGAAATTTCACCCCTCTATATTTCAGTTTCCTCACCTGTATGGGGACAACAGTAGTGCCTAAGTTTTGTAAGGCTGGCAGCACCAGAGTGATGCCTGGTGCAAAACGTGGCTGAGTAAAAGACAAGTGAAGCAGAAGGAATGGAAGAAATGGAAAAAGGCAGGGAAGCAGGATAAAAGGGAGTTAGCCAGGACTCCCCGAATTACACAAATACTGGCTAAAATCCAGGCTTTTTGCCAGGATTTGGCCTCTAAAATAGCACAACTTGATTTTCTTTATTAGGTAGATTTTCCATATTCAATAAAGGAGAGAGAAAAGTGTAAAGAACCCCCTTGACATACCACCAAACTTCAACAACTGTTACTTCCTACCATTCTGATTTCATCTACTTCCCTAAACACACTTTTTTGTTTTCTTTTTTGATGACATAGTTTTAAAGAAAATCTCAAGGCATAATATCAACTCAACAGTAAGTGCTCCTGGAGGTAAAGACTTTTAAAAAAATAATCACAGGGGCACCTGGGCAGCTCGGTCGGTGAAGAGTCGACTCTTGATCTCAGCTCAGTTCTTGATCTCAGGGTGGGGAGTTCAGGCCCTGCATTGGGCTCCATGCTGGGTGTGAAGCATACTTAAAAAAAAAAAAAAAAGTCACAATACCACTATCAGATCAATAAAACTATCAATAATTTCTTAAATAACACATAATAGAGTTGTGTTTCATTTTCTCCTATTGTTTAAAAAAAAGAAAGGTATTTTTATATTATTTTTCTTCAAATCAAGTTCCAAACAAGGTTCACACCTGGCATTTCGTTTATAGGTCTCTAAGTTTCATAACATATAACCATTTCCCCTTCCTACACCCTACTTTTTTCTCATAACATTTATTTGCTGAAGAAATTGGGTCATTTGTTTTGTAGAACTTCCCACACTCAGGACTGGGCTGATCTGTAGCCTTGTGGTGGTATTTAACATGTCCCTCTGTCTCCTGTATTTCCTGTAAATTAGCAGGTAGATATGGAAACTTGGTAAGATTCTGGTTCTAATATGTGCTGAAGGGATGTGGGCAGAATACTGCACAAGTGGTATTGTTTCTTTTCAATCAGATCACGTCAGGAGGAGTATAATGTTTGGCTATTCTACTTTTAGTGATGCTGAGACTGATCAGTGGGTTCAAATGTCATCAAGCTGATTCTCAATTACAAAGCACCAATTTCACTTAAGATTTTAGCAGCCATTAATGACTGTTGCCTAGCTCCATTATTTCATTAGATGCTGCAAGACGGTGGTTTTCTATTTCTAGCTCCCTTCTGCATTTATTAGCTGTCATTCTCTATAAAGAACTTCCCTGCCCTGGCACTTCCTTTTGTGGGGGGGCGATAAAAATGAAGGGTGCGCCCTGAGGCGTCAGGCACACCGCGGGCGTACAAGGTGGTGGGGTGCTGCCTGCCCAACCCCGAATGCTGCACTCTGCCCCTCTACGGCACATGAATCTTTGCACCTAATCATGTTGTCGCCAAGTCCCGTTTCTGGTACTTTGTGTTTCAGCCGAAGAAGATGACGTCTTCAGGGGAAACTGTCTACTGTGGACAGGTATTCGAGAAATCCCCTTACGGGTGAAGAACTCTGGTACCTGGCTGTGCTATGGCTCTCGCAGGGGCACCCACGCCAGGGGAGCACTGGAACCTGACCACTGCAGGTGCTGTCACCCAGTGCCAGCGAGGCATGGGCGCCCCGCACCGCACCCGGGCCCACTCCATCCAGATCATGAAGGTGGAGGAAACTGTGGCCAGCAAGTGCTGCCAACAGGCAGTCAAGCAGTTCCACGACTCTGAGATCAACCTCTGGCTGCCACACCGGGTCCCACCGTGCCACCACAAGCCCCACTTCCCCACCAAGAGGTCCAACGCTGTTTTTCAGATGCAGAGCCTCCTTGTCCCCAGGTCTGCCCAAATTCCCTGGGAAAACCAAGAAAAAAGAACTCACCCTGAAGTACTGGCTGTGTGTGCGTGTGTGTGAACACTCGTATCTTCCTTTCTTCCTTATAGCGCAAGGACCATACTCTGTAAACACCTCGCCATTTTACTTGTATAGTTAACAATGGATCCCGAAGACGACGTCATGGCAAGATGTGGACGTTTTCCTGGTTCCTTCTTATAACTGCATATTATGCCTCTTTATGGACGTACCATTTGGTTATTTCAACCATTCCTCTATTGATGGATATTTGGAAGGTTTCTAATATTGGACTATTACAAACAATATTGTATTAACTTGTGTCTGTACCATTGTAGATTTGGGGCACAACATGTAAATGAACTGTTCGATCCTCTCTCAAGTTAAACATGCCATCTTAAAAATGGTATTTTCAGTGCATTACGTTTAACAAAAAGAGGCTGAAACCCAAGATACAATACGGCAGAGAGAAAAGCTTTTTATTTTTTGTTTCCTTATTTTTAAATGTTTCTTTCTTTATTTTGAGAAAGAGAGGATGTGTGCAGGCATATGGGGGAGGGGCAGAGAAAGAGAGAGAGAGAGAGAGAGAGAGAGAGAGAGAGAGAGAGAATCCCACGCAGGCTCCACACTGGCAGTGCAGAGCCTGACATGCAGCTCAGTCCCACAAACCATGAGATCGTCACGCCTGACCAAAATCAAGAGTGGGACGCTTAACCAACTGAGCCACCCAGGCGCCCCAGAGAGTTTTTTAAAGTGCAGTCCATTATACACCTGCATCACAATCAGTCTCCTGGAGTATGTGACAAAAATGTGAATTTCTAAGCCCACCTCCAGGCCTTCTGAACAGTCGGGTGTGAGATTCCCTGATATAGTGGGGAAACTGCTGTACTCAGAATGGAAAGACTGCCCTCTGGGTTCAGTCGTGAGATCTGAGCCAACAAGACCAGGCCTGGGTTCTTTAGGAATGATTCTTCATATGCTGGAGATAATAAATACCTTCCCTACCAACTTCACGGGATTTCTGTGTAGTTCAAATGCAATTATGTGTGAGAAATCAATTTGAAAACTAAAGTAAAATTAAAATGTTAACATCTAGCAATAGGAAAGGCTTTTGCTCAAGCAATATCCCCATCTTCTCCCTCAACAAATATCCTACTTATTTGTGTAGCATTTAATGTTAAAGACCCATAATTTTCCCTAAAAGCCCACATTCTTTCCTTGATTCACTTTTGAAAGTTCACGTAAAATAACTTAGCCAGTTGGCATCCAAAATGCATTCTTTATACAAGACACACTACTCTTCAGGAATACCCACTCACCTCTGTCTAGGATACCATAAGGCAGTCATGACAAAACCTTGATCCAACACGGAGAGGAAAAGTAACTCAAGGCCACCACGGGTCTGCCTTTGATTAATTTTATACAAAGGTGGAAAACGCCTGATGCTTCAGAAATCATTGCCAGTAATGAGACACACAAAGAAAGAAAGAAAAGCCCAACCTACCATCAGTGTCCTAAAGAAGAATTTGTTCTGCCATAATTTGGTGCATGGTGTACTTTCAGTCTGGTTCTATGAAGCCAATAAATCCAGACAGGTTCAGAGTCTGTTTATTTTTAAATGACAGGCAAAACCACTATAATTTTTGTCTTCTTTCCAAAGGAGAAGACTATGCACTGTTCAGTAGTAGTTTTTTCTTAAGGATCCGGAACAGTTCCTACCATGTGACTGTGAAAGTCATTCCTCCAGTACAGGGCTTGAAGTACAAGGTATGGTCAAACAATGTACAGGGGTAAATATGAAAGCTTTCAAAAGAAGAGGGGGGGTGGCTGGGAAGAAGCACTGGTATTTTTTACATCTACCCTGAGGGAAAAAAAAAACTTTAGTTAACACCTATTGATGAGTCAAAGAAATAAAAAAACACCCCTGATGCAAGACGAGAAAGCTTTAGACGACTTTTCAACTGTTGGATCCGAGTAAAGCATCCATTTTCAGAACGCACGTTAGGGGTTAGGTTTTTGGTGGATAATTGATTTTAAATGGCCTACTCTCCAAATCAGGAATTTACTAATCACAGATGGAGGTGCTACTGGGATAGGGGTGTGTCAAACCAGAGCCCCTCTTCTCTATGAGCTGTGGCCTCAGAAACAAGTATCCTTTTCTATATGAATGTTGACCTTCCGAGCACACGTTCAGGTACAGAGCAAACAGTGAAATCAAATTATTTTCTTTTCAGAAACACACTTCACAGTGGTACTGTATTTTGGTGAGGTGAAGTGCTATGTTTAGAAAAGGTATAAGCAGGGGAATTATTCACTTTTCTCCCTCTTGGTGAGAAAGGTTTCACGAAGGGAAGGGGACTTCAGAAGGCCCTTAAAGCTCTGTAAGTGAGACCAGCTGACAGAACCGGACAGGGAAGATCGGCCCAGCCCAGACAGTGGGATACGGGTGGAGAGGATCCAGACTTACTGGTGGACGGTGGTGACAAAGCCTGTGTCACAGATCGACCCAGACCAGAGGGACGGACAGGCAGGACACACACCAGAGTGATTAGAAATGAAAACATCGGGAAAACCCAAACAGTCTGTGGATGAGCCTGAAACTATGAGTGACG